>NC_140500.1:12119588-12359588 GCF_964271855.1 Acomys minous
TCACCGATTAAATCTTTCTGAAGTCTTTCATGTCTTCAAGAATCATGGCAACCAAACATGGATTTGGTATGTTAATGTCATAGTCATTTAATTTATCACAATCCTGAGCAAATGAGTGTCATTGCTTGCTATGCCATCAGAGTTTTCCGAGTGATGGGTCAAACAGCCATATCCAGCTTGGTCATCAAGGCTCATCTCCAAGGAGACACAACACACATACGTCAGAGACAACAATGCAAGCAGCAGGCAAATTTGCTTCCCCACCCACTTCCTCAGGAAACATGAAAGGAGAACTGTATTGCTTTGGACCCTCTTTCTCTTTTATTTCTGTTTTTTTCCTGTGTCATAAATGACATTTATTTATTTCTTTTTATTTATATATACATTTATGTTGCTACACATATATAAAATAAACTATCTAAAGCAAGAAGAACCACTAAACAATCAGAAATTATAGTAATGTTACATTCATAATGTTTTGGCTGTTTGTATTCGGTAACCTTGAAGAAAACATATTTCCTATTTTGGTGAGCCTAAAATCCTGAAAGTAAATTAATATCTATCATATCTCATCTCTATCAACTTAAAACATCTATCTAGAACTAAAAACATCTTAACTCCTAAACAACTAAGCTTAATTATAAAATTAAACTATCTGGTCTTCAACCCCATCAGAGACTTGAGAAGGAATAAAATTAATTACCTGAGGATACATGAAGTACAGGTTAGCAGCTTTCAATGATGAAAAGTTTTTAAAGAGAAGTTGTTTTCTAGACTATTAACACTACAAGTTTCTAGAATAATAACTTGAATATATATAGTATGTGGTAAGCAGTCATATATGCTCTTAAAATTGTTACTGACAAACATGTAATATATTGACATAGTAACAGAAAAATTAAGAATATGGAAAATCATTTCTGTTTTACTTTTTATTTGAACTAAGGGGATTAAACCCAGGGCCCTTTGTGTTCCAAGCAGAAATCCTACTCCTTCAAATAGAGAGTACTGTTGTACCAGTAGAGTCAGCCAGAAAGCATCATTTTTTAACCTCAGTTGAAAAGCTGACTGTGAAGAAACTGCATCTGAGACAGCATTGTTAACTAAAACTCAACATTTTTTCAGATGACTGTTCCATGAAAGTTCCTCTTTCAGTTTCTCTAATTGGGGTGGGGGTGGGGGTCAGGATCTCATATAGCCCATTTTGGACTAGAATTCAGTAAGAATCCTAGGCTGGCCTTGAACTCCTGGTCCTCTTGCTGCGTGCTGGAGTCACAGGCTCTCCCTACATTAGGAGTCATCCCTAATTTGTTTCACCTGTCTGTCTATAGCATGATAAGCCTTGCTCCAAAGACATCCACATCCAAATCCCTGTAACCTATAAATACCCAATGTAGGTGCTCGCCTGCTGATTTTAAAGATAAGGAATCAGCCTGGTGAGTTGGCTCAAGGGTTAAAGTACTTGCTGCATAAGCAACAGGCATGAGAACCAGCGTGCAAATCCCTGGAGCCCAGGTGAACACTGGGTGGGTGTTGTGGCCAACCTGACTGGGAAGACAATGACAGAGGAAGCACGTCTAGCTTGTTGGCTAGACAGGCCATAAGAGCAGTGAGCTTTGTGTTCAACAGAGAGACCTTACCTCAATAAGTAAGGTGAAGAGCATTGAAAGAAGACTCTCAGCACATGGCCTCTGACCTCCACAGGCACCCACACACACATGTGCCTCTCCACATGTCATCCCACAGACACTCATGCACACACACACACACACACACACACACACACACACACACTCATACACACACACAGATATGAAAATTTTTAATTATTCTGTATTGTATTGTTGGCTCAATTCATTGATGTGGATTTTTTTAATACATGGAGAGATAGAGTTAGTGTAGCATGTTGACAGAGTCAGTGGCAGAGTGAGATCAACTCAGAAAGACATGGTAAGGTATTTCTGACTATACCTTAGTCAGAAGATGAAGGAGACTCATGCAACAGAACTGCCTCTGCGTATTGGAAAAAGAGCAAGAAGTGGACCCTTCTCTGGAGGGAACTCATATTGATAGCCCCCTACTTTAGGCCCTTGTGTTCTAGGGTCACACACTCACACAGCACATGTGTGGAGGACAAAGGATAGCCTGTGGTATTGGTTCCGCCTTCCACCATGTTTGCGACAGGCACTCTTTGGTGTTTGCTGCTGTTGGTGAATCTCCTGCCAGTTTCCATGGCTCCTCTTGTCCTCACCTCCCATTACACCACGGCAGTGCTGAGATTACAGACACCTTCTAAAAAGTCCGCAGCCAACATTTGCTGCTCTGTGGGCTCCTTACTCTCTTCCACCCTGCCCCCTTATTCCACCCTGCCAAAACCCCAAGACGAGGTAGGCGAGAAAGAAAGTTAGAGGGGAAAGGAGGAGTCAATATTGTTAGACTACTTCCTGCTGACTATGGGCTGGAGTTCCTTGGTCTGAGTTTGATTTTTGTTGTCAGGGAATCTCCAACCAGCAATGCCGCAAACAACAAACAGCAACAGCAACAGCAACAGGAGCAACCAGAGGGAACAGCAGCAGTTGCAGCCCCTCCCAGGGCTCTAGCATTAATTATACACTTGTGGAAATTATCTGCAGGTGGAAAAAATCACAACCCTGCTAGAGCATGAGGCAAATCATAGTCAGCTGCTGTGCACAATCTGAAGCTGCCCCATGTGCCACACCTGGGACTAAAACAAAAACACATTCTGGCAACATTTCTGTGTTTCTAAAGAAACCAAAAATTCCTCACTGCATATATTCATCTTCATGTGTGCTCTGGGGATCCGAACTTGGGTCTTCCTGTTTGTGTGGCAAGCACTTTAACCACTGAGCTACCTTCCCAGCCCCCCCAAACGTACACTCTTACAAGACGTCAAGCCTATGGTAGCTTGTGAGAGAAGCATTAGGAAACTAAGGCAAAAT
The DNA here is from genome assembly GCF_964271855.1 of Acomys minous. Classification (NCBI taxonomy): domain Eukaryota; kingdom Metazoa; phylum Chordata; class Mammalia; order Rodentia; family Muridae; genus Acomys; species Acomys minous. Next base: position 12,122,549 of record NC_140500.1, read on the forward strand.
GCACTGAACTGTCATCAAGCTGTGTACTTAGCAGCAGTGCTGGGATAGAGCCCAGGCCTGCACATGCTAGAAAAGCACTCGATCACACTGACTCAATACTTCACTCTCACATGTCTTTTTCCTTTTAGTTTCAAATGACAGCATTTAATTCAAGCCTTCATCTAACATGTGGATGTAATGGATTCTTAACAGTGACCAGGGAATATGACCATCAGTTATGAGTCAGGGGGCCTGGCCTCCAGTCTGTCTCTGCTGGTGATTAGCTTGAGACTCAGGAAGCCTCTCTGCCAAGCCTCTTCATCCTCCGCTCCAAACTCCAAACACACACACACACACACACACACACACACACACACACACACACAGAGAGAGAGAGAGAGAGAGAGAGAGAGAGAGAGAGAGAGAGAGAGAGAGATGGAGCCACATGCACAAGGCGGTTGTGCACTTTCCAGCTCACTCAGTACTTTCTCACATTGCCTGCAACCCAGAACTCCCAAGGTTGGCTTGGTCAAGCCACCTTCTTACGTAGAACTTGGGTTGGGTTTTCGCTGCCTAGACGTTAGCTGAGTTCTGAGTTCCTCTTCCAGACCTTTTACAATCTGCTATCACCCTGATTCTCTGCAACACTTTTTCTCCCCATTCTAGAACATTTCTGTTCCTTCCTTCCTTAAGCAAGGACTGCTTGACGCCTCCTCCTCCCTCTCCCAGTTTTATTTGGCTATGAAGCACCTACGTTTTCTATGGGACCCTGAGCCATACCTTGTGATTGCTCCTCTCTTTCCCCATAATCATTGCTAAGGTTTGTGTCTCAAATTATCATGAGGCTTATAAGTCATCTAAAATTTTCTATTCAACGCAAGACTGCGGATGAGGAAGGGCATACTAGATGTAACAAATAAATGTGATTCTTTAGACGGACAAGGTAAAATAGTTAGATAAAGGTCTTGAAAAACCTCAGAGTCCTACAGAATATGGCATGTAACGATGGTTTTACTGTTTTAAGGATTCTTTGACAATGAGACAGGTTAACTCCTGGCAACACCCAGCCTATCTCAAAGAAGATGATGAGCATCAATAAACCTTGTTATGGAGATGGCTTCAAATGTGGCAAACCAGTCACTGGGCAAAATGTCCTCGTTTCAGCTACAGATAGAATTCTATCTAAAAATAGGCAAGCTTGGATGTAGGCAGAGTTGACTGCCAAACTAGGCCAAGAAAAGGAAAGCAAGTCCTCAGTAGTTCCTGCCTCACAAATGTCTGTTAGATACACTGGGCCAGAAGGCTAAAGATGATGCTCCAACATTATGGAGAGTTTTGGGTGACTGTTCAGGCAGCAAATTGTCTCTGTCACTCTTTTCACTTTGAAAGCTGTGGTGGCACATGTCTGCAATCCCAGCACTTTGGAGGCAGAGGCAGGTGGATCTCTCTGAGTTTGAGGCTAGCCTGGTCAACAGAGTGAGAGCCAGGGCTACACAGAGAAACTTTGTCCCCCAAAAATAAAAACAAATTTCCCATGGTGCACTGTTTTATATTATTATTTAAAAAGCATTTTTGAGGTTTCTATGTGTTTTTACAGTACCAGTGTTTGACTGGCATTCTACGCAAAGCCAGAGGAGGGCCTTCCTACCTGGTAGATGCCGTGAAATTCCAAGACAATTTTCCTTATGAACTAAAATCATAACATTTTGGCCACAATTCAAAATAATTTTAGACATTTAAAAATAACTAATAACAGTAACCACTGTGAGTTATTCCATATAATACTCCGGGTACCAAGGAGATGGCTTTGTTGGTAGCATACCTCCTATGCAAGCATAGGTGTGGTGTGGGCACCTGTGACCCTCGGTCCAAAGGTGTCATAGAGACTGATAGAGGAAGATACTGGATGTTAAACTCTGCCCTCCAGTTCTAATATTCACCCATGGGTGTGTGCATGCATGTGCACACACACATTCACAGACACACACACACACACACACACACACACACACACACGCAACTGTCTGCTATTTCAACAACTGACACTGTGTTATTTTAATCCTGTGAATACAATATAAAATATAAATAACCCAAATTACCTACATACACACACACACACACACACACACACACACACACACACACACGCACACACACACGCACACACACACGCACACACACACACACACACATACGGTATTGCAATGTAGCATGAACTGGCTTCCAACTCAGCATCTCTCTGCTTCAGCATTTCAAGTCCAAGGATTATAGATAGGCAGCACCACAGCCACTTGAAATTTTTAAACATCGTGCAAAGCATAAAAAGAAAGCTGCAGACACTGCTTCTCATCACTCTGTGTTACAGTATAGATCTTGAAAACCTCGTGTGTCAACAGCCTGGTCCCCAACAGATGTCTCTATTCAAAGGTGGTAAGAACACCAGGATGTGTGCTCTGATTGCAGAAAACAGTCTCTGAAGAGAACATTCGAACACTGACTCCTCGACGACGCCCCCCTCCCCTGCTTCCTGACCTCCACAAAGTGAGCAAATTGACTCCACCACAGGTTCCTTGCTGTAATTTCCTACTTCATAACGGGCACAAAACAACACAGCCGAGCAAGGACGTGCGTATAATGGCAGGCCCCCTTGGAGGATAGAAGATAGCTTCAGGTTACCCCAAAAATAGAAATTCATGCATGTCACTCTCATACATATTTTTGTACTTTACTGTTTATATGCACATGACTGTTAACAAAATGAGACTCTGTTCTGAACGTGGTTTACACGGCACCCAGATGAGCGCCTTTTAGCTCTCTGTTGCTGTGAAAAATGCCTGAGGCACTCATCCGGGTGACTTGAGGCTAGATCGACGGCTGAGAGTGTACGCTGCTCTAGAAAGGGACCAAAGTTCAGCTCCTAACACCCACACTGGGGAATCTGAAGACCTATGGTTCTGACTTATTTTTTTTTTAATGTGTCTTCTTTTTTTTTTCCTCCTTTATTAATTTACTCTTGTTACATCTCAATGGTTATCCCATCCCTTGTATCCTCCCATTCTTCCCTCCCTCCCAATTTCCCCTTATTCCCCTCCCCTATGACTGTTCCTGAGGGGGATTACCTCCCCCTCTATATGCTCATAGGGTATCAAGTCTCTTCTTGGTAAATTGCTGTCCTTCCTCTGATTGCCACCAGGTCTCCCCGTCCAGGGGACATCACATTGTAGTTCACAAAGAAAGCCTCAACAGATACAAGAGGATTGAAATAATACCTTGTATCCTATCAGATCATCATGGGCTTAGGCTGCAATTCAACAACAACAGAAAAAACAAAAAGCCCACACGTATGTGGAAACTAAACAACTCTCTGCTAAATGACACCTGGGGCAGGGAAGAAATAAAGAAAGAAATCAAGGAGTTTCTGAAATTCAATGAAAATGAAGGAACAACATACCCAAATTTGTGGGATACATTGAAAGCAGTGCTAAGAGGAAAATTCATAGCACTAAGTGCCTTTAAAAAGAAATTGGAAGCAGTGCACATAAACACCTTAACGACACAACTGGAAGCCCTAGAAAAAAAAGAAGCAGAAACACCCAAAAGGAGTAGACGTCTGGAAATAATCAAACTCAGGGGTGAAATTAACAAATTAGAAACTAAGAAAACAGTCCAAAGAATCAACAAAACCAAGAGCTGGTTCTTTGAGAAAGTCAACAAGATAGACAGACCATTAGCCAAACTAACTAAAAAGCAGAGAGACAGTATTGAAATCAACAAAATCAGAAATGAAAAGGGAGACATAACAACAGACACTGAAGAAATACAAAGAATCATAAGATCCTACTTTGAAGGCATATATGCCACAAAATTTGAAAATCTAAGGGAAATGGACGATTTTCTTGATCAATTTCACTTGCCAAAGTTGAGTGAAGAGCAGATAAACAAGCTAAATAGTCCCATTTCCCCTACAGAAATTGAAGTAATCATTGATAGTCTCCCAACCAAAAAAAGCCCAGGGCCAGATGGCTTCAGTGCAGAATTCTACCAGACCTTCAAGGGCGAGCTAGTACCGATACTCTTCAAGCTACTCCAAAAGATAGAAAGGGATGAAACATTACCAAACTCATTCTACGAGGCCATAGTCTCATTGATACCTAAACCTAACAAAGACTCAACAAAGAAAGAGAATTTCAGACCAATTTCTCTGATGAACATGGATGCAAAAATACTAAATAAAATACTTGCAAAACGAATACAAGAGCACATCAGAGATATCATTCATCATGACCAAGTAGGCTTCATTCCAGGCATGCAGGGATGGTTTAATATACGGAAATCCATCAATGTAATCCACCACATAAACAAAATGAAAATAAAAAACCACATGATCATCTCTTTGGATGCAGAGAAAGCATTTGATAAAATCCAACACCCATTCATGTTTAAAGTTTTAGAGAGATTGGGAATACAAGGCACTTTCCTCAACATAATAAAGGCTATATATAGGAAGCCAATAGCCAAAATCAAAGTAAATGGTGAGATACTTAAGGAAATTCCTCTAAAATCAGGAACAAGGCAAGGCTGCCCACTCTCTCCATATCTCTTCAATATAGTACTCGAAGTTCTAGCCAGAGCAATAAGACAACATAAGGAGATCAAGGGTATTCAAATGGGAAAGGAGGAAGTCAAATTATCCCTATTTGCAGATGATATGATAGTCTACATAAGCGACCCTCAAAATTCCACCAGAGAACTCCTACAGCTGATAAACACCTTCAGCAAATTGGCTGGATACAAAATTAACTCAAAAAAGTCTGTAGCCTTCCTATACACAAATGATAAGCTTGCAGAGGAAGAAATTAGGAAAACTACACCCTTCACACTAACCACAAGCAATATAAAGTACTTAGGAGTTACTCTTACTAAGCAAGTGAAGGACCTGTTTGAAAAAAATTTCAAAACCCTAAAGAAAGAGATTGAAGATGACATGAGAAGATGGAAGGATCTACCTTGCTCATGGATAGGGAGAATTAACATAATAAAAATGGCCATCCTACCAAAAGCAATCTACAGATTCAATGCAATCCCTATCAAAATACCTACACAATTTTTTAAAGACATTGAAGGTTCTGACTTATTTTTAACTTTACTTTTATAAAGTGAGGTGCCAGGGAGATGGCTCAGTTGGTAAAGTACTTGCTGCATACACACAAAGGGCTGAGTTCATATCTCAGTATCCATGTAGAAGCCATGCTTGGGGACATGTGTCTTTAGGCCCAGTACCCATAGGGCAGAGACAGGTGAATCCAGGGGTCTCACTGGCTGGATAGTTAAGAAGAGAATGGTAAATTCCAAAACTCTTTTCTTGTCTCAGAAAAGAAAGTGGAATTTTTTTGTCATATGTATTTCCCAGTTTTTTTATTTATTTGTTTTGTTTTTCGAGACAGGGTTTCTCTGTGTAGCCTTGGCTGTCTTGGACTCGCTTTGGAGACCAGGCTGGCCTCGAACTCACAGCGATCCGCCTGCCTCTGCCCCCCCCCACCCCCCCCCCACCCCCCGAGTGCTGGCATTAAAGGCATTCACCAGCACCGCCCGGCTTATTTCGAGGCTTAAATGTCATGGTTCAGTGGGCTTTCCTGTATCCAAAGAGTTGCACAACTATCACTGTGATCAATTATAAATAATTCATCTCACAGGAAACCTCGTACGCACTCAGTCACACACCAGTTCCTGCCATTTTGCTGCAGCCGGAGGGATGGCTAACTGATAACTGACTTCCTGTCTCTGCTGATTTGACTATGCTGGGCATCTTATGTAAGAGGAGTCACAGGTCATGTGGTTTCCCATGATTGGCTCATGTAACCTATAGGTTTCAAAGTTCAGCTGGGCTCTATCTAATACGTTTCAATACTTCATACTTTTATGGCCAAGTAACATTACATTTCTCTTGCTATATCTTTTTTTTATTCATTCATCAGTTGGTAGGTGTTTGTTTTATTTTTTTTAGTGAAAATACATTTATTTTTCTTAATACATTAGCTGTCAGCAATATATTGGTGTTGATGTTGCAGAGAGAAGAAAACACAAGCATTCTGTGAGGAGCTTTCAGTCCTACCCAAGGAATTCTGGGAAGAAACACTCTAATCCCGCTCAGCATTATGTCTTGGGAGCTCAATTTTTATGGCTTGGGACTTAAAATTTTTCCATGATAAAATACTTTTAGTTGCCCTCACTTTGATAATTATCACAATGAACTTTTAGAAGGCTACTGTGAATTTCCCTAACAAAGTGCTCTCTCTCCCTCCCCCCCCCTCAAATGTTGATTATTGCCAGCCCCAGAAACTGTTGAATCCATTACAACTCCATGAGGTGTGAACCAAAAATCTTCACACACACACACAAATAATTTCCACTTCCCCATCATTTTTTTCTTTGTAGATATATTTTAAATGGGTTTTTTAATATATTCAGAAGTAAACGTTATCTATATGCAGCAATTGTTTTACTTTTTGCTATAACGGAAAATACTCTCATGAACATCTGTATACATGTTCTTATGTGATGTTCACTTTGTCTATAAAACCACTCACGAAGGCAGAGGTATCAGGTTGCTTTCCCACAAGTAACATGAGAGAGAGTAACATCTTTTTTTTTTTTTCTGCCACCATCCTACTGAGTGGGCAGTGCTACTTCATTGTGGTTTTGATTAACATTTCTCTGATGACTAATGATCTACATCTTTTCATATGCTAAATTTTTTATTATTAAAAACATTCCTCAAACAACCTTTGCCAGTTAAACATTGACATGGAGGCTGATGACACATAGACCCTATTGGCATCACTGTGATTGTTTGTTGAAAATAAAATAACTTTAAAGATTTCTATTTTTTATTTATGTGTGCCTGTGTGTGTGTGTGGTGTGTGTATGTTTGTGTACACGTGCATGCACTTGCCCACAGAGGCAAGAAGAGGGCATCATATCCCCTGGAACTGGAGTTGTGAATTTCCCATGTGGGTGCTGGGAACTGAACTGAAGTCCTCTGAAGGAGCAGCAGGCAACTAGTTATCTCTTCATCCTCCAGTGCAGTGGCTGAAAAATGCACATTACAATTTGTAACAGTTGCAAAATTATAGTTACTAAGTAGCAACAAAAATAATTTTATGGTCCAGATCACCACAACAAGAGGATGAGCTGTATTAAAAGGTTTTAGGAAGGTTGAGAACCCTAAGAAGCGTATGTGGCTTAAGGTACATATTTGGGACATACGGTGAACGTTTCATTCAGATACTGAAAAGGGGGAACTGTTGGAAGACTGGAATGGAACTATGCAGTCTGACAGCATCCACTGTGCAACTGGAGCAGGGCGGTGAGGCTGTGAGCCCCAGCCATGAGTCACTGTAACTGTCGTGTCATAAAACGCAAGGGCTGGCCCACTAGAAACCGATCTGACTTAACAGTTTCAACAGCAGAGGTCATAAAATCTAGGACAGAGCTTAAAGAGAAAACAATTGTTCTGGAGCTGGGTTTTCAAAAAATGCGTGCCTGATCTCTATGAAAGAATGCTGCCATTGAAATTCACTTAAGGTTTGCAGAAATGATTTACTAAGTCAATTCAGGTGAGCGTATCCCCTTCCTCCTTGAAAAGAATGGCCGTGCCATGAACTGACCTGCACAATGAGCTGTGTGGAGGCCACAGCTGGCTGGAACCGGAAGGCAATCACATCTGTTTCCTTCCTCGTGCTCATTCTTCTGAACACTGCTCCTTGTTGAAGGGGGACATCTCTCTCTCTCTCTCTCAGCATGTGAAGAGGGCCTGGAGCATCAGCAAAACTCCAAGACAAGATGGCAAACACAAACATCCTTTCCACGGTCTGAGAGTCAGGAAGAGGCAGGGCACCAAAGGAGAAACCAAGCGATTTCACAGAGACAGAAAGAGATGGGGGTGGGGGTGGGGTTCTAAGAATCAAGAAAAGTACATAGCTGGGCAGTGGCGGTATAGGACTTTAATCCCAGCACTTGGGAGGGAGAGGCAGGCTGATCTCTGTGGGTTCGAGGCCAGCCTGGTCTACAAAGCAAATCCAGGACAGTCAGGGCTGTTACACGGAGAAACCCTGTCTCGAAAAATAAACAAACAAAAAAACAAAACACACACACACATTCTCTCTCTCTCTCTCTCTCTCTCTCTCTCTCTCTCTCTCTCTCTCTCTCTCTCTCACACACACACACACACACACACACACACATCCAAAACAAAACAACAACAAACAAACAAGGAAAGAAAGAAAGGAAGGAAGGAAGGAAGCTACCACAAGAAAGCAAGGTGAAGAGAGGAACACAATGGAAACTGGAGAACTGCACCAGCCGGATGAAGCTGGGGATCACACTACCAGAGAGCGTGGATATTTGGATGAGAAATGTCCCCATAGGTTAGGTATTGGGACACTTAGTATCCATATTGGTAAAGCTTTGGGAGAGATTATGGACCTTTTAGGTGGCCCACCCCGTTTCTAGTTTGTTTTCTCTGCTTTGAGTTTTCACTTGTCTATCTCTCAACTTCTTTTTTTTTTTTTTTTGTCTTTTTTTTTTTTTCTCCAGAGCTGAGGACCGAACCCAGGGCCTTGCGTTTGCTAGGCAAGCGCTCTACCACTGAGCTAAATCCCCAACCCCTCTCTCAACTTCTTGCTCAGGCCACCTGCTGCCACGCTTCCTCCACCATCATGGACTCGCTCTCTGGAAACAGAAGCCAAAACAAACTTCATCCTATCAATTGCCTTTGGTCACTGAACTTCATCACAACTAATACAGGGGATGGCACACAAGCACAAGGGAAGCCTGTAGAGTGCAGGGTGCCCCAGTGATGACAGATGGACTGTGCTAGTCACCCGAGCAACCCAAGGCACCTGTAAGCACCGAATCCAGTGTGGGAGCTCGGTGTGGTGGCACAGACCCGAAAGCCCAGCAGCACTCCCGAGACTGGCATAAGGAGGAGCCTGCAACTTTGAGAACAATCTGGGTTCAAAAAATGAGTACCAAGCTAGTGAGGACTACTGAATGAGAGCCTGAAAGGCAGGAAGCCGACTATGGGGTGAGGGTTGAAGAGATTTCCCCTGGTATGGCAGACAGCAATGAAGAAGAAGTACCTTCCATTGCGCCTACATCTCAGAGTCATCAAGAATGGGGAGCCATCTTCAGAGAGAGCCTTTGATGGGGGATTAAGTGACTCTAGGCATTGGGCAACCCTGAGCAGTCACAAGTCAGTGACCCTGGGAACACATGCCACAGTGACTGGGCGGGGAGATGGTCACCAGAAACAACTGCAGAAAGGAGGAGAGTCTGTCGTAGAGGGAGCAAGGAGGCGGTGGTGGGTGATCAGCAGCCTGATCCCATGTCTGATGATCCAGAACAGTTAGTTCACTGGGGAGGGGGGACATACACAGGTCTGAGAGCTGACATTGAGATCCATGCATCGCTCGGCTGTGCAGCCTCCCCCACCTCCAGAGCAGAGCTCAGTGCTCTGGTCATTTCCTCTGCTCTCAAGGGATAGGCTGTGCCATGGACAGACAGTTCAGAGACCCAGGGCCTCTGTGGGTACCTGCACAGCCCATCGTGGGGAAGATCACTGGGGCAAGCTGGGTGCCTATTTAAAATGACACTCTTAGAGCAAGTTTATCTCTGTGAAACACAGCATCCTCTTCACTGGTCCAGCGCACAGGGGATATTTGGGAAGGAGTTGGGGAGGAAATAGACAATGCTTCCTCTCCTGTGAAAGACTAGTGGAAAACCTGGAAACAGGCCCATCCTACCCAACCACTTTAGCCTTGTGAAGAATTTTTTACCTCATTTTTTGCTTCTTACTTTTTTTTTTTCCAAGAAAGGGTTTCTCTGTGTAGTCTTGGCTGTCCTGGACTAGCTTTGTAGACCAGGCTGGCCTTGAACTCACAGCAATCTACCTGCTTCTGCCTCCCAAGTGCTGGGATTAAAGGAGTGCACCACGACTACCCAGCTTCTTTTTACTTTTACCTAATCTTGTTGAGTGATTTTTATTACTTAATTGAATTCTTAAAACTTTTTGCTCTTTTTCATTTCTTTTTTCCCTTTAAAATCTCTTTTTCTCTTCCTCTGTTCCCTTTAAAATTGGCATTATTATTCCTTTAAATTTTAATAATTTTTAACTTTTCTGTATTACTGTTGTTGTTGCTGTTGGGTGTCCTGGAACTCACTATGCATACCAGCCAGGCTGGCCTCAAACTCACAGAGATTCCCCATGCCTCTGACTCGTGAGTGCTAAAATTAAAGGAAAGTGTCACTGCATGTGGCTATTTGTTAGTCTCTTTGTACTTGGCTTTTCTATCAATTTTGGCAGGTAATTTTTATTTAAATTCTTTCTGTATATTTGTATGTGTTCTTGCTATTGAGATTCATCTTTCCTCTCTGAGCAGCCAAGAAAAAGAACGTGGAGGGATGGAGGGACACATGGAGGCAGAAGAGCACACTGACATGTGGAACACATGGGGAGGACACATGGAGGCAGAAGAGCACACTGAAGTGTGAACACATGGGGTGGGACACATGGAGGCAGAAGAGCACACTGAAGTGTGAACACATGGGGTGGGACACATGGAGGCAGAAGAGCACACTGAAGTGTGGAACACATGGGGTGGACACATGGAGGCAGAGCAGCACACTGAAGTGTGAACACATGGGGTGGACACATGGAGGCGGAACAGCACACTGAAGTGTGAACATATGGGGTGGACACATGGAGGTGGAACAGCACACTGAAGTGTGAACACATGGGGTGGACACATGGAGGTGGAACAGCACACTGAAATGTAAACACATGGGGAAGGACACATGGAGGTAGAACAGCACACTGAAGTGTGGAACACATGGGGTGGGACACATGGAGGCAGAGCAGCACACTGAGGTGTGAACATATGGGGTGGATACATGGAGTGGAACAGCACACTGAAGTGTGAACACATGGGGAGGGACACATGGAGGCAGAACAGCACACTGAAGTGTGGAACACATGGGGTGGACACATGGAGGCAGAGCAGCACACTGAAGTGTGAACACATGGGGTGGACACATGGAGACGGAACAGCACACTGAAGTGTGAACACATGGGGTGGACACATGGAGGCAGAGCAGCACACTGAAGTGTGAACACATGGGGAGGGAGATTCCAGTTGGGTGTTGGAAGTGGAATCAGGGAATCCTAGGAGTTAGCTGGTGACCAGCCAAAACAGTGAGGTCCAGGATCAGTGAGAAACCATTCCTCAATATACAAGTAGACAGAGATCAAGGAAGATGCCCAACATGAGGTATGCACCTCTACACACACACCCACACACTCTCTCTCTCTCTCTCTCTCTCTCTCTCTCACACACACACACACACACACACACACACGTACTTCCATGTCCACTGGTATATATGTACACACATACATACATATGCAATACACACACACACATACACACACATACACACACACACACTCACACACATTCACACACACATACACACACACAGGTGCTTCCATGTCCACTGGTATATATGTACACACACACATACATATGCAACACACACACATACACACAAACTCACACACACTCATACACACTCACACACACTCACACACACATACACACACACAGGTGCTTCCATGTCCACTGGTACATATGTACACACATACATATGCAACACACAATGCAAAAGCTGAAACACTTCAACATATTAGCATAGGTATTGATTTCCAGACTAGTACTCTAATAGCTCAGGAAATAAAGAATTGACATATGGATTTATACCAAACGGAAACCTTTCTGCAAGGCAAAGATCAACAGTGAAGAGACAGCTAGCTGATTGCGAGGAAAAGTATGTCAGTCATTCATTTGCCAAAGCATCAATGTCCATAGTATCTAAAGAATGAAAAAATGTTAACCTCAGCACTCAGGAGGCAGAGGCAGGCAAATCTCTGAGTCGTAGGCCCACTTACTCTACAGAGTGAGTTCCAGGACAGCCAGGACTACTCAGAGAAACTATATTTCAAAAACTAAACCAAACCAACCAACCAAACAAACAAACAAAATCTTCAATAAATTTGGCCATTGAAGAAAAGTAGGTCAAATTACGTTGATGGGAAAAAAATGAAAAAACTCAAAATGCATGTGCGTGCGCACACATACACACACATACACACACAGACACACACACACACACACACACACACACACACGCACGCATACAATTTGCATTTTGATCTTGCTTTAGTCAGAATGCCAATTAACAAAACAAAACAAAAAATATCAAATGCTGGTAACAGTGTGAAAGAAAAGGAGCCCCTCTATGTTCTTGGTAGGAATGTAAATTGATGTCACTACCAGGTGAAACAGTGTGGAGGTTTCTCAGAAAACTAAGAAGAGATCAAGCCAATGCTCATCGCACAGCACTCCTGGGTGTGCACTGCCAGGAAACAAAGTGAGTGTGCAGAACAGATACTGCAATGTCATGTGTCCTGTGACAATATTTTCAATAGCTATTCATTGCCTCAACACAGCTACTCAGTGATGGTGAATGAGAGAGAGAGAAAAAAAAACCCAACCCAACCATTTATATACATAACGGAGTTTAGTCAGCTATAAAAAAGAGCAAAAACATGTCATACGTGGGCGGGGAGGGGGGATGGGTGGGTTTAGAGGTCACCATGCTAAGCAAAGTCAGCTGAATGCAGAGAGACATGCATTTCGTATTCTCTTTGTATTTAGAATCTGGAATAAACAGCAACATGGGCCTGAGAACTGTGGAGGGACTGCTAGGGAAATGTGAGGACAGGAGGGACGGCGGTAGGGCAAAGCAGAGGCAGAAAGGGTAGCTGGATGGGCAGATCCAACCAACACACAACATAAGCCTGCATGAAATGTCACAGGGAAACTCAGGACACACAGAACTAATATGCACTAATTATAGTCAATACTACAAATAATTAGGAAACCGGGCACTGTTTGTTACAATGTTCATGACTATAAGTCCAGTAAACATAAGGTACATTGCTTTCAGTTGTCATGCTACAAATAACAAAGTATTTGCATATTTAGAATATTTGGACATATTCTATATCATACATGGAAGAATCAATAGTAATGCCAATGAGTTCAACTCAGAAAGGAAAACAAAATATTGCCAATATTTTTCTTAAGTCCTTTCTTCCATCCTTAGTGTTTTCAAACCTAGTAAAATTAACTTGCAAATTGATGAGGAGAATAGCTTCTGGCTTACACAATTTCTCACAAAAGAAAACCACATACAAATCTCGCAGGAGTGCAGCCCATACTAAGCATGACCAAGGACCATGGGCCACTCACTCAGTCAGAAAATATTAGCACACTGACATCCTCTCACAGCAAATTCTGCCAAGAGGAAGTGGTTGAAACAATACAAAGAGGCTGATTCTAAGGTAAAATGTTTTCAGATAATCTTAAGAGGACAGAGAAAAGTTCAATTCTATCCATGAAAGACTTTGGAGATGGCTCAATGGTTAAGAGGACTGGTTGCATTTCCAGAGGATGCTGGTTCAATTCCCAACAGCCGTATGGCGACCAACAACTGCCTGTCATTCCGGTTCCGGGAGAGCTGGACTCTGCAGAGACTGCCTGCACTTGCTGCATGGACATTTAAATTAAAGGCAGCTTTTAAGAGGAGAATCAGAGAATATATTTCAAAGCCACAGGCAGACAAGGGGGTTAAGAGATTAGCATTACACAGAAAGCATCATAGATTCAAAGGCAAAAAGCACAGTAACACATTTGGAGAAATGCATGTCACTGGGTGTTTTTGAATGTGAGTTCTGTGTGCTAGAGCATTGGGCTGGTGAGATAGACAATTGCCACTGGAGCTGTTCACACATTGCCTTTTTATGACATGCTGAGAAGAACTGAGTTTCCTTTTGAAGGCACAAGGGAAGCCATAATGTCCTCCAAGACAATCTTTTAACGTGATGAAGGTCAGCAAAATTCAGCAGCCTTTGGCGACAAGTAAGATCATAGGTACTCACAACGGTCAACTTGTGCTAATCGTAATGGCAGACGTGTATGTGCCACTGTGTGTGTGCAGCCGCTGTGGTGGCCATGTTCTCAGCTTTGTAACTGGTTCACTCCACCCATTCCTACTTTGTGTCTACAGAACTGCTAATGCCTCAAGGGAAAGGATATCACCCTTGCTGGCCAGCGTCTCCTTGCTTCATTCAGTTTTCACTCTGCACAGCTTCCCTCCCTTTTGTTCCTCCTAACCAAGCCTGGATTCCCAGGTTCTCTTAGATCCCCGTCTCAGTTACAGTTTGGATCAGTACAGAAGGGAGATACAACCATAAGAATTATGACTCGTACACACCCTCATAGCCTCATGCCCTTCTCAGATGAGGTAGTCATTCTGAGTGATCTGTGTATCAAACACAGAAGCTCCTTAATTCCCACCCAAGCCGGTCCACCCTTGTCTTTCCTTGGGAGTCAAAAGCAGCTGGTTCCCGGCCCAGGTGAGAGACTCCTGACTTGTTGCCCATTGACCAGTTGTCACTTCTGGACTTGATGTTTTCTGAGCAGAACATGATTGACAGGCAAAGAATACATCATCCCCATAGGTGGAAGCGTCGCTCTCACACTTGCCTTCCTGGTTCCAAGAGTGTGAATGGGAAAGTTTTCTCATTCAACCACCATGATTACTATAGACTGTTTTGATGGGAGTTGTAAGCTGATGGACTGAAGTTTTGGGTTGCTGGGGAAGGAGTTCAATAGTTATTCGAGACACCTGAAGTTAAATCTTGTCTCTCTTACCTCTCAGCACAGTTTAAGAACTTAATAAGCATGCTGTATTAGTGTAGCTGAATTCTTTTCTTTATTCCACACAACTTGGTTTTTACGGATGGACACTTGACCTGATGTTCCTGGGACGTCATGTTCCTGCCCATTTTGAAGGCATGCATGTCCCCAAAAGCAGACATGCGAAAGGTAACAGAAATAGGATCTTATGAGTGCCACAATGAAGGCTTTATTTGAGTTAGGCACATTTGTAGCACAATCTAGTTAGCAATAAACCACCTGAGAGAAGGGAAGCGAGGGCAAGAGAAAGCTTCCGAGGAAGGGCCATGTTTTCTCTAGATATTGGCAAATGGAGGTCCTATGCCAAGGAAAAGAGGAATGGCATTTCACAGAGAGTATGCGTGCGTGTGTGTGTGTGTGTGTGTGTGTGTGCATATGTGTACACATACATGTATATCTGCATCTACATACGTAGACATATATGCATGAAGGTATGGGACAATTAACACGTTGTATCTTTCAGGAAGTTATAAATTGTAGTGGGGAATTAGTATGGAAAATACGACAGAGAGGAATGTGATGGTCGCACCGTGGGCAGTATATTATATCTGACAACAAAGAACGGACTGCACTGCGCAAGCCATAAAGGATGGCATTTGTTAATGTGGTAGAGTCACATTTGCACTTTTGGTTGAGTCTGGCAGTGGCTTGTGTGAGGGAAGTGTGATGCTGGGAGCCATTTGATAGTTAAAGAGACTTTTAACAACCCAAGGGAGAACTAGATGAGGCCTGGAATCCATCGGCAGTAAATATCATAAGAAGAAGCGGGGGACATGAGCGTGTGCCGAGGCAGAACTGAAGGAACAGAGGTGAAGGGAGCAGCTCCTGAGGCCTTAGGGAGAATGACGGAATGATGGCTCTCACTTGGGATCGCCGAGCTTACGGGCCCTACAACAGACACGGGGGGGGGGGGGGGGGAGGGGCTTCATTTTGAATTTTTTTATTCAAAGTGTGTGCGTACCTGTGTGCATGCGTGTGTTGGCATATGGATGTTAGTATGACGGTGACAGAAGCCGCAGTCTTCATAGTCCCTGGAGATAGAGTTACAGGTGACTGTGAGGACATGATGTGGGGCCAGGACTTGAACTCAGGTCCTCTACAAAAGCAGAACGCACTCTTAACGGCCGAGCCATCCTTGTAGCCCCCACAGCGGGAATATGGGCTTACAGGCATGGAACTCAGTGAGAAGTTTATTGTTGGGTTTGTGTTCATTGTACGGGGCTTGAACCCACGCTAAGAGGTACTCTGTCCACTACTGACCGGTACCCCTAACCATCTTTCTACGTTCTGTTTCCCACACATAGTCTGACTCAGCTGAGCAGGCTGGTCTCGATCTCAAGCTGTAATCCAGGCTAGCTTTGAATCGGTTACCCTTCCGCCCTCCCAATAGTTGAGGTTACAGACCTGTGCAACAAGGCCTGGCTGAGCAGTTGGCCTAGGAATACAAATGTTAAGAACTCTTCTCAGGATATACAGAATTACAGTAGAAGAGAACAGGACATAAAAATACTGTGGGAGTCACTGGACACAGATAAAGCCTAGGTATAAAAGTCAGTGTCACCAGAACATTTAAGGAAGTCTAGGGATGGAGCGGAGTCGGCAGAGTGTTTGCTAGCTGGAAGCCCTGGGTTTCTTCCCAGTAGCACATAGCTGAGCATGATGGCATTTGACTGGAATCTCAGAATTTGGGAGGTGGAGGCAGGAGGATGAGAAGTTCAAGGTCATCTTTAGTTGCATAGCAAGTTCAAGGCCAGCTTGGACTAATGATGCCCTGTCATATATAAAGCAAAGCGTCGAGGAGAGACCCCACCAGTGTAGGCACATGGTCTCCTGCTGTCACCTCGCTGCCTCCACCACTCGAGTTGAGCCTTGTGCATTGTTGTTGAACAATAACTGACAGAGAATATTATGATGCCTGTAAAACCAGAGAACATAGAGTTTTCACACAAATCAAAGAAACAAACTGCCTCCACCTCTTCCATAGTATGATGATATATTCAAGAAAAAACCCATAAGGACTTTCAGTTACTGTGTAATGAAATCTTGCAATTCCTATAAAGTCCAAGCGCACACAATCCTCATAAAACTAGAAGTCAATTGAAAACTACTTCATGGCACCTCTTATTGAGTTAGTGATAGTCTCTCACTAAGTAATAAAAAAAAAAAAAGTCATTTATCTATAACCAGAAGTTATCTGCCACATCCCAACTACCTCTAACAGGAAAATTTCTAATAAACGTTTAAAATTTACATTTCCAAAATAAAGTTTAAGAATCTTTAAGAGATGAGGATTACAATTGTTTGTTTGTTGTTAAGAAAAACACTCCATGTACCTAATTAAGAATTATTTAATTGTAACATGGGCCGGAGAGATGGGCCAGCAGTTAACACCACTGGATGCTCTTGCAAAGGACCACGATTCAGCTCCCAACACCCACATGGCAACTCATAGCTGTCTATAATTCCAATTCTGGGGGATCCACTGCCTTCCCCTGGCCTAGCTGTGGTGCGTGTACATACATGTACGCAAAACATTTGTACACATAAAAAGAAATAAATCTTAGAAAGGAGAACTATTTAAAGACACAAATGCCACGGTAACATTTGTTTGTTAGCTGGCCTTGGCTGCTATATGAAATCACTCAGAAGAGCTGTTTCTGCTGAGAACATACTCTCTAGGGAGCTCCTTGAGCAGACAACAGGAGTTGGGTACAGAACTTGAGTCCTGATTCTGTTGCTAATATTTTTAGTAATCTCAGAAAAAAAGTTTCCACTGCACCTAGACTTTGTTGTCTCTAAACGTGTGATAAAAATACCTTTCCCAGTGTAAGTCCTAGGGCAAAGTGACACCATAAAAAAAGACTCAGAAAAAAATATGCCTATACTTAGAAACCGTCACTAATCTCCACTGCAAAATAGAAAAAAAAATGTTCAAATGTCTTTAAAGGGAAATGTCAAATTGTGACTTTCTAATGTATAAACAAAATAGTCAAAATCCATAAATTTAGCATCACTTATAAAACATAATGTATGCAGTTTAATTTTAGATGTATTGATGTTTCCAGCCCAGGCTTTCATCTGGAACATTTATAAGGCTGAAAATTATTTTAATGTCCGTCCTAAAACTCTGGACACTTTCATTGTGGTTTTAATGTTCTAAACTGGATATCTTTGAGCTTTGATTACATTATAGAGAATATAAAATGTCCATGGAGGTGAACTCTGAAAAGAGAATCAAATTTTATCTATAGAAATTAAAGATGGCACTTCCTTCCTTCCTTCCTTTCTTCCTTCTTTCCTTCTGTCTTTCCTCTCTTTCTCTCTCTCTCTTTTTCTTTTATTACTTCCATCTGAAGCAGGAACTTACATCTATTTGGTTTAAGTCTAGGCAGGGTCTACACCATTGCTTACCTGGTAGAATACAGCGGACTTGGTGCTGTGATAGAATCTGGAGAAATCCACTGATGGTGGTGACTTCCTATGAGACTATTTTCTTCTGGTCTCCAGACACCACACTCTAGGTGGGTCTACTCATTGAGGGAGGGGCCCATGTGCTCAGACAATAGTCCTGGCAGGGTTTACAGTAGAACTACCCTTGTTTGCTACCTGCCAAGCATTTTCCCCATAGTCCATGTCTCTTGTTTTATGATTGTGCCCTTATAAGAAAAAAAGCAACTTGTCATCTTTGTCTCTCTTTCTTGGTCTTTCTCCCACCCCCTGCTATGTGCAGATACAGGAGGACAGCCATCTGCAAGCCAGGAAGTGAGATTTCACCAGTCCCCATCACTCTGGTACCATAGACTTCTAGCCTTTACAACTATGAGCATGAAAGGTTAAGGCCATTCAATCTGCATTTTATTTTTTAAATAGTAGCCTGAACTGGCTGTGAACTGCACCAACAGCTGCATCAGCAAGCTATCTTGGGGAGTGAATGCTCCCCGAGTCAAGCTTCCTCAACAGATGTTGAGGTGGCTGAGAGTCATTACCTCTACCAAACTGTTCACACTGCAGACTCATGAGCTAAACACAGGGGCACCGTTGTAAGTTGCTAAGTTTGGGACAACTCAGGAGCTAATTGCAAGATAAAGTTATAAATAAATGGAACCTAAAATAAAATTCATATACTTGGTGAGTGAGGCTTTAACACTGATTGAGTAATAGAAAAAAAACTTCATAATAATTTCATAAGAAGCAGTAGTTATGAATTTCTACAGTCAGATGGAGCATGTTGCTTGAATACGTCAATGTCCTGGGAGCGTCAAGAATAGTATGTGTTGTGAGGACCATGCTGGGAGCAGTCTGACTGTCCATCAATACTGGCCAGTCCAGTTTGTGGGTATGGGAACCAACTGTGGTCAGAGAGATGCCTTTCTCAGCACAGCTTGAGCTTGGGGACTTTTAGACAGTGAGGAAATGAAGAAAGGACAGTGACACAGGCACACTATGGAAAAGGAGGGTCAGGTGGGTTGTAAAAGTAACTTTTATTCACCTGTTTCAATTGTTGTCTGGGAGGCTTACTGCCTCTGTGCAATCTAACCAAGGCCTAGAATGTTTTTATCATCTGAGACTTAGTGCCTAATAAATTCACTCTTTCTTGTTCTTACTGAGCTCCGGGCTGGCTGGTTCAACTCAGCTGTTCTCGCTCTAACTCCTCTCCCTGCTGACTTATTCAATCTGGCTTCTCTCTTGGCCCCTGATTTACTCTGCTTAGCCTCAAACTAATTCAGCAATGTGCTCTAACCTCCTGGCTTGTTTTGTTCTCTGGCTCATTCGGTCTTCACTTGAGTTCTCTCTCTGCAACCATCTCTCTATTACTGTCCTGGTAAAACTTCCTCTTCTCTCTCTCCATTGCCCCATAAGTAGCCTCTCTTTCCACTCTATTCTCTTGAGAACTGGACATATCCTATTCTGTCAAATCTCTGATTCATCACTTTCTTTTTCTGCCACTCAATTAAACATCACTTTCAAATATGGGTGCTTCCTTTTATGAAGTAACTTTACCTTCATTGTTTGGGATTAAAGGTGTGTACCACCACACCAAGACCTAGGCTTTTCTTTATCTGAAATTTGCTCTATGCCAGGCTGGCCTTGAACTCAGATCTGCTTGCCTCTGTTTACTAGATTAAAGGCGTGTTTGTATTCCAGCTAATCACACAGACCTAGAAGGTCTTTGGATGTGATCTCTTGCCAGTGCAGCCATGTTCTGAATTAAAATTCCTCTACAGCGGGTTATGAGCAATTTGACGGAGCCACACCTACCACTGACTGGTGACTGAAATGGAGGAATGAGCTAATTGCAAGATGAAGTTATAAATAAATGCAGGTTTATTGGAAGCAGCTCTTGGCTTGCCAGGAGAAAGAGAGGGAGAGGGGAAAGGGGAGAGAAGGAGGAGAAGGAGAGGAGCAGGAGAGATACAGAAAGAGAGAGGAGAGATGGGGGAGGGGAAACCGAAATGTCTGGATTAGATAGTGAAGAGCTTCTGGAGGAAGCAGGGAAGCGAGGAAGCCCAGCCCCTCGGCTAGGGAGTTCAGAATGGAGGGCAGGGTATGCCAGCCACTCCCTGCAGCAGTAGGAACCAAGGGACTCCTGAAATCAAACATCCCAGCCTTTTGATTTCTCAATAAGAAATGGAGAAGGGGCCAACTAATCATCTTTGGCTGCTTCCTGCTGACATTAAGGGTGTTGATATTGGTGGTGGTGGCGGGGGTAGGGAAGGCTGGAACTTTGGCCAAGTCCGGGAAGAGCAGGCTGTTCTATTTGCTGTTTAGAATCTGTGAGACCGTCTGAAGTCAGAAAACTGAAGGCCCAACTGGAGCAGTGTGTGAGGTTTAGGCAGGAGTACCTACATTCTGGATGCAGCTCTTGAAACACCCGAACCTGGCAGGATGCTGGGACATACAGGGAACACACTTCTCACAGGACAAACGGACCCCAGACCCAGGTAAGTTCTATCAATCAACAGCCTGTTTGGCTGAGGGTAGGATCTAGTCCCCTTTCCCTGGCCCAATAAACCTGCATTTATATATAACCTCGTCTTGCAATTGGCTCATTCCTCCATTTCAATCATCTGGAACTCCAGTATGTTAATTATGTTCAACACAAAAAGAGGATTTAAGCTAGCCTCAGTAGGAGGTCTCTGCCGACCAGACTTTTCAGGCTCTTGTCATCTGGGAGGAGGAAGCTGCCTGCAGTTGCTAGTTTTGTACACACTGATCAGTCATCCTTAAACACTCACGCTTGTTACCAGAGGAAGAAGGCTTTGCCAATTCCCACCCCGACCCATATGGAGAAAGGCTTTGCCAATTTCTTATGGGCCTGGGCACTGGTCCTTGTCATAGCTGTGCCTGTGTCAACAATGCAAGTTCACTTAGGGCTTTCTCCTCTTCTTCCAGAGAGACATGGGGCGTTTGGAAAAGGTGTCCTCCCCTAATAGGAGAGAGACTGCTGGAGAGAACAGCTCTTTCCACACCTCTTTGTGCTAAGGAAAGATCCACAGGCTGTGGTGAAAGCGCTTTAGCCACCTTGCCACCATCAAACCAGCAGAGGACAGAGGTGGAAGACATTCTCCTCCCTTTTTAAGGTAGACCTCATGCCTCAAGCCTGGCCTCACAGGATGCGGTCAAGGACGGTCATAAACTTCACATCCCCCTGCCTCCACCTCCTACCTCTGGCACCATACTTAGTTTATGAGGTGCAAAGATCTAAGCTAGTGCTTCTGCACTGTAAGTCAGCAAATACCAGCTGCGCTACACCCCAGTCCCATGATTCCCCTGATTTCTGAAGTGGCTCCCTCCAGCCTTCCTTTTGGGTGAAATAACTACATGACTCACTGGATTAAGCAACTGTAATAAGGGCTTGTGATGTAGAGGTATCCTAAAGTGATTTAATCATTCTGTAAGCCACCTACACAAGGTTAGAAAGACTGGTGTTTGACTCTTATCTCTGTAAGTGGTGTGTGTGTGTGTGTGTGTGTGTGTGTGTGTGTGTGTGTGTGTGAGAGAGAGAGAGAGAGAGAGAGAGAGAGAGAGAGAGAGAGAGGCCTATGTCCAGTGTCTTCATCACTTGCTCACCTCCTTTTTTTTTTTTTTTTTTTTTTTTGAGACAGTCTTTCACTGAATCTGGACCTCACTGATTGGCTAGACTGGGTGAACAGCAAACCCCTAAGATCCTCCTGCCTCTAGGGTTACAGGCTGTGCCACTACACCCGTGTGTGTGTGTGTGTGTGTGTGTGTGTGTGTGTGTGTGTGTGTGTGTGTGTGTTTGAGTGTATGTCTGTACACCACATACATACAGGAAGTCAGTAGAGGTCAGAAGAGGGCTTGACCGGAACTATAGTTACAGGCCATTGTGAGCAGCCATGTAGGTGCTGGGAACTGAACTCTGGACCTCTGGTAGAGCAGTAAATGCTCTCAACTGCTCAGCCATCTCTTCAGCTCCAACCCTGCTTTTTTTTTTTTTTCAGAATGGTTTCTGAGGATCTAAACATAGGCACTCATATTACATAGCCATCACTTTACTATAGCTTAAACCCTCTCCCTAGCCTTGTATAGCCGGATTTAAGTCCATCCCTTTTGGTTCCAATAGATGACAAGATATTTTGCTTGTATAATTAAAGCCAGATAATTCTTAAAGACTCTTTTAGACTTTAGGGAGGAGCCATTATCTGGTCAGAACGTTTAATCTCAAACACTCAAGCAATGGAGACTAAGGAGATGCAGGGTTTGCTGAAGGATGAATCAGACCATGGGGGGGGGGGAGAAATGAGGAATTAAATGCCTTGGGGGCATAGGAACAGCCATTGCAAGGGGCTCTAGCCTTGAGGGGGAGGAAAGGAAACAAGTGTGGGCACTAAAAGGTGAGCTTTTGAGGAAAGCGGCAGACTTATTGAAGGCCAGTTCTGCCTTGAGCTTTCTTTAGACCCAGTCACAAGAGAAGACACTAGGAGAGGCCTCGTGGCCTTGTTGATTTTCACATTATTCCTCAATCTGGCTTTGGAAATAAATAATTCCCAGCCTCCTACCTGTGCAAATCAGTGTAAATCATTTCTCTCCCTCCCTAAGATTCTGCTTCCTCAGTGAGGATGAAGACAGTAGCTTTCAATTGCACAGAGTTTGTGGGATTACAGGACACAAACCTGAACTTATACGTATTAATTCTCTCCCAGGGACACAGTACCCTCCAATCCACTGCTGTTCAAGTAATGTTAAGTGAAAACCCTGTGGCAGTGGTAACACAGTAGTCAACAATGTAACCCGTGTTCTAGGAGAGGAAGACAAAAAAAATGTGCTTATTAAAAATGAATGATCAGCTTTAGTTAGAAAGAACTGGATTCCTGGTGTTTGGGAACTTACATGAAATAGAGAAATAAACAAAAATTGGAAGAGGTTTACTAGAAAAACTGCTGAATGTTAATGTACAGTAAGCTTTGTTTTGTTCTGTTGGGACTTTCTTTTTTGAACAGCCATTTTCCTTGATAAAAATGGACCTGGGGCTGTGAGCTGCTTATGGACTTTGTTGAAGAAAAAACAAGCAGCTGGGGGGACAGCGCAGTGGTAGAACACAGATCTGATAGACACCAGGACACAGGTTTAATGCCCAACACCAGAAACTAACAAATAACCGCACACATGAAGCAGAGATGCAGAGGTTTTATATGTAAGCCTTGTTAGGACAATACTCAGAAAAATCTCCGGGATGAAGAAGAAAAGGGAAAAAAAAACCCATATTGTTTGGGAGCTGACCTGAGACTAAGTAAAAATACTCTCTAAGTCACAGAAACAAACAAATAACCACATGACAATGGGGAGAGAAACTAGGAAGGCACAGCCAGAGTAGAAGCCAAAGGGGTTGATACAGGTGAGGAAAGGAAGATGAAGCATCTCCCATGATGCTTAGGAGCCCTGAAAGTGAGAATGAAATGGGAGCTGAGCATGCTTCCAGCCAACTGGGTACTCTGGCTGCAGCGCATCTCAGTGCAAACTCTGGGGGATGACAAAGGAGGTCACCAGCAGCCACTATTCACACTAAAAAGACTGAGGATTGCTTTCTGTTCCCACCAGCTTCCTTTCCAAGAGACTTAGCATCCATGCTTGTGCGCATGCATCTTTTAGGCTGATAGGAATCATAGGATACACTAATTAACGGCCATGTCTAAAATGTTTAGTTTTCATGACAAATGTTACTGTTTGTGTTTTTTATCTCTGGCCTACGTGCTTTTGCTGCAAGTCAACTTTTGAGAACAGAGCACATCCGAAAGGATATAGTTTGTTTGGAACTTTCAAAACATCTGGAAATTTACTCTGGCGAATAGAATCAAGTCCATTAACAAAACAGATGTTTTCCACTGTGGCGGGAAAACAGGACTTTTTTTTTTTTTTAAATATGTGTTTCATATGGTCCAAATACACTTTAGAAAACATTACACCTCTTAAAGGGTCTGGGGACCACAGTGCTCTTGGGGACTCTGCCAATAACAGTGTGGCCATGGCCACTTGGGTGTTTGAACATGAATATTTTCTAATGATCTTTTTTTATTTAGCATGAGAAAAACATGTTTGAAAGTCTAGGGTGTCTTTGCAAGCTCTCAGTTAAAGCGCTGAAGTTGTATTAGAATCAGTTGGTGATTTGGCAAGACTCTGGAGTCCTGAGTTAGAAGACAGCGAGTCAGAACAGAATAGAATATCCTGAGGGCCACTGTGGCTCATTTTGCACAGAAAAAAAAAAAAGCTTTATTCCCACTGACAATTTGGAAAGAGTCTCAGAGGTCCTAGGAGACAAGTGTTGTCAAAAACCCAGAGAGCACTGTGTCCCAGCAACACAGCAAATAAATCCATTCAAAGTTCGTTGAAGGGAAATTTCCCTTTTACGAGTGAATGTCCCACAAATTTAACTACTAGGCTGTATAGGCCACATGTTCAAGGTTATTTCTTCAGCTCCTTTTGCAAAGCAGGCAAACTTGTTAAGAGGCAATCTCATTGTATTGCCCAGGCTAGCCCCAAACTCCTGGAATCACCTGGCCTTTGTACTTCAGCCTTCCAAAGTGGCATGCATGCATCACTGCCCCTGGCTTAAATCCATCCCAGTGCCAATAGACAGAGGCACCTGCATTAACCATTTGCCAAGAGTTTAAAGCTAAAATATTCCACAGCCAGCTCTGCTGCCATACACCTACCATCCTAGCACTCAACAAGGCAGAGGCAGGCACATCAAGGAGTTCAAGGTCCTTCTCAGGCTAATAACAATTTTGAGGTAAGTGGGGCTTATGTGGAGACCATGTCTTAAAAATAAAAAAATAAAAAAAGGTCTACATTCAACAGAACAACTTTCCTGGAAATTAGAGTCTTTTACAACAGAACATTTTTACAGTTTAGAAGTTAGTGGGATTTCTTTTTTTTTTTTCTGCATTCTTTTAACCAAGAAAAATAGAAATGCAGAATGATTTTGCTATTGCAACAAGTAATGTAAAAATAATTTGTCCAAGAGTGAAATGAAGGGACACTCAGCTTGATTAAGTGGATTGAATTAGCACGGGCTCATAAAGGTTGTCAATATTTTAAAACATTGTCTAACTAGAGAAAAGTCTATAGATTTCTCACATCATTACAGAGTACAAAAATTCATAGTTTCAAAGCACGTCCTGAAGACATGAGGGACACCAATCCTTGTCTGAGTATGAGACATTGGGACTTCTGTTTCTAGTCAAGTGTTATTTGCTGGCAGAAGAAGTTTCTGGTCTATTTATTTATTTATTGGTTTTTTGAGACAGGGTTTCTCTATGTAGCCTTAGCTGTCCTGGACTTGCTTTGTAGACCAGGCTGGCCTCGAACTCATAGCGATCCGCCTGCCTTTGCCTCCCGAGTGCTGGGATTAAAGGCGTGCGCCACCACGCCCGGCTCTGGGCTCTTTATAATGAGTGCTAGTCTGATGCGGAAGACAGCATTGTCGTTCTGTGTACTCAGCTCACCTCAGCCTGGTACATACACCTGCCCAAATACCCACTACTATGAATGCTGGGATGTGGATGCAGAAATTATGGGATAGAGATGATTATTGACACTTGGCAGACACATCTTATTTTCCACTTCTTCTTAGCCAGTTTATGACACCATCGCCATTTCTGCTCATCCTCAGACTTGTGTGAAGCTAGCTCATCAGGAATTTTAGAAAGAACATCTTTGAACCCAAAGCATTTTAATTATCACCCCGCTGTGGGGAATTGTGAGCTAGAAAGATACCATAGTTTAGAGGAGAAAATAAAGATCTTTCCACAAAGATTATTTGCATTTGTCTGGGAGATAATTCTATTCATCTTTGCACTGAGCACTTCCCAGAATAGAAATGAATACGCAGCAAAGACTGGCTAAGTCCAGAGCTTTCTAATTCCTTCTGAGACACATCTCCCAAGCATAACTTTGTTTTGCTTGAAGTGTTGTGAATTTCTAAAATGGGGTATGTAACAACTTTGATTAAATATGAAAATGCACCCTAAAGACAGAAAAAATGAGTTCCATGTATTTATTTAAATTTTATGTATTATTGTGTATCAGTGCCTATAGAGGTCAGAGGGCATCCTTGGGGAATTGCATTGTTGTTGTTTTTTTGTTTTTTTTTTTTTACCGGGTTCCAGTGTGTGGAACTCAGGTCATCGGGCTAGCATGACAAGCCCTTTTGCTCACTTAACCATCTCACTGGCTCTATGTCTGTATCTTTTGCACTTGATCTCATCTTTTTTATGATTACACTAAGGCTAAGTTGAAAACTCGTGTTGTGTGTACAGGAGGTGGATGGAAACGGGCAAAGGAATGAGCAAAGGAAAAGTGTGTAACTGGAGGAAGGATGCTGGGACAGGTCTGCACGGTGGCGTGGGTAAGGAAGAGACTCCGCTGTAAGGCCCAACACTGACAGGGTTCCACTGCAGATGCTCATGGGGAGGAATGGAGACCTTTAGCATGGGGAAGATTTCAGGTCAGGCTGAGGTATTTCAAGGGACCCCGGGGTGGAGAAAGCATGTCAGGAAAGACTACCAGCTACTATTTTAACTTAGGCAAAACCTCAATGGGTCATTGTGGCCTTTTTCTACTGTTATTTGCATTTAATCTTTTCCCTTCTGTAGAAAGAGGAACAGAATAGAAAGGAGCAAAGGCAACAGAGAAGGGAATAATCACAGGTGCCCTCACTCCCCTTTTCCAAAGTCTTGGGAAGGCAGAAGGATGCCATTAGGCCAAATCCCAAACAACAAACACCTCATGTTCCTGCTAAGAACTAAAAATGCCCTGGAAGACTGAGGATAAGCTTAGTGGTAGAGTGCTTGCCTAGCATGTAAGAAGTCCTGCCTTCAATGCCCATTCCTGTTCAAACAAACAAACAAACAAACAAACAAACAAACAAACAATAAATGTCCCAGCCAGGATGGGAACTGTTAAAGGCTTGTGGCTTATAAGAAAATTAGAGCCAGTAGTCCTTTGGATTTTCATTTAAATGTCCTTTTAAAAGTCAACTTACCCAATGGACAGGACATTCTCCACAGTTGTGTGGTGAGCGGGGACTGACTCTGACATGAACTCTGGGGCCCCATATTTGACCACTTTCCCTTGATGGGGAGGCCTGGTGGCACTCAGAGAAAGGATAAGCAGGCTATCAGATGAGACTTGATAGGCTGTGACCATAGGATGGGGGAGGAGGTCCCCTTCTGTCACAGACCTAGGGGAGGGGAAGAGGGTGAAAGAAGGAGGAAGGGAGGAATGGGAAGATACAAGTGAGGGGATAACACTTGAGATGTAATCTGAATAAATCAATTAAATTTAAAAAAATCACTGATAGAAAAAAAAAGTCAACTTACATATGCCCGTGGGGGCTCACAGAGACTGAAGTACCAACCAAAGAGCAGGCATGAACTGAACCTAGGCCCCCAACACATATGTAAGCAATGGGCAGCTTGGTCTTCATGTGGGTCCCTAGCAAGTGGAGCAGGAGTTGTCTCTCAGGTAGACTTGGTTGCCAGCTATCAGATCCCTTTCCCCTAGCTGGGCTGCCTTGTTTGGCCTCCATGGAAGAGGATGCTCTACATCTTAATGGGACTGAGACTGGCTGTGTCAGGGTGGGTTGGTAAGGAGGAGGCTCAGAAAGGGGGAGGGGGATAGGAGGGTGGGACCAGGAGGAGGGAGGGCAGGGGTGTTTTGGGGAAGGTAAGGTAAACAACAACAACAAGAAGAACAACAACAAGAAGTTTACGGGAATTTTACTTTAAGTGGAATCTTCTCCCTTCGCTCCACAGAGTATTTCAGAGTTGTGGAATAGTAGTAGCCTTGATGCGGAAGGAGGCTGCATCCAGCCCCCTCATTTTTCCTCAGCACTTCTAGAGTATGATGTAAATAGAGTCTCCTCACTCCTCATGCTTCACACTTGCTCACTGAAAACAGAAAACAGCTTCTGTCGCTCCTGGCGGCTTAGTTACTACTCTGTCCTTTGCCACAGCTGTCTCCATTGGCTTTCTCTACCTCTTCCCCACCGTCTGCAGAGTGGCCCTTCCACTGATGTGCCCTCGCATTAGTTATCTCACGAAGCACCACTTTGCTTCTGTGGGGTTAGATCTTTGGGAGCTTGGTGACTGGCTTTCAACCTAGACCCTCTCACTGATGGAGTGCTCCCATCTCTGTGTCTCTTTTCCACACGTATGAAAGTAGGGATGGTAAGGGCTGGAGACAGACTGCTAGTAAGCAGGCATGCAGCTCATGGCTCAATCTTCAGTGCTACATAAACCAGGCACAGTCGTGTTTGCCTGTAATCACAGCACTTGAGTGGTAGAGGTAGAGGGGATCAGAAGTTCAAAGTCATCCTCAGTGCGTTCCTTCCCAAACGAACAAAATCCCAAAGTTCGGATGTTAATAATCCTTGCTCATAGAGTCACAGTGAGAATGGAGTACACACAGACACAGACACACACACACACACACACACACACACACACACACAGACAAACACACACACACAGACACACACACACATACACGCATAGACTAACACACACACATAGACACACAGGCAGAAACACACAGAGACATGTGGAAACATGCACAGACACACACACACAATAAATAAATGTGAAAATAATTTTGCGCCCTTGACCCTGTTCTCTTGTTATCTTTGCAGGATTCTGGTAGCCAGCTCCACGTTTTCTTCTAGCCTTTTACTCGCCTTTTTTTTCCCCATGAGAATTTGAGTCTCTTCTTTGTGTGAGGACATGGGAACTCCCACACAGAGCAACACAGCACAGCGTGTTCTCAGGTGTGTGTTCTCCTGAGCTCATAGGGTTGGCTTTTCTCTTATCATACATATTAGCTGCTCTTTCTCTCCAGTGCTGCCTCCTCTGTCTTCCTGGGCCTCTGGACTTCAGTGCTCATGTTGTTTTGCCGTATTCTGTTATCTCATGGAGGTGAATGCAGCTCTATGCTGTAAGCTATGAGATCGTCCCACGTCTTCAGAGGTATTTCAACCTGCAAATGTCCAACGTGGGAGCTATTCTTTCCTGGATGCCACTTCCTCTTAGGAATCCTGGTTTGCAGCGGCAATCACCAGCACTCACCAGATCCTGACTCCGGATCAGCATCCCCTTCCCTCGTGGGCTCAAGCTCATCGGTGGCCAATACACGTGTTCTTCTCACGTGGCTTCTTCATTATCTTCCCGAGGCAAGCCTTCGTTATTTCTCTTTATTAAGCAATCTTCAAAGCCACCTCCCTTCCTGTCTCCCATTCTTCTGGGCTGAGAGGAAGATGTACATACATCTTTCCCCAACGCCTTGCTTTTCCTTACTAATTCTAGAGGGCGATACAAGTGGATTGAGATTGCTTTCTAGATCCTGGCCCAATCATTCGTTCAGTCAGTCATTTATCATTCACTCATTTGCTCCACAGCACTTGATGTGAAGCCGTGGTGTGCCGGGCACAGCTCATTTTACCTCGCTCTTGTAATTCATTCAACGTGCCTCTGCTCCTTTCCCCCCGCGAATCCTTCTTCTTCCGTATTCCGTGGCTTCTCCCATCCCTGACCCATTCCCTTGACTAACTGCCTCACGGTCTTCATAATTCATCCCCGGTTTCTCCTCACACAGTCATTCATCTAGCTCTGCCCAGCACTGGAGACATAACAGTAAACAACACTGACAAATCCCTGCTCACGTGGAATTTGCGTGAGTCAAATGGAGTCTCTATTGCTGAACAACGTGTCCAGACTGTGATGAGTGCTGTGAAAATAAAAGGCAGTGCGACACAGTGGGAGAGAGGTAGAGGGGTGTGTGTGTGTGTGTGTGTGTGTGTGTGTGTATGTGTGTGTGTGTGTGTGTGTAGGGTGGGAATACAACATAAATAGTGTGGTTAAGCAGATGAGGTAGCATTTTAGCTGTGTACGCTTCTGAAGGAAGGGTGTTTTAGAGTAAAGGAACACTCAATGCTACAAAGCTGTGGTCGAAAGTGCTGGAATCCTCTAAGGACAGTGCAGCAGCTGGACGGCATCCACACACCATAGTGTGTGTGATCCTTGTGGTGTCACCCTTGGTTTTGCAAGTGGAGTGGGGGTGGGGGCTCTTCTTTCAGTGCTTAGGTGCTACATTGTGGCTGAACAACATTGTGTACTGGTGATCGTTTATTTATGTCTAACTGCTAAACTCAGGCCCTCAGGGCAGGTGAGGATCATCTTGTTCTCCTTTTCCTGTCTCCAGGGCCTATCCCTGCACTTGGCAGATGTCTGTACCTTTGCTGAACAGGTGAGTCAGAGGCCTTTAAGATGCACAAGAAAATTCTTGAGTCACCCGATGGATTCCTAGGGCTCCCACCACTCTGGTTTCTAGAGAAGGGCTTTGGTTGTTTTTCTTTTCTTTTCTTTTCTTTTTTTTTCTTTTTTATTTTTTGGTTGTTTTTCTTGAGTTAGCACTTTGTGCTGGTTTTTTTGTTTTTGTTTTTGTTTTTTAAATACCAGCTATAGCTCCTTCTCTCTGGGGCCTTGACCCATGCATGCTCCTTGTGTCGACTTCCAGGCGTGATGCTCTGCAACTCTATATCCCTTGTGTGTAGTGGGGTAAGTGTGAGCCGTGGGCAGTGCCACTGAAGGGCTTACACATCGGAGCTGTGGGAAGGCCCATGTTGAGATTGTAATAAGTGAGGATAAATGTGTGGTATGGGGGCAATGCACAGGAGGATTTGCCAGTCCAGCAGAGAAGAAAAAGAGTGGCAACTGGCTGAGATTGTATGCAAATATCGGCCTCATGCAGCACTTTCATAAATACTTTTTATCGTCATTGCCTATTATTTTTGCATAACACTAAATCAAGTTTAGACTTCAGCTTGTTTTCTGTGACAGAAATGTCACCTGCGCATATATTAGAATAGCGCAGCTTCATAAAATGTCCTTCTTGGAAAGGACATCAGGAAGTTAGAGTTATTCTTTGTGCAGATAACAATCTTGAAAATTGGGAATTCGGATGAGAAACATGAGCAAACAAACAGCCCCTGGAGCCGTTCATTGTTATTGCAAGTGTGAGATGAGATTGCTCAGCCTATGCGTACACTGCAACTTCGGGGTTCTTGATGTAATGCTTACATAGTCTAATTTAATCTATGATTACTAAGAATTGCGTTATCTCAGAGTGAAAGTAGTGAATTTTAAGGAAAAGAAAGGTGGTAGATGAAAAATGAAGTCAGGACAAAACAGATGGGAGGCAGGACTCTGGGAGGCACACATTTTAAGGTTACAGAATGGTAGCCATCTAGGGCCTGCATGACCTAGATAGTGAACTCAGTAACTACTGAGCAGCTACACAGGTGTGTTTTGCCTGCAAGTATGTTAGCCCACCATGTGTATGCACTGTGGTGTGCACTGAAACCAGAATGTGCCACCTAAGTGTGGTGCACTGTGAAACAGAAGAGGCCATCGGGTCCACTGGAACTGGAGTTACAGATGGTTGTGAGCTGCCTTGTAGATGCCAGGAACTGAACCTGGGTCCTCTGCAAGAGCAGCAGGTGCTCTTATGTAACTGCTCATATTAACCAACATTAAGCCCCACAGGCCCAAGAACCAGGTAACTTCCTGGAATGCTGGGAATTGTAGTCTTGGGAAATAACAAAGCCTCATGGGAAAGTACAGTGGCCTACAAGTTTGTCCTTGGAGACAGACTTATAAGTCCCTGCAACACGTGGCTTGAGGCCATTCCAGCTGGGCAGTTCTGGAAGAATGGTCCTAGCCAAAGCCCATCTCTTAGTATTTAATATTTAATAAATGCTTGCTTTAAATTTGGCCCCAAATGGTAAAGTTGGTTTTCCTGGTAAATCACAGGATTAACACTTAACCACAGAGCCACCCCTCCAGCCCAATATTTGTATTTTTAAAGATTGTTATTTCATTTTTTTTTTTTTTTGGTCTTGTTTTGTTTTAGTTCCATTCGTTGGCAATGCCTAACATGACTGGCACTTGCTTGTCAACACATTTGACCTGAACTGAGGTAGCTCATGGACTCTCATTAGTTTGACTACTGTTCTGCTGTAGGAATAACGTGTTAATTACAGACCCTGCTGGGGTGTGAAGAAGACCTGGTGTCAACTTTTACAAATTCACAAGCATCTGGTGTTTTGGACAAGAGTTTGTGTACCTCAGGAGTAGTCATAAATTATAGTTAATACAGTAAGACCCTCTGTACTTCATTAGATCCATTCCTTTTCTCTCTCTTTCACACCCCCTCTCTCCCTTTCTCTCTCCCCCTCTTCATCCCAGTTCCCCCTCTCCCTTCTCCCTCCTCTCCTTCTCCCCTACCCGGTGTTGGTGTTTGAGACTTTTAAATTATTTGTAAATGGAAACTGGAGGGCAGGGTTTTGTTTGTTTGTTGTTTTGTTTTGTTTTGTTTTTGCTTTTGTTTGTCTGTTTGTTTTTTGCTCCACCAAAATTTGGACACTTACATCACATGCAGAAAAATTATCTGCGAAGCTTTTAAGGGATTTCTGGGTGATGTACTAATTTAGATATATAGATTTGCATTTGACTACCTTCCCAGCTTGTAATGGGGATTTGTGTTGCTTTGTTCCCTTTCAGGAGGATTCTGAAGTCAAGGAAGAAGAACTCGGGCTTTAACTACAGGAAACAGAGTCTGTGTTTGCAATATCAATGAGTGTACCCAACGGGAATTATTCAATAGCCCAAAGATTCTTCTAGCACAGCCAGCTTAAAGCCACAAACAAAACAAAACAAGCAACAAAACCATAATGTATTAGACATCAAGGATGGACATAAAAACTGGCTGAATAAAATTTAAAAATATGACAGGAGTTAAAAATTCAGAGACTCAATTCACAGAGGTTAATAAAATGTTAACTTTTCTCTGCCACTAAACATTGTAGATTCAGAGTTAAAAACTCAAACACTGAAGGAGCAAATTAACTGAAGGGCCGGGGATAAGGTTCAATTGCTAGAGTACTTGCTGAATATGAATGAAAGCCTGGGTTCTGTTCTCACAACTGTATGAACCAGGAGAGGCACATATCACCCTAATCCCAGAATTTACAACAGTGGTTCTCAACCTTCCTATACTGCGACCCTTTAATGCAGTTCCTCATGTTGTGGTGACCCCTCAACCACACAACTATTTCATTGCTACTTCATAACTGTAATTTCACTATTGCTATGAATGTCTAATGGAAATATCTGATATGCAGGATATTTGATATTCCACTTCTCTGAGAGGGTCATTTAGTTCCAAATGGCAGTTGACCCATGGGCAGAAAGGTCAGGAGTTCAAGGTAATCTTTGTCCACCTGCATAGTGAGTGTGAGTTCAAGGCCTCTCTGGTACAGGGATGGAGAGATGCCTAAGAAGAGGATGTACTGCTCTTACAGAGGACTAGAGTTTGAGGCTTGTCATCCATGCATGTTGGGCAGCACACAATTGCCTATAACATTAGCTCTAGGGTTCTGATGCCTTTGACCTCCTTGGGCACCTGCACTTATCCACACCCCCACCACAGATATACACATAATTAAAAAAAAAAAGATTGTATTAGTGAAAGTACCCTTTCCTCCATAAAAATACTGTCAAATGTTCAATTATATTTTTCAAACTGTTACTCATTTTTTTAGCACAATGTAATTTATGTCACAGGGTTTATTGTAAATTGTTTTTTTCACCTAACAAATATATATTTTGCTTCCCATTCAAGGCACTAATACCACCACACAATTCTTTGCAGTTATGAAATAGAATTTTATTTTATGGTTATAACAGAATCTAAAAATATGTAAGCACTTTTGAACCTTTTCCTTTTCCGTTATTTTAATTGGTGCTATTATTTCACTTTGATTCTCACCTGCTCTCTTACATAGACACATGTATGATAGGTGTGCTGGTGGGGTTTGTTGTTGTTGCTTTATTGTTTGTTTTTGTCAAGTTGGCACAGGCTAAGATCATCTGGGAAGAAGGAACCTTATTTAGAAATTGACTCCATCAGATTGGCTTGAAGGTAGCGTTCATTTTGTTTTTGTTTTTGTTTTTGTCTTGATTAATGATTGAAACGGGAGGACCATCCCTGGTGGTGGTGGTACCACGCTTCGGTAGGTGGTCCTGGGCAGCATAAGGAAGGCAGCTGACCCAGAGTCTGCAGAGCACGGCAGTAGGCAGTGTTGCTCCAAGGCTTCCTTCAGTTCCTGCTTCATGGTTCCTGCCCTGAGTTCCTTCCCTGATAGTGGACTGAGACCCTGGGGCCCCTCTGCTCCCTCCCTCCCCTCCCCCCTCAACCCCCCCTCACCCAGTTTCCTTTTGGTCATGGTGTTTATCACAGCCATCAAAGGCACACTAGACTATGAGGCAAATGGTGTTTTCAAATGGCGCCTTTCCTGTTTGGTGGGAAACACAGTACCATTTTCTCAAAAGAAAATGAATGACGTTTCCTTTATTTCTTTCTCTTTCATGTTTTTAAGGATGCTCAGGTGTTGCTGATGTGTGGATCAATAACTCTCAGGTTCAAAATTTAAATTTCTCTCAATGGTACAGAAACATGACCATTTCCGAAAGGAGTAAACGTCGTCATTAGAAATGAGCTTACATTTCAGGTTAGAAACAGTTTCCCTGAAGCTCCGTTGGGAGAGCAACGGTTTGTGCGAACATTTCGGAGGTATTCCCAGGTCACGGAGAACAGCCAGAGAGACCTTTGCAGGATGAGAGAGTCTCTGTAAATCAGAAGGTCTGACTGGATCCCTCTCACCACCAATTAGAACTACAAAGGCCCGTCTGCCTATCAGCCTTTCCCTACCTCTTGCTGTCTTTCTGCCTTAAAGTGCTCCCAACTGCATGCAGTTCTCCAAGTTTTTCCTGGCGATGCCGGCTTTAGGGACAGACACACCTGCAGCTCTTTTTAGATGATCACAACTTAACTTCCGTCGGTCTCCTGTCCCCGCCCACAGAGGCAGCCACTGCCCTGAGCTGTGTGATATTGCTCGCCAACTTCTTAACAGAGACAGGATGCCCATACGTATTTGCCTTTGCTCATTTCTAACCATGAAAGGATGTTTTTGTGTCCGTAATATGCTAACTTCCCCTGATTATATTGTAGCCGAACAGGACAGTTGCTTCTTCATGTTCCCTGTAAGAGACGTTATGCTATCTAAAAATATTAACATGCATTGCTCTTTCTTGTGGTTCTAACTAGTTTTGATGAGTTTTGGGGTGGTGGTGGTGGTGGTGGTGGTGGTGGTGGTGGTGGTGGTGTGTGTGTGTGTGTGTGTGTGTGTGTGTGTTTGTGTGCGTTTTCTTTCCTTTTCTTTTTTCTTTTTTTTTCTTTTTCTTTTTTTTTTTTTTTTTACATATTATCACTATTTTGAGAGTCTTACTGTTTGACCTAGAACTGGCTATGTAGACTAGACTGGCCTCAGATTTAAAGAGATTCACCTACCCCACTACCTGAGTGCTGGCATTAAAGGTAACACACCAGGTTAGTTCTAAATAAATTTTAAATTTCCTTATGAATTCTTCTGCGATCCGTGAGTTATTTGGAAGGCTGTTTAAGTCCCTCTTGTTTAAGTTAATCTTTAGGAACATGCTATACCTTTACTTCTAAACACAGATCTTAAAATAAAAATTAATTGGCTATTGACTCCTAGCAGAGGAAGTATAGATGAGTCCATAGCAGAGGTCAGGGAATTACTGCTGCCTGTGGGCCAAACCCTGTCTGCCATTTGTTTTTTGGTTTTGTAGTTGGCAACCGGAGCATGGTTGGCCCATTGTGAATGGATGGGAATTCCAGAAGACAAAGTGTATGGGAATTGTAGAGAGTTCTAATTCATGCATACAAATAAAGTTTTATTGCAACACAGACATGTAATTCTTATGTATGTGGGTGGCTGCTTTTGATCTATGTAGGGGCAGCAATCAAAAACTGCTGACCTACATAGCAGAGGCATTCACTGGGGGACTTTTTGACAGAAAAGGTTTGTTGGCCCCTGGTTCTGAGGTACGAAGTCTTTGAAACACGTTAGGAGATGGTGGTGGCGTGGCTATTTCCTGTGACTTTGATGAGAATTTGTCTCTTCTTCTTGCAAATCCCATATATACTCACGGGGACATGTATACACACATATGCATACATAAACATGGCATACATGTAATATATATGTATATGTGTCACATGCACATGCATGTATGTATATGTACAGATGGAGAACAATATCTCTCAGTAGCTGCATGGATTTTGCGACACATTCCCAATATGACGATGGTCCTGTATGCTTCTTGTTGACTTCATGGTTTGTCAGGAATCTTTTCTCTATGATGGGCTATCACCTGTGTCCTAGGCAGACTTTCTGTTGCTGTCATGAAACAATAACAAAAGCAAGTTGGAGAGGATAGGACTTATTTGGCTTACACTTCCACAGCACTGTTCATCACTGGAGGGTGTCAGGACAGGGACTCAAACAGGGCAGGAACCGGGAGGCAGGAGCTGATGCAGACACCATGGAAGGGGTGCTATTGACTGGCTCGCTCATTGTGGCTTGCTCAGTCTGCTTTCTTATAGGACCCAGGGCCACCAGTGCACGGGTGACACCCACCATGGTTGTGAGCCCTCTCCCATCAATCATTAGTTAAGAAAAAGCTCTATAGCCAGATCTCATGGAGGCATTTTCTCAGCTGAGGATCCCTCCCTTTAAGACACCTCTTGCTGTGTCAAGCTGATACAAGACCAGCCAGCACAGACTGTCGGGTGGACACAGCCTGCCTACCTCCACCACATTGATAGGTAAGTGATGTGTCTGCTTGCCTTTCCTTGTGAGTAATGCAGCAATGCATTTGCAAACGCGACATCATCTTTGAGCTGGAAGGTTTAGGCCATCTGTACTGAGATTGTTTACACTTTTGAGTGGTTTCCCCTCAATCTTTACTTTTTATTTTATTTTATTTATATGAAGCTCCATTTTTGCATACTGTGAAGGCCTATTAATTTTGGTGGATTTTGTTTGTCTTTGTTTTTGTTCGTGGATTTGATTTGGGATTTTAATCCCTGGACTACAGGCACCCTCACCACTGAGGAGCACCTGCTAATGTGTTTGCCTGTTTCACAGTCCCCAATGCTTAGGTTGGACATGTTATTCATGTGTTCTTAGGGAGTTTCCAACTTCAACAGTTACATTTTTCCTTCACAAATGTTCAGCAGGGTGCAATTTATGCATTCTTAGCCATTTTAGTTGGTCTTTTACTTAGAGTTTTATTTTTTATTTCCTTTAACAGATCATAGTCAATTAGCTTTCTTTCAAGCATAAATCTAATCTTTGTTTATTTTGCTGCCACTCATTTTGATTTTCTAATATGTCTTGTGATCTTTGTATATGAATTCCATTTAATTGACGTTAATTTATGGGAAATTCAAAGATAATAAAGTGACTTTTTCCCCTAGAAAGGGGCAAATAAATAAAACTTGTAGTGTTTGTTGAATTTCTCTGTGTGGTAAACAAATTATTGACTATTAAAAAACAAGCAAACATGGGCTAGAGAGGTGGCTCAGTGGTTAAAAGCATTGACTATACTTCCAGAGGCCCCTGGTTCAATTCCTAGCACCCACGTGGCAGCTCACAGCTGTCTGTAACTCAAAGTTCCAGTAGACTTGACTCCCTCAAACAGATATACATGTAGCCCAAACACCAGACAATACGTAAACAAGCAAACAGACAGACAGCTAAAAAGAAGACCTTTCAGCCATGTGTAAGAAATGTATGCATGTTTGGTTTTGACTAGCAGAGTCTAGTAGGTGAAGTAGGGGGTACGCAGGAAGGTGATCTGTTAGTGACATTTAGTTCCCCATCACCCTTCACCATTTTCACACATGTAGGTGTTACACTGAAGCAATCTGAAGCTTCATAGCGTTTGAAGGCTAAAACATAACAGAGTTGGTGAACGCAAATGCACGTGAAGACTCATAACAAACAAGAAATATAAACAACTAATACAAAATAAGAGGCAAGGAGCCCAAGCACCTCCCAGTGTGATCAGGTCCAGTGACCTATGCATTTGGCATGCTCTCTCAAGTGACAAATAATAAAGGCGGTGGTAGCCAGAGGGAGACCACTTGTCTACCACATTATACTTAAGAAGATTGAGACCACAAAATATTCTAAACTACAGTGCCCTTTTTCTACATTTCTCCTGAGAGATGACTTGTATCATGTGTGTTCACAGCTCAGAACAGGGATAGGCATACATGTAGCATACATATGCCTCAACTAAAACACTTGCCAAGCATGCTGAAGGCCTGAGTGCAAAACGACCGTGCAGCAAACACATGCACACATACAGACCCTGGCGGGTAGGTTGGAGGTCTACGTAAGGTGTTCTTAAATGGCATTCCTGTATCAGGTTGTAGGGTGGGCTAGGGAGGGGCGTATAAAGAAATTAGAAGACTACATCTGACTAAACTCCCCAGAAAAAATTCTGCCATTAGAAATTTACATGTTAATAAAGAAACAAACCCACTTTCTGCCATTTCCTTTTGTGGC
Organism: Acomys minous; assembly: GCF_964271855.1. NCBI lineage: Eukaryota > Metazoa > Chordata > Mammalia > Rodentia > Muridae > Acomys > Acomys minous. The sequence goes on from NC_140500.1 coordinate 12,161,420, forward strand.
TTAAAAAAAAAAATCTGTGTTATTGCAATTGTATATTTTGGTAAATGTATATTTTAATGTATTAACCAAGTCCAGTGCTTAGCATATATCTATATCTATATCTCCTCATATATGTATCATATATTTGTGATGAGATTATTTAATTTTGAAGTAATAACAAAAACTTTCCGTACATAGCTTTTATACCCACCTGTAAGCTCAACCTCTGCCTGGAGTCTTGTACTCTAATCCACATTTGTGATGCTCAACTACTCTATATATTTGTCTATTTTCCTCTACATCATTTTTTTCTTGTTCCATATGCCAACATTAAGTGAGGGATTTTTTTTTTTAATTTTTTGATTTAAGAGACCAGATCTTATATAGCTCAGGCTAACCTTGAAGTTGCTACATATCAAAGGATAACTTTGAACTCCTGGTCTCCCTGGCTGTGTCTTCTACATGCTGTGACGATCCGCAGGTACCAAACGTGCCTAGCAATAAGTGAGGTCTTCATGCAGTAAAAACATATATGGTAGTGCTATTGTTATGATGGCTCAGCGGGTAATAGAATTCACTGCTAATCTTGACATCCTGAGTTTAGTGCCTGGTGCCTACATGGTGGAAGGAGAGAATCCAGCCCTGAAAGTTTTCTTCTAATCTCCCCAAGTGTGTCATGGCATATCTGCAAATACACACACACACACACACACACACACACACACACACACACACACGCGGCGGGGGGGGGGGGAAAGAGAGAGAGAGAGAGAGAGAGAGAGAGAGAGAGAGAGAGAGAGAGAGAGAGAGAGAGAAACAAGAGACAGACAGAGGAAGAAACTAAATAAATAGATATGCATTAAAATATAAACAGGAAATTTTGACATTGAACTTTAACAAAATTATAAACCCAATTACTCAAATGAAACAAAGAAGGTATAAACATCACATTTATAGATATTTTAACTTTATATCTGTGAGGAGTAAGAGCAAGTTCATCTAAATCCTAAGGATAGATCTGTAGCAGTCTACAGCTTAAGGAGAGTTGATTTGTGTTCATAAACCTATTCATGTAAGCTGTGGAGAAGGCAGGCCTAGATTTTAATCCTGATGTCAGTATTGGCTTTGGCATAAATAAATAAATAAATAAATAAATAAATAAATAAGTGGCAATTTATTTTATGGGTTAGATATGACATCAGTAAATTTCTTAGCTCCTGGCACGGATAGTGAATAAACAATTCTAGTTATCTATACGATATAGCAAAGCCAGCTATTTCCAACATAGGACATGCTCAAGCAGATGTTGGGAATGTAGGACAAAGGATGAAGGCAGGAGCCTGAACTTAATCATAAAACCCATCACAACCCCTCCCCCCCTTTTATTTCCCATCTTGGCCTGGCAAGTCAGATTCCCATGAATGAGCTTTTGCTTGCCTCACAAAGCAGGTAGGCCCAGCTATTTAAGCCGGTTTTTGTTTTTGTTTTTTTAATAGTTTCTCTTGGCTTCTAGAAGTCAATTGACTTGGAAGTTAGAAGGGCCAGGTGTCTGGGGGCGTAGCTGGGACAACGGTGGCATTGTAAAAGATAAGAAAATGCTACGTTCAGGAGAGAAGACTGGCAGATTCTCATTTTGTGGCTCTGGTGATCGAGCCAGGGAGCACTGAGGTGGTGAGCAGTTGTTAGTGGACTAAAGAGTCTCCGCTTCTCGAAACTACACCAGGCTCTTGGCAGAAGCTCCGATGAAAAATGGGATCCAAGGCGCCTTGTGAAACGAGTCTGAGCTTGCTGGACGAATCCAGGGACAGGGTTTTGGAGCCTCTCTAAACCGTGAAGCCCTTTGGGTACCACTTGTACACGTCCTGTATTAACGAGATGGGAAAGAAAGAAAAGACCAACAGACACTGGTCGGAGGCTGGGGAATACCTCCCTCTGGTTAGCTGAGTAGGACAGTAACTTCCGGATTAACACTGGTCATCAGTTGTGCTGCAGGACTGGGTGGCAGTCACTGGAGCGCTCTCTCCACCTGGGGCATCAGCCTATGTTCCCGGCGGTTTTCTTCAGACGCAGGTCAGTTCACTCAGGGAATTGTGGACACCAGTCTGAGGCTGGAATCCCGGGTCCGGCCTGCCGCTTGTCGTCCTCACCTTGCTCCGGTCTCGCGAGGAGCCAGTCTAAAGCCCTTTTAAGTCCACTAGAAACTCAACTGTCCTCGAGACCCAGCAAACGGAGCCCTCTCCTGGCCGCACGGGGCAGCGCGCGCTCCCGGCTCGCTGCTGGGCATGCGCGGCGCGCTCTGGCTGTGGCCGGTAGCGAGCGGCGCGCACACACTGCCCCGGCGGCGGGCGAGGCGGGCGAGGCGGGCTCGCGGGGCTCGGGGCTCGGGGCGCGGGGCAAGCCCCAGCGGCGTCTCTGCAGCGGGGTACGGCAGGGGCTCCAACTCCGGGCTCTTTCTCCCTCGGCCACCAGTCACCTCGTGTCTCGGGAGGTCGCGGCACTCCCAGAGGAGCACCGCAGCTTGGAGGGCGGATCCGAGGTAAGAGCCCCTCGCACATTGGTGCGGGTCTTCGGGTAGGGATTTCCGCGGCATGGACTCCCTCTCGATTTTCTGTAAGCGCCTTTGTGAACCGAGACCCGAGCGGTGCCAGGCTCAGCGACCGCTGCGGTTCACTTGGACCCTTTGCAACTGGTGTCGGCGGCCAGGTGTGCGCTGCCGCCCCAGCGCGTCCCCGCGCCGGCTCCGCGTGCCCGGGAGCAAGGAGACCCGACCCCCCCCCCCCCGTCCGACTCTGACGGAGTGGGCGCCGAGCCCCCTCCCCCCTCAACGAGACCCCACGTACACCTGGGCTGCGCGGGCGTACCTTGTTCGGCACACCTGGACTCCCACTGCCACTTAACGTCTTGGATTTGGGGCTTTCAGAGTGCCTTCCACCCTAGCACCAGTGGGGACCCCTCCAGGGGACCTGTTTGGGATGGGGACCCGCCCTGGTATACGCCCTCCACACGAGGTATCTTTCTGTGTTCAAATAGTTGTGAATTCTGGATCACTTTCCAACACCTTTTTACTTTTGGGAAGATGGCCTCTCCTATGGCTGTCAGTAGGGCTTTGGAGGGGTTCCACACCCACCGAGAGACAGTGGAGGCGCCCCGTGTCTTACCCCTTCCTTTCCTTTCAATGACTACAATACACATGCAAAGTCTTTGCTCGGTTCTCTGAGCCATGCTGTTCAAATCCTCCTCCTCCTCCTCCTCCTCCTCCTGTAGCCCCCAAGCGCTGCTGGCATCTCGCCTGGGCAGGACGCCCTGGGGTTTGGGTTTAAAATCCGTAGACATTTGGAGCGGCGGGGCGTTAGAAGAGGAGGCTTCCCTGAGCCAATGTTTCCGCGAATGCATGGCTGCTTTTCTTCTAAAGGTTTCACTTCTTGCCTCAAACAGTAAGAGAAAAGAGGCAAAATATCGAATAAGATAGTTCAAGTACAACTTGGTTCAGAGACGTGTGAGTACTTTGAATTTGTATTTGGTGTTGCCACTTTGGGAAGGAGGTGGAATTGGGATTCCTGGAAGGCTTTTTTATGTTTAAAAAAAAAAAAATCCTCAAAGTAACTGTTGTGGGCTGTTTCTAATTTCTCTCCCTTGAAAGGATGCCGTTCTAAGGCTCCTTGGGCTTTGGAACGCCTGCCTTCACTGTGTGGAATTGTAGCTCTTAGGTCACTGAGTCCATTGAAGTAAAAGCCGATGACATCTCGCCTCACCTAGTAAAGATTTCCTTCGTTTTTGTTTTTAAATTGGGGAGCGAGGGTTTCTGGGCATGCTGCTGCAGTTCTTAGTTTGCTGGTGTGGAAAATCTGTGGCTGATGAGCTTTGCCCCATCTGCAAGTTAATCCAGTCTGAAGACTTGTCACTTAGACGGTTGTGTACAGTGTGCCACAAGCTGGTAAGTGTGTGTTTGTAGGAAGCCTCTCCTGCACAATGGTAGATTCAGACTTTGTAAAACTCTGCAAGTCACCCACCTCTGTAATAGCAGGAAAAAGAAAGGAAAGAAGATACCTTTTAAATCCTACTGTTCTGAGCTAAGTGCTGCTCACAGTATTTGGGATGTCCACTTTGTAACTTTCTTTCACTCCAGGGTCACTGAATATCATTATAATTGACAAGTTAGCCTTTTATTAACAGTGGGAAATGCTTTAAGTGAATTCCTATTTAGGATGTTTTTTTAAAGTTCCCTAACGGGGAAACTGGTATTTTAAGTTTGAACACTTCACTTATTTTTGGTCAAAGGTAAAGAGTTCATTTTGTGTGCACTTCTCCATTTATCCCGATTTAATCTACACTCATTCTTTTCCATCTTCAGTGCTTTGTAACTCTGGGACACAGGTTTACTCTATGCCTCAGACAGTAAAATCCTACATGGCACATCTTTTCATCCTCTCCTTTTTATTCTTCTGATGCGCCTCTTCACTCACCTGTTTTTATCTTAAAACATAAGTTCATTAGTACCACACTTGAATTATAATTATAATTGTAAAGCCCAGATTCAAAGCTCCTTTGTTTCTTCAAGTTTCATTTGATGAGTTTTAGCACTAACGTAATTAATGTAAATTTTAGGTTGGCTTTTCCGAGTTGTATTAAACACATTTGGTAATTTTGTCTCAGTGCAAAACAAGCACAGTATAGTTTATAAACTTTCAGACATCTGCAGGGTATCAGAGAGGAAGGAACTTTAGCCAAAGTGCTCTGGCTATACAGTACGACCCTGCTGGGAGTTGCTACACCAAATTGTTTGCAGCTGTGAGCGACTGGAAATATTTTTAAGAAGCACTGTAGTAGAGTCCTTGCAAACAACTGAACTGAGTATTTACGAGAAAGTGGGAGAAGGGGGTCACTTCTTCAGGTCTTCACTGGAGCATCTTCAGTCTTTCTCAGATACATTACTAAGTGGGATTTAAAAACAGACCAGAGGGCTTGGGGAGATGGCTAGGTGGGCAAAGTGCCTGCCAATCCAGGATGAGTTCAGACTCTTAGCACCCACGTAAAAAGCTGGGCATGCCTCTGCAGTCCCAGTGCTGAGGTGCAAAGGGTGGATTCTAGGGACTTGCTAGCCAGCCAGTCTACCTCAAATGGCAAGCTCTAAGGTCAGATGCGCCTGTGCACACACATGTGCACATGCTCACTTGTGCGTGTGCACATGTGTGCATGTGCATACACAGACACACATACACACGTACACATGCACAATAAAAATACTAAATGAATATTGAAAGTAGTTTGTAAGCTATTTATATGGTAGAAGAAAAGGTGCATCAACTCCTATTAACATCTTGTGTTAGTACTGGCTTCAGGTAATGGATTGTTTGTGGCGTAGTATTATTAGCTGTAGCTCATACTGTTTATATGTCCTTTTTCTCTTTTTTCTGTTGGTGATTGAACCCAAGGTTTCATGAGCATAGCTCTACCACTGAGCCATAGCCCAGCCTTCCCTAGTTTTAATCTAATGCCTGTTTTCTGTCTCAGGACACTGGTTATATTTAATTGTTGTGGTCTCTTCAGCTCCAAGTGGTCTTTTCTCAGGTTTCCCTGCCTGCCCCCACTCCCATTCTTGACAACTTTGACCATTTTGAGGAGTCCTGGTCATACTTAATAGCAATCTTTTCCCCTTTGAGTTTGTCTCTTGTTTGTCCCAGAGTTAGGCTGCAGTTGTGCACACCTCTGATCCCAGCACTAGGTAGGAAAGCTCAGGCAGAAAGATGGCAGGTTTGAAGCCAACCTGGCTACACAGGAAGGCCCTGTCTTAGTCAGGGTTAAACACTGCAACCGAAAGTAAGTTGGGGAGGAAAGGGTTTATTTGGCTTCTGCTTCCGCATCACTGTTCATCATTGAAGGAAGTCCAAACAGGAACTCAAAACAGGCCAGAAACCTGGAGGCAGGAGCTGATGCAGAGGCCATGGAGGGGTGTTTCTTATTGGCTTGCTCTCCATGGCTTGCTCAGTCTGCTTTCTTATAGAAGCCCCAACTACCAGTCCAGGTGTGGCTCCACCCACAATGAAATGTGACCCTCCCCCCCCCCCCAAGATCAATCACTAATTAAGAAAATGCTGCACAGGCTTGTCTACATCCCCGTCTTATGGAGGCATTTTCTCAATTGAGGCTCCCTCCTCTCTGATGATCCTAGTGGTGTCACAATAAATATAAACTAGATGGGACAGACTCTGTCACAAAGCGAGGAAACTCAGCTGTCACGGGCTTTGGATTGAAAGATGACCGGGGCAAAGTGCCTTTTCTCGCACAGCTCACAGTAACGCACCATCGACAGGGTTATCGGATTCATCTCAGTCCCTGGCTGAGATAGCATTTGCCAGTTTTTTTTTTTCTGCTGCTAAGTTCCTGGTTTTTCTTTTTCCATTCCTTCCTCTTGGGAAGGAATCTCCTCACCCAGTCTGTGTAGATGTAAGGAGTGGGCACTCATGACCCTTGCCTGTTCCTGAGAGTGGAATGTCTCTCTACAGCTGTGTTATTTATCACTTGAGTTTAAAACTAGCCAGGACAGACCGTGTCACAAAATGAGGAAACACAGCCATTGTGGGCTTCGGGTTGGAAGGTGACTGGGGCAAAGTGGCCTTTCCATCCCAGGTCACAGTACACACCGCCAGCACAGTTAGCAGCCTCGTGGGAGAGTTTTTCCTCTTTTCCTTCACTCAGTTCCTTGGCTGTTTTTGTATAAATCTGAACTTCTGCATACTTACTGCATTCTCTGGGCTATAATCCACCTCTTTTAAGCTCAAATCCGTACAGCTTGCTTCTTGCATCCCTTTGATAAATTTCTATCAAGGTAGTTTATTTATTTTTGAAAAGCTTGTCTCTTTAAGATGTTTAGGCTCTTCTTGTATAGGTCCTGTCAAGGACCAGCTGTTTCGAGCTGGGCACAGTGGCACACGCCTGTCATCCCAGTGCTCAGGTAGACAGAGGCAGGCAGATTCTGTTCTAGGCCAGCCTGGACTACAAACTGAGTCTGGGACAGCCAGGGCTACACAGAGGTACCTTGCCTCACAAAACAAAAGAATCAGCTATTTCTTCTAGGAATTGTGTTCCTTTTGTTTGGAACTTTTATTGGAAAGCCAGGTCTGGCCCAGGAGTATGATCCCAATGCTCTGGAGGCAGATGTGGGAGAACTGTGAGTTCAAGACTGACTTGAGCTATATTTCGAAAGAAGCTAAGGTCTGAGTATTATGTGTACACGTTAACGGAACATCATTAATGTCAGGCTGTAATGCGAAAAACAAGGAGATACATTTGTGTATAGGGATTTAGATACAAACATGTCTACACATGTATATGTATGGTTTCTGCATGTATGTGTGTATCTATATTAAAGTAAATATGAGCTCATCCTGGTATAATATAGACTGTGATATATATCATTCTGATTTCTTCCCCGTTAATCTGGAAACTTTCTGCAGCGATGAAGAGAAACCTAGCTCCATTCTTCTGTTTGCTTAATTGTTCGTTTCTGTTAGACAAGTGTAGCGGTATTGGTGACCCTTGAGAACTTGAGCAGCCACTTTGCCAGGGGGAGACCAGAGCCTTATGCAGGGCCTCTTGCTTTTTAGCTTCATCGCCACCCGTTTTCACAGCCAGCTAGCTAAGCAGCTCTGCCTTCTAGCCCCTTTCATGAGGCAGTGGTACACACTTCCTGCTACATTTATGTCGCAGTCTGCTTTCTGTCTGGGGACCTCTTGGCCTCATAATAATTTCTTTTCTTTCTTTCTTTCTTTCTTTCTTTCTTTCTTTCTTTCTTTCTTTCTTTCTTTCTTTTCCTTTCCTTTTGGGGTAGGGGGAGTTTGAGACAAGCTTTCTCTGTGTAGCCTTGGCTGGCCTTGAACTCACAGCGGTTCACCAGTCTCTGCCTCCCGCGTGCTGGGATTAAAGACGTACGCCACCGTGCCTGACTGTAATTTATATTTTCTTATACATATTAAGATTAATCCTTTGTCTTATAAAGTTCTGTGTCTTTTTCTGTCTAGTTTGACACTATCATATCAAATAATTTGACATATAAAGTTTCATGTCTTTTAGCCATCACCTCCTTTGTCTTCTCCTCCCTGAAAACCAGTGACTTTTTATAATCTGTGTAGTTTAATTTTTTTTCTATATGTCATGTGACTTTCCTGTACTGGTGTCTTTCACTTAGCAATACATATTTAAGGGTTGTTCATGCCCTTTGTACTTCACAAGATCATATTATTATTATTATTATTATTATTATTATTGTTGTTGTTGTTTTGTTATTTTGAGACAGGATCTCTCTGTGTAGCCCTGGCTGTCCTGAACTTGTTTTGTAGACTAGGCTGGCCTCAAACTCACAGCAATCCACCTGCCTCTACCTCCCAAGTGCTGAGATTAAAGGAGTGCGCCACCACTCCCTGCTTGTATTATTATTATTATTATTATTATTATTATTATTATTATTATTTTGTCTTAGTATAAGGGTGTTTTACCTACATCTACGCCTGTGTACCATGTGTATGCCTGATGCTTACAGAAGCCAGAAAAGAGGGTGTCAGATCCCGCTGGAAGTTGGGTTACATGTTGCAAAATTGCCATGTGGGTGCTGGGAATCCAACCTGTGTCCTCTGGAGGAGCAGCCAGTGCACTTAACCACCAAGCCATGTCTCCAGCCCCAGATCATTTATTGTTGATAAACAGTAAAAACATGGTCTCACGGCACGGAGATGAGGCATTTTAGCTGAATTTATCTCCTGAAGGACATCTTGATTGCTACTAGTTTCTTGCAACTATGAATAAAACTGCTTTGAACATTCATGCGAGGTTTTGGGGGTAGACATAAGTGCTGAAACAGTGAGGTGCATGTCTCTGAGTGTCATGGCTGATCATAGGATAGGATTACGATTGTCTTTGTAGGAAATTTCAGGCTTCTTCCCAGAGTGGCTGGCTGCTACTCTTGTGTTCGCATCATCATCATCATCATCATCATCATCATCATCATCATCATCTCAGTTCCTGTCATTCCATCTTCTTGGTAGCCCTTCTTCTTGAGAGTATTAATTCCATTAACTGATAGTAATATCTTTTGTTATTTTAATTTGCCATCCCCTAATAACATTTATGCATTAGCATCTGTTCACATAATATTTTCTGTTTATGCATTTTTGATGATGGGACGTCTGTTTAGTTCCATTGCCTACTTTTAATTTTTTTTTATTATTTAAATTAGGTGTCTGTGTGTCTGTGTGTGGGTATGAGCCCAAGGGCAGCTGCCTGTGGAAGCCATCTATCTCTTGGAGCTGGGGTTATGTGTCGTTGTGTGCTGTTTGATGTCCATGCTGGGAATTTACTCAGATTCTCTACAAAAGCAGCACTTATTCTTAATTGCTGAGGCTGCCTTTTGCCTACTTTAATGAGCGTTTGATATTGTTTAGAATATTAAGAAGTTTAAAATTAAAGAAAAGATTTTTTTTCAGTGCTGGATAGTGAACCCAGAATGTTATACGTGGCTGGCATTTGCTAACTTATTCTCCAGCCCCCAAGACTTTTGTAAAAATATATTTTCTAGTAGGCATCTTTTCAAATATTTTCCTGTAGATTGTTGAATACTTTTATTCTCTTGCCAGAGGAGATGTTTAGATTCTTGCCTTTTTGTTGTTGTTGTTGTTTGTTTGTTTGTTTTGAAGTCAAGGTCTCACTATGTCATTTATGATGGCCAGAACTCACTATCTAGTGCAGGCTGGACTAAAACTCACAGCGATCCTCCTGTTGCAGCCTCCTGAGTGCTTAAAACTTTGTAAATGCATTTGTGTGTGTTCATGCATGTTGGTGCCTGCATGGTCAGATACACATGTGCATCTGTATGTGCTTGTGTGTGGAGGCCCGAGCATGGCATGAACGCTTATGCTCAGGAACTTTGCCCATCCCCTTAAGGCAGAGGCTCTCACTGGCCTAGAGCTCTCCATCAGGCTGGACCACCTCGCCAGGATCTCTACAGATCTTCACTTCCCTTTCTCCCCAGTGCTGGGAGGACAAGTGCATGCTGACGTGGCCTGACTTTGCTTTTCCGGAGCTTGAACCTGGGTCCTCATGTTCTTAAGGCAAGCGCTTCCCTGACACAGGCACCCTCTCAGCCCCGTGTGTTTTAAGTCTTGATAAAGTAATCTTACAATTTCATGATTTAGTGTCATATTTGAAAACGAGTACCTATTTGTATCTTTCAAAACCTTTTTTTTTTTTTACATTTAGCGCATTTATTTGTATATGTGGGGGATGGGATACATGCATGTGCCATGGTGCACATGTGGAAGTCAGAGTCAGTTTTCTCCTTTCATCATGTGATTTCTGGGGATTGAACAAGGGTCGTCAGGCCTGCCACGAAGTGCCTCTTCCTGCCTTCTACATGAAGACGACACATTAGGTGGAGATCCGTGACAGTAAGCTCTGTTTCCTTCCTGTTCTCTGGTCTACATCCCACTGGCAGAGAGGTGTGCAGAATTGGAATGTGTTTATAAAGAATTAGGTTCTCCTAACGAGGAAACTGGGGACTTATGAAAAAGGAAACGCAGAATGGTAGAAATAGCTGTAGCTTTTTTGTTTCTTTCTGTCCTTCTTTGAATTCTGAATTTCTTGATGTCGGGGATTCTAGTCCCAGCTGTGTGTCTAGTTAGAGGCCTATGATGTCATGTGGGACACATATCCAGAGCGTGGAGTGGGGAACGACAGTGGACGCATCATAGCATGTGAGGCACACGCTCAGAGCATGAACAGAGCTCAGAGTGGGAAGGACAGTGGACACATCATAGCACATGGGACATAGGCTCAGAGCGGGAACAACAGTATTCCTTACTGCATGCAGTTGTTGTGGAGGATGGCAAGTGGAAAAGAAAAGTGGGTGTGGGTGCATGTGTGTGTTTATGCATGCATGCACACGTGTGTGTATTCTTTCCAGTGTCGTAAAAAAAGGAGAGGCTCCCTGTAACCCAGAACATCGGAAATGGCTCCTTGGGTGACTGGTGGAGGCCAAGAGTGAGTGTTCAGGGTGGGACTCATGGGCATCCCAGGCAGAGAGGTAGATAAGTTGTCCAGTGTTGACTGGGTCAGAGTGATGGGTGTGCTGGGAACTGTGGGCTCTCTCACTCACAGCGCTGACAGAAGACTAGATGCCCAGTTATACTCCATTATTATATGCAGGGGTATGAAACTATTCATTACACTGCACAGGGAAGAATGAGATTATCAGAGCTGCTGAAGAATGGCCTGTGTCTTCTCTTTTAATCACAGGGTTTTCTGAAGCTTGCCTTTTCTGTAGAGACGTGTGCTTTCCAGCCCTGTCATCCTCAGTAACTATATAGTACCTGAGAAAGTGAAATTGAGGATTTCATGTCAAACTGTTCTCACAATTAATAGCAGATCAACTTAAGGATATACTTGGTGGCAAAGGTGCATTCGGTCCTGTTTGAGTGGGTCCAGTTTTGAGCCTGGGACACTTTCTCCAGAATCTGACCATTATACCTAAGAACATACCAAGGTTATTTGTTAAATGAGTTAAATATTTGGTAGGGAGGTCAGATTTTGTTTGTTGAAACTTAGGTTTTTAGTATAGGTCAAGAAATGATCAATAAAAGTTTATACATAAAAGGAGAAGAAAAGCATTTTAAAGTCTCCCACAGAAGGCTGTTTGTATTTAGTCTTATTTAGAAATAGGCTAATATTTATTCTCAAAATATGTGCATATTATTGGCTGTTTGTGGATCTAATAGAACAGCAAAGTATTTTCAGGTTCTGACATGCACTTGCAGTTTTAAACACTTAATGTTTCTGGATTGAGTTGGCATTTATATTTTATAACCTTGTAATTGTTTTAGTATTTTCTTTAGAGATGTAGCTGTTAAAAACAGTTTTACATGAAAGGATAAAGCCATGAGGGGAAATATGTGTGAATCTGTCTGTCTCTTTTGAAAATATATTATGTATGTATGTACGTACGTATGTTTATTTTCAAGATGGGTTCTTTGTGTAATGTTCATTGTTCTGGAATTTACTCTGTAGACCAGTATGACCATGAACTCAGAGATCTGCTTCCCTCTGCCTCCTGAGTCTGGAATTAAAGGCGTACACCACCACCTCCCAACTGCTTTTAACATGTTTTATTCTAGCTTTCTATAATAGTTCTGTCATTCAAAGGTGATGGTGAGTTTAGACAAATGTCTTCACTTTATCATTTGTAATTACATGTGTGTGTATGTATGTATGTATGTATGCATGTATGTATGTGCACATACAGTGTGTATTTAGTGATCAGAGGACAACTTTCTGGAGTGGGTTCTCTCCGTCTACCATGTGATTTCTGGGGATTGAACTCAAATCATCAGGCGTGACAGGAAGGGCCACAGTGTCATCTCACTGGCTTGACCTTAACTAGTTCATTTATTTCCTTGTTTGTGTTTTCAAGATAGGGTTTCTCTATGTGGCTCTGACTGTCCTGGAACTCTCTCTCTCTCTCTGTCGACTAGACCAGGCTGACATCCAACTTAGAGATCCACCTGCCTCTGCCTCCTCCAGTGCTGGGATTAAAGGTGTGTGCCACCACTACCTGGCTTGGCTTTTAAAATTTAAAGGAAATTACACTTGTGCTGCTAGAGAAAACACTTGCCTGTACTGTGAGCAAGGGGATGCCACTCTAAACGTGCTCTGCTTTGTCTGGAGGCTGGAGGAGGGGCCTGGATGTCTTGAAATTCAGTAAGTGGCTTCTGAGAAGCCAGGCAAGCTCTACACTTGACAGTTCATTCATATGTGGAAGACTCAGTTCTTACTGTGTTCATGTAGACTGTTCTGTCCCTAGTAACAGTGTGTGTGTGTGTGTGTGTGTGTGTGTGTGTGTATGCACGCACGCATGCGCGAGGATCTCCAGCTCCTCTTTCCAGTGCATCTTAAAAACTTCATTATGTCAAACTACACACACACACACACACACACATACACACACACACAACTATTTCTTTGCAGTTAATTTTCGTTATGACTTTATTCTATTTATCTGTGTCATCAAAACTGCTACTGTAGAGTCTATTTCTAACACTGTTAATTGGAGTCCCTTTCATTCTTTTTCTACATACACACCTACACACATATTCACTCACTCACACACACACACACATACACACACACACACTTACATACTCATATACATTCTCTTTCATACAGACTGTCTCACATACACATACACACACATTCTCTCTCACACACACACACACACTGTTTCACACACATACACACTTTCATAAACACATACTCTATCTCACACACATACTGCACACTCACACACACAAACTGATACATCACCAAGACCCTTGTCGTCAAGAGGGAGTGCTTTGTTAGTCATTGTTTCGTTTAGCTTTTCTGTGGGGCTTCGCTAGATCCTGAATAATTGAAAAGCAATGGAATTCTTCCTGTGATAAAAATCTGGCCAGTGGGCCAATTCTTGTCATGTTATTCACATGGTACTCAGTCATGTAAAGCTGCATGGCTTGCACATAACTGAAGAACGTGTGTTGGGTCCCAGCAGACCTTTACGTGCCTTAACTCATGGATTTGCCTAAAGAATTGTCACTTTGACTTCTAAATGCATAGTGTGTGAAGCCAAGCCTGAACAACAGTGTTTAAAGAATAATAGACAGGAGACGGGTGAGGTGACTCACTTGTCGCCTAGGCTGATGATGACCTAAGTTCAACCCCTGGGACTCTCATGGGAGGAGGTGAGGACTGACTCCCAAGTTGTCCTCTGACCTCCACTTGGTGTCGTCATGTCATGTACGTGTGCACAGGCACAGAAACACACGCATGAGATAAACAAGTACATATAAAAAAAAACCAGACAAAATAGGCAAGATAAATCCACTGAAGTTTAGGAATCATTTAGTTCATTTTTTTTTTTTTTTGGTATATTAGTGTATTTACTGTCTTTGTAAAATTACTGGGTGGGTTGGAACATCATGTTTCTTTTCAGATTACTTTAGTTTTTCACATTTCTTCACCAGATACACTTTAAAGTATCAGCACCATTCACCCAACATCCTTTCACTTAGCCACATTTTGCATTTCATCTTTATCTTAAGCCTTCCCGAATCCATGGTGTTGCAAAGAAAATGGTCCTATAAAATCTTGTAGCTGATAGATGACCATGTGGGTTCCCTTTCTCCATCCCTCAGTCCCCACTTCTGGGCCTTCTTCAACCCTCAAGTGGTTGCAGTGGGAAGTGTAGTTTCCCTAATTATGATCTTTTCCTTATTACTGCTCACCTCTTTCTCATGCCTGGGGAGACCTTGGTTGTGGAGAGCGCAATCTGAATAAAGGAGATGGTTGTGCCAGGCGAGGCCATGCTTAGGCAGCTAAGAAGGCTTGAAGCAAAGGAGGCAGTGAAGGCCTCATTTCCCTCCGTCTTGCTTGGGTGGTAGGGAGGTTATTTTGAAAACAGCAGAATCTCATATAATAATAGGTCAAGTCCAGTCTACCATAAATGTGTTAGTGGTACTTTAACCAGAATGGATTTTCTGGTTTCAATACAGGGTCTTACTACATAGCCCTGGTTGACCAGGAACTTGCTGTATAGACCAGGCTGGCCTGTGCTCACAGAGATCCGCACCCCTCTGCCTTTCCAGTGCTGAGATTCAAGGCTTGCACCACCATGCTGGTCTCCATAGTAAATCCTAAAACCATTCAGTTTTAATGCTTATTAGAAAGGTCCACTAGATCAAAGATCTCAACATAAATCCATAAACACTGAATCTTTTAGAAGAGAAAATGAGAATCAGCCTTGAACTCATTGGCTCAGGAGACAACCTCCTGAACAGAACACCAACAGCTCAGGCTCTAAGATCAACAATTAATAAATGGGACCTCTGAAGCTGAAAAGCTTCTGTAAAGCAAAGAACACTGTCAACAGAATAAAATGGCAGTCTACAGATTGGGAAAAGGTCTTCACCAACCCTACACCTGACAGAGAGATAATATATAAAATATATAAAGAACTCAAGTAATTTAACACCAACAAACCAAAGAATTCAATTAAAAAATGGGGTACACAGAATTCTCAACAGAGGAATCTCAAATGGCCAGAACGCACTTGCAAAAATGTTTAACGTCATTAGTCATCATAGCAATGCAAATCAGACTGTGAGAGTCTATCTTACACCTGTCAGAATGGCTAAAATAAAAAACACAAGTGACAGTACATGCTGGTGAGGATGTGGAGAAGGAGGAACACTCCTCCATTGCTGGTGCAAGTCCAAATTGTACAACCACTTTGGAAACCAATCTGCTGTTTTCTCAGAAAATTGGAAATAGGTCTACCTCAAGACCCAGCTATCTCACGGCTGGGCATATACCTGAAAGTTGCACTACCATGCATTTGCTCATAGTAGCTTTATTATTCGGAATAGCCAGAAACTGGAAACAACCTAGATGTTCCTCAACCAAAGAATGGATAAAGAAACTGGTATTTTTATACAATGGAATACCACTCAGCTATTAAAAACAAGGACATCATGCAATTTGCAGGCAAATAGATGGAACTAGAAAAGATCATCCTGGGTGTGGTGACCCAGGCCTAGAAAGACACACATGGTATATACTCACTTTTAAGTTGATATTAGCCATATACTACAGGATAACCATACTCCAATTCACAGACCCAAAGCAGCTAAGTAACAAGGAGGACTTAAGGTAGAATGTTTCAGTCTCACTCAGAAGGGAGAAAAAGAAAGACAGCAGAAGTGGTTGAAGAGAGGGAACAGGATAGGAGAGGGAGTGCTAAGGGACTGAAGGTGGGGATCAGATGTGGAGAGAGCGGAGGCGGGAGGAGAGAGGGCTTGCAGAGAGAAGTGAAACTTTAGGCGGGGATATCTCTGAGACAAGCAGGAAGCCTGTGACAGGGTAGGTTCCTGGGAGGGTATGGCGGTGACTCTAGCTGAGATCCCTAGTAGTGGGGGTCATGGAGACTGAAGAGCCCACCCTCTAACCAGACAGGCCTTCTAGTGGAGGGAGGGGAGCACCAAGCTACCCACAAAACAGCGACCCAGAATTTACTATGCCTACAAGATGTACAGGGATAAAGATAGAGCGGAGATTGAGGGAAGGTCCAACCAGTGCCTGGTCCAGCTTGAGACTCACACTGAGGGAGAGAGCCACCCTCTGACACTATTAACGACACACTGCTGTGCTTGTAGGTGGGAGCCTAGCAGAGTTGTCCGCTGAGAAGTTCCACACAGCAATGGATTGGAACAGATGCTGAGTGTGACAGCCAAACACTGGGCAGAGTGCAGGGAGCCTTATCTAAGAGTTGGGGGAAGGATAGAAGGACCCGGAGGTGACAGGAACTCTACAAGGAGACCAACAGTGCCAACTAACCTGGGCCCAGGGGTGCTTATAGAGACTGAAGCACCAACCAAGGACCATGCATGGACTGGACTGGGGCCCCCTACGCATATGTGCCAGATAGGCAGCTTGGTCTTCATGTGGGTGCCCTAGTAAGGGGAGTGGAGGCTGTCTCTGACAAGAACTCTGTTGCTTGCTTTTGGATCACTACCTTGCCAGGCCACTGAGGAAGAAGATGTGCTCAGTCCTGATGTGGCTTGATGTGGTGGGCTGGGTTGGTGGGGGGACACTTCCCCTTCTGAGGGGTAGGGGAGGAAGGAATAGAGGAAAAGAGGGAAAGAAGCTGGGTTGGGACCGGGAGGAGAGGAGGGAAGGGGGCTATGATTGGGATGTAAAGCGAATAAATAAGTTAATTAATTAAAAAAGAAAGATCTGCTATATGTATATATGTGTGTGCACCTACACTCTTTATAGGAGTCCTTGATCACTGAATTTTCTAATTTAAATTGAGATATATCTCAACTGGGATTATTTAATACGAGGATACTCCATGATATTGGACCAACTTTTCAAATAAGAATGGCAATCTATCCTACCACCAGGATTTGTCTCCTATCTGTGTATCACTTATCTGTGATTTGTTCTATTTTCCCTCACAGCCAGACAGTTAATGGAGCAGTTGAAATGTGATTTTTGTCAGCTCTCTCTGGATCTGCAGCTGAAGACCTACAGATATAGAGTGATTTAATTCAATAGATATCAGTTGTATTTTGTGTTACTTTATGTTCTTCAGGGCCATTGATATAATCAAGCTATTGCTATCTTAAAATGTAAAAGTTTAAATAAGATTTGGAACCAAACATTCAAGCGGTAATGTTTCAATAAGAACTGAGAGTAGAGCCCGCCAGAGACACAGCAGCCCAAAGCCATTGCTAACCTGTTGTGCTGCCCTTGTACTGTCTAGGCACTTTCTTTGATTGTATGTTGTAAGAAACAGTATATTATTTGACGTAAGACTATATTAAATATTTATTCAGTAAATGAAGACAAAATAAAAGGGCTTTGAGTTCAAAGCATGGACATAGTTATCTTTGGAAAGCTTAACCTCTTGCTATTTCTGAATAGTAACTTTCACTTTATAAGGCTAGTGTGGATGGACACTGCTAGCATTTGGGGCCTTAGGAGTAAAGGGTGTTCCTGTGTCCCTGTTTCTAGTCTTGCTTTCTGTGAGTTCCTGCGAGTGTGGGTGTGAATCTGCGGTGAAGTTTTTCAGGGTAGTTAATCCAAGTCTGCAGCCCCCCCACCCTGCCCCCTTCACTGAACAGGAGTGTCTAAATCTGTACAGGGGGTGAGAACACAGCTTAAATTTAAGACCAGCAGAGTTACTTCAGCTGGGGAAAAATGTTAAAGGCTTCTAGCTGTTATCCTTTCAGTATCATCCCCCTTTTTAAATACTCTTGTTAGATTTTTTTTGATATTCATTAAAAAAAAAAAAGAAAAACAAAACAAAAGCATTGCTATCCATGTAAATGGTCAAAATTATGGAAAATAATGCATACACTTTTCCTGGCTTTTCCCCTTTTCTCTATGATTGGTATTCATTTGTTGTTGTTGTTGTTGTCAAATACCAGTGTTTGATTTTTCTAGGTGTATTGATACCACAGACTATAAAGTCAGCCCCCTTTCAAATGATGTGTGGATTTACAGTCACCTCATGAGGAGTATTTTGTTATTAAGATCTTATGGGAAAACATCTGTGTACCATTATTCTTGTAAGAGCAAGCTCGTAAGGCCTTCAACTGTTAAGGTCAGCTTAATATCAGAGCAGACAAGTGTACCAGTGTTGTTTTTACATACACTATTCAGTTTTCTCCTGGAAAACCCGGGAACAAAGAAGCCTTTCTTCCCAAGGTAAAGTCACGCCAAAGATGTCAAGCTGGTTGGAAAGTATAAAACTTTTGGGGATGGGATAAGTAGATTGTCTTGAGAGATGAGTGGGGGTAACTTTAAGATGGCCACATGAACTGCAAACTTGTAAAAATCCCTTTTGCAAGAAAGAAGAAAGAGGTGGCCGCCCCCCTTCCTCCTTGGAGCCAACCCTTTCTGACGCACCTCTCAAATTACAATCCATGGAAATGATCCCCACAAAGCCTTTGGCTCATGTGCGTTTCTAGTTAGCTGCTATGAATGAAAGATTCATAACTGTCTATTTCAAAGGTGTTTTTATTTGCATTGCAGTGAGCTTAATTGTTTGGTAGCAGGAGCAATGATTCTTTTTATCTCTTGTCTATAAGTATGGATTGGGTCATGTTTGCCAAGGAACTTAAAAAAAAAAACCCAAAAAGCAAAAAACAACCCACCTCGGTGTTCAGAGAAGATTCTAAATGAGCATTTATTGACTTATTGACTGGTGTGTTGGCTGTGAGAGGATCGAGGTGCCTGAGTTTTTGTGTGTGTATTTTTGTCTCTGTGACAGAAAGCTCAGCTAACCTTTCTCTTATCTTGCCTACTGGGCATTGAACACAGTATCACAGGGAGACGGAAGTCATACAGAGTTGCCAGACAGATGGTTGGACTCCCCCTGGCAACCCCGTGACCTACTTTCCCAAGCTTTGTGCACATAACTGGAGAGTTCCATCCCTCGCTGGTAGCTTCAGTAGCTAAGCTTGCCCGTTGAGGATGGAGAGAAGGGAGAATTGACTAGGGAGAGTGTCTGTGCAGGTGGCAAACCCACGCCACATAGGCCTCAGGGTTGGAAGGGGCAGTGGGATTCGTTATTCCTTGTTCTGCTTAGTCCTTAACTCGTGTCTCTAATCGTCCAGGTAGGATCTTTTAAAAAGCTAACTGATGAATTGATGTCGAGTTAACAATTGTTTTTGAAGATTTATTTTTTGTTCTTGTTTACTTTTTTAAAAAATGAAAACCAGATTTTTTTTCTTATAGAATATATTCTGATTATGGTTTCCTCTCCCCAGTTCCTGCCAGATGCCTCCCACCCTCCCAAATCCACATTATATTTCTTGGTCTTTCTCATTAGGAAACAAAATAGGAGTCTGGAAGGAAGGAAGGAAGGAAGGAAGGAAGGAAGGAAGGGTAGGAAACTAACAATAAAATAAGATAAAATGAGAACAAACACAAATAGGACAGACAAACAGACAAATCACTGTGTGTGAATGTGCTGAGAGAAATGGGAGTCATTTCTTTGCTTCTCATGTGGAGTAAATTAACTTGACAATTGCTCAATTGCCCAAATAAGACGAAGTACTTTTCTCATTTAAAAAGTATTAATAAATACATGTACTGGATTTCCAATTTAGCACTGGAAGATAGGCACTGATATGAATTATAACTTCCGTTTGGCCTCACCGTGTCTGCGGGCTGGCTAATGCCCATAAGGACATCTTTCTGCTTCGTCCGCGTTTGGTTTATCTCACAGCTGCGGTCATTAGCTGGTCTGATAAAGTGGGCACAGACCACGCCACTTAGATGGATTCGAATCGCTGTTCTTTCTCATATGCATTTGTACTTAGACTACTCACACAGTCCTATCCCGCCCTGACTCTCTTCCCAGCTCTAACGCGTTCTGATGTCTCTTCAGCATTCCTTGAAGGGGCTGCCGAGCTGTGTGTGAGCATAACTTGTCTCCCTTCCAGCAGGACTTGTAACCGCACATCCTTCCTACCAAACATCAGAGCAGCTGCTCATCTCCTCATCCTCTGAGGATGACTGAAGTTCTGTGGCCTAAGAATTGCCTTCTGATTTTCAGCTACAGACAAGAGAGTTCTTGATAAGTAAAATGGATAATATTTGATTGTAATTTAAAAAAAATTTTGAACCTCTGTTGATTTTCATCAGAGTTGGTTTAAATGTTCCTTCTCTTTCATGTGGTAAAGTCTAAGTGGACAAAAAGCTCCTGGTGTCACCTGATGTGGTGCTTCGCTCTTCTGGAGTGGGTTTTCTTTTTGTCACGTTCCTGTGTCATTCCCATGTTCTGGGCTTCCTAAGGATCCCAGACCTGTCTCTGTATCTTTGCTTCCCTTGAATTAGTCAGCTCATGCAGTCTGGTGTCTTGGCTCATGTCTCCCTGGTACCTGTACCATGTCGAGCTGCAAACCAAAGGCGCACCATTGAGGTTTCATCGTATTCGGCTTTACTACAGTGTCTACTCTGAGCTTTTTCTCTTCACTGACTTTCCATCATCTTTCTAGATCTGTCTGCTGAAGGAAGGGTACGGCGTGTCTGTCTTTCCTGTTGCTCAAAGGCAGCGTTCTCTTGCTTTGGCTCTTTTAATGCTTCTTGTTGCTGGCTCCCGTCTGCCCGCGTTATCCATCTACACTTAGATGTTATTTCAGAAGCATCTTGGATAGAGTGGGCATCTAAAAGCCGAGGGGAATGAAACTCGGCTCCAGGAAGTTCTAGCACCGCCTGTTGGTACTGCTACAGTGGGGGGAAGGGAGGGAGACTCCCCTCCCCCTGTCCGCCCCCCCTCCCCTGCCTGTTTCAGTTAATGATGAATTTGTGCATTATCTAAGCACGTTGTCCCAAGTTGAGAAGTGTCTGGAATTCTTTACTCAGGCCTTATCTCATGTCCACGTAGCAGTCTTTGTTTCATGGCCTTTTAGAGTAGACTTCAGCCCTGCATTGTTTTCATCACAGCCCTGACTCAGTTTCTTATCTGTAGCCCATGGCTTTTTCCTGAGAGCTGACCCTTCATTTCTCACAGGGCCCAAATGTAGGGCAAGCCTCAGCTAAAGTTTTACCTGCCCGTCTCCCCAGCCCTGTTCACTACTCCTTTTGCTCGACTCCTCTGTATGAGCCTGCTGTTCCTAAAATGACAATGCCAGGTGTTTGAATTGCCCTAGTCCCAGGTTCCTTCCTTGACCCATCATTTGGTTCCTCCCACGGGGGGGGGGGGGGCGGGGAGGGGACCATTACCAAATCCTATAGACCCTCCCATCCAATACGGCCTACAGACTGTGTGCCACTGCCCCACTTTCCTGTCTCACAGGACATGCTTCGCCGGTTTCATGTGTCCTTTCTAAAGCCAGTCTCTTTCACGCTGGCACACAAAGGCTCCGTCTTGCCCAGTCCCTGCTTTCACTCTTTACCCCAGGTATCCCATAATAACTCCAACTTCCTGTCCGCACTTGGCCTCGCTCTTCCATGACTTTGCACAAGCCGTCCCTCTGCTTTGAACTTCTTCCTTGCTTACCTCACCGTCTCGTGTGGATGAAAACCCTTCGTCTTAGACTCGGCTTGGAGATCACATTCCCAGAAGACATTACCTCTTCTTTTGTATTGGCTGCTATCTCATACTTAACTTAAATTGTTACCGGGTTACAATTCATGGTTTATTTACTTGTTTGCTCCCCGCCCTCCCCCTACCCCCCAGCCTCCTCTCTAACCTATCTTGAACACGTGTGAGTGGAGAATGAGTCTGAATAACCTTCTGTCTCCTTTGTGCCTTGGCACAATGCTGGGTGCACAGTCCCTGCTCAGCCTTTGTTTGTGTGCTCAGTGAGCGGGTGCCTCGCCTGGCTTCTGGCATGGGCAATTCTGATCCTCTGTCTTCCTGTAAACAAAGCACAGTAGGAAGACAGGACTAACCTCTTGGCTTTTGCCGAGAGTGTCCGGAGGGGACCTTGTGAGGGTGACCCAGCCTGTCTGGGTGTTTCTCTAGCCTTTCCTCCATGCCCATTTTGAACTTCCTGCTTAGGTGTAGCTTGCTCTTCTAGTCAGTGGCTTAATGCCCCGAGGTGAAAAGGAGAGTCACCTGTCAGGTGACACTCGCGTTTTGTGTTTCCCTAGCCTTTTGGATGACGTCCAGACTCATTTTCACTAATTCATTGCTTAAGCTTGAAAAACAGAGTAAAGACAACATAACTGTCTCATTGATGTCTACTCATTGTGCACAGCACTGCGTTTCATACAGATGTTTCCATAAGTGTGTATTATGTGCTTGGACCCTGCTCTCCCTCCACACCGATTACCTTCCTGCCCCCCCACCCCACACCCTAGACTACTTTGCTTCGATTTGCACATGATATATACACACATGGCTTTATATATAATCAAGGATTGACAAATGACAGGAAACATGGTATTTGCTTCTTGAGGCTGAGTTGGTTTGCTAAGATAATTTCCATTTGTACCCATTTTATCGAACATGATGGGATATCCTTTCTCTTTTTAAAGTACGTTTGTCTCTCTCTCTCTCTCTCTCTCTCTCTCTCTCTCTCTCTCTCTCTCTCTCTCTCTCTCTCTCTGTGTGTGTGTGTGTGTGTGTCTGTGTCTGACATAGAAGTCAGAGGACAAGTGGGAGCCACTGTTCTACTTTGTGGA
Source organism: Acomys minous (assembly GCF_964271855.1). Classification (NCBI taxonomy): domain Eukaryota; kingdom Metazoa; phylum Chordata; class Mammalia; order Rodentia; family Muridae; genus Acomys; species Acomys minous. The sequence continues at coordinate 12,184,115 of NC_140500.1, forward strand.
ACTATTGGATCAAGCTCAGGTCATCAGGCAGGTGACAGGCACCTTCACCTTCACCAGTGATTGTCTCACTCGCCTAGTTTCCTTTTTAGTCTTGAAGAGGTGTGTGTGTGTGTCTGTGTGTGTGTGTCTGTGTGTCTGTGTTCATGATTAGATTATGTAGAGGATTTTTCTACTCTTTCCATATTTTAAAAGTGGCTCTCAGTTTGATCACAACTAAACCCTTATAGCAAGTTAATTTTAGAAGTTAAGCTTTAGGGAGAAGCTCCTCCTCAGTAGGAGGCCATGCCTTTGTCCCTATCTCTTGTCTGACATCCTATTGTTGTCAGTTTTGTTGCTTTTACCTTAAATTTGACTATTGTTATTGCCCCTTCTTTTCAGTCCCCCTCTAGCACTTTAGGGCTCTTAACTACTCCCCACTCCCCCAATATCTCTGTCTGTCACGGCCCTTCACTTTGTTTTCGTTACTACTTTGAAGCCAGTCTTGCCAAATCCAGGCTCAGCAGTATCAGTCCGTATTAACCACAGACGTCACTGGTGGGCTTCACTTACGCGGGTTCACTCCTGTAGTGCCTCTTCTAGGTTTTATTAGCATCTATAAATTACAATAAGCACATAAAAGGCCAGTTTGTCACCATCGATGGACTCATCTTTCCTCTCTCTGATGTCTCCTTCCTCCCAGTGTGTTACCTCAGCATTCTGTATGTTTATTTCTGTCACGTACTGTAAGTTAAATGCCTTCTTTAAAACTTAGTATTTTGAGATGAGGTATGGCTAAATAGTCCTGGCTGGCCCAGAAATCACTGTTCTAGCCCAGGCTACCCCCAGAACCATTGTTCTCTTGCCTCCACGTCTCAAGTGTTGGCGTTACAGCCCCACATCACTGTGCCCAGTGAGTGTGTCTTCTCTGACGCCGCTTTTTTTTGTCTGTTATTCTTCTTAAATTTTTGAACAAGAACCAAGCATAGGGTATCGCTTTTGTGTTTTATAAGAGTTCCATACATGCTTGTTAAATGACGAGAGAGCACATTTTATCTTGCATATTCCATTCTGACTGACATTTATGCCACTTCATTTCCCCATCTCACGGTCTGAAAAAGAATAAGGTGACTCTGGCCACAGCCCTGACCCAGCCTAAAGAGAAACGCCACGAACAAGTCTAGCCCAGGTGACAGTGACCATGCACCCATCAGACACACCCTCAGGCAAGCATGTCTGGTTTTTCCAGTTCTCTTCCTTTCAAGTGTGAGCTATGATCACTCTCTGACATTTCACAGGTATCATAAGTAAATCATTGCTTCCAAGTGCCTCGTAACTTACCCCCTCAGAAACCAAACTCTTGATAAGAAGTTAATGAAGAAGAGAGCCTTTCCACCCCTCCGTGCATCCGTCAGCAGAGTACATTGTTCAGGTTCCTATGGAAACCAGCTTAGGAATAAGACAGTGAGTGAGATCTTTATGATGACCACCTGGGCCAGCCCAGAGACAAGAAGCCTCAAAAGCATGTTTTAGCCATGAGTTTTACCAAACTCCATTGCAGTTTTAAATATGAATTGTGGTATCTCTCGCTCCTTCACCTTTTTGTTTTGTGTTGGTTTTGTTTGTTTGTTTGTTTGTTTGTGTGTGTTTTAAGACAGGATTTCTCTGTGTAGCCCTGGCTGCCCTAGAACTCACTCTGTAGACCAATCTGGCCTCGAACTCAGTGAACCACCTGCCTCCGCCTCCTGAGTGCTAGGATTAAAGGCATGCACCACTACACCCAACTCCTCCCTCAACTTTTAATGAATCTTTTCCCACTGTTTTGTTAGGAATGTAAACTAGATTCAGTGCCTTCCACTTCTTAGGTGATTCCTAATCTAAGTTTTTATGGTGAATAAAGCCCAATTAAAACATGAAAATTGCAAATAAGGATAGCATTGAAATCATCTTGGATATTACACAGCTGCTAAGAATAAAACATGCCTAAATGCAAAAAATAATAAAATGTGGCTTTAGTCAGAAATTTCAGGGCATTTTTGCCCTGAATTCAGTTTATTTTGCTCTGCAGTCAGCTTCTCTGCTATAAGCACCAGACAAAAGCCCAGGATGTGGTTACTATTTAGAGATGCTCATTGTCTGGGGAGCTGTTCAGTGGATGGCGATGCTCTCAGGACAAGTGGAACCATTCCAAAGTGAGTCTTATAAAGCACAAATGCAACTGATAGTTACGGCTTAGACTTAGTTTTGCTTTTTCCGATGTGATAATGTATTTAAAGAAAAATTCATTTTAATAGTCACCAATATCAGTGTCATTCCACATTTGTATAAAGTTTTGGGTGATTAATAACTTTTATGCTTGTTTGCTTATTTATCCTGATTCAGAATAATTCAAAATATGTCACCAAAAATGCACTTTCACTAATTACTTACTTGTTCTTTCCCTCCATTTATATTTATACCTATCTGTGTATATACTAAATGTGGCATTTATTTTAAAGGATGATTATTTTTAAATTTTTACTTATGTGTATTTGTGTCTCTGTATATGTGTATGGCACATGCATTTGCATGCCCACAGAGGCCAGAAGAGGGAGCTGGAGTTATGGGCAGCCATGTGACATGGGTGCTGGCAGCTGAATTCAGGTCCTTTGAAAGAGAGCAGCAAGGGCTCTTATTGCCCGCGTCTCCAGCCCCCAGGTTTGGGTTAGTGAGAATCTCCCGACAGACAGCATTTACAGGGTGGGAAGGCTATTTTGTGTTAATGGTGCAAGAAGGGCTTATAAACATGTGCCTGCCGGGGGGCCTGTTTGTGTGCTGGTGTTACCCGCCCATCAGTTGCTACTGCCAAAGATATTCAGTAGGAGAGCTCCAGTTGTCCTTGGGCTAACTGAATGACATTCTGCCTAACAGAACATAGGATGGGGTTGCATGTGCCACAAGGAGAGAGGTTACATTTGACTTAGGAATATGTGGGAAAGAAGAGTGGATATTTCTTTAAATAGTCTTTGTTTAAAATGTTTTAAAATATAAAAGACTTCAAATGCTTTGTAAGGGAACCATCTGTCACTACAATTATGAGCAACTTCTATGTTATGTTTTGCATGCCCACATGCCATTAATTTCACTGATAGCATGCTGATGAAAGGGGAGCCTGATTAAAATGGTCGAGAAGTGGTTTGGGTTCTTTGAAAGACCAAAAGGTGTCTAACCATGGGAGATTTTCAGTGTTTTAAACCCCTCCCTGTGCCTTTTGTCACTGTGGGGGTCAAGCTTTCCTACTAAGGTGCTTTCCAGCAGCAGGTGTCCAAGGTGTTCAGTGTTAGCCTGCCACCTGTTCAGGTGAGGAGGGAACCTCTGCTCCTGGGTCCCAGTGTATGGTTGCTTAGGAAGTCATTAACACTGGAAAAAAAACCATGGTTTATATTTTTTCCTTCTTTAGCCAAGCAACTGGCAATTATGTAACAAAGCATAGAGAACCTACCTTTCAGGGTGACATTCTCCTGTGCTAAGGATGAGTGAACTCTCGCGCTTTGTGTAAGTTTTCGGGCAGCTGTCACCCGAGTGTCTCTGCTCTTAGGTTCTTTACTTTGCCGCTCACAGGGCTGCTCAGTAGCTACTGCTGGAACTCTGGGATGGGAATCGCCAAGACCTCCTAGTGCCAGCAGTACGGGAACCCTTGGTTTTTATTTCCATCAGTTCCCAGTGCCATGATTCTAATGTACCATTTCTTTACTTGGCTCAAAATTGAGTGAAAAACCACAAACACCAGCCAAAAAAGTCCATGGAGAGCTTAAAAAAAAAAAACAAACCCAAAAGGTTCTCAGGGGAGACTCTGTTCTGTAATACTTTTACCACTTGGAACTACTTTTACATGGGGGAATCCTACCAAAAAAACATCCCAGGGCTCTTAGAACGGACAACCGAGGGCTATGTTAGACAGACAGTCTTGAGGAGAGGTTCTCCTCCCCTCATTACAGCAGATGCCACGGCTCAGACAGACATGTGCAGGTAGTGTTGGATGCTGGGGACTAGTAGCCCCACTTGGATATCTTGGGAAGGTAGGGTGTTTAGCACAGACCCCGGAAACAGCATTGGACCAAGTGAGTGGGTCCTGTGAACTTTTGTGCCCTCCGTTCAGTAGCTATGTTCCCGAGAAGGGATTTATTCGTACTACTCTTTTCATTTATGCCTTTATTCTGTGTGTAGTCCAGTAGAGTTTAGAATATAAATCTTGAACATACGTCTTATTGCAGAAACGAGTGAAAAAGTTTCTCTTGGCATGAAGTCCCATTGGCAATTAGACCCCAGCAGCACTCACCATTTGTTTCTGTGGACTTAGTGTGTGGGGCAGGCCAGATTGAATGCTGTGGTTCTGGTTCTTTCTTACTTTCCAGATTTGTTAGTATAGGCACATCATATACATGTGTACATACACATATGTATCATACACACATACATATATATATACACACACATACACATATGCATACATACACACACACATATATATAATACACATCACACACATACTTACACAGACACATATATGTACATATATATCACATACATATACATGTGTCTATGTACATGTGTGCATGCATGTGCTTTTAACATATATATATCTGTAGAGATAGCTATCTAGATATGACTTTATTTTATTATTTGAGGACTTATGTGCCCCTGGCTGGCTTGCATAGCATTCTTCCTGCCTCAGCCTCCTGGGTACTAGGACAAGAGCTGTGAGCCACAATGCCTAGTGTAATATTTTAAGCCAGTTCTTTTTTCCTTTTTAACCATATATGCAATATGATTTTTTGAGTGTATATCAGAAGAACTCCTGCATTTCTCTTCTCTGTCATTAGCTGCCAGGCCAGTGTAGACTGTTAGCTTCAGTCATTGTTTTTCTTCTTCTTCTTCTTCATCATCATCATCATCATCATCATCCTCACCAGTCACTTCATCATAGTTATCATTCTGGTTGTTAGTATATATATTTAGTCACCAGAGATTGGTATTTGACCAATGTGTAGCATTTATGAAAAGTTTAATATGTGAGGCCTTGTATGTAGAATTAGAACAGTGAGGGTGGTTACTGAGTTTAACAGCAGTTCCCTTTGATAACAACAGTAGCTTTGGCCACTCTAGTGAATCAGGTGAAGACACATTTGGATGACCCTATAGCATTACATTTTATGTGCTTCCGTCTTGGGAACAAGGGTGTCCAGGTTACCTTTGTTTTCCCTTAGCTATATGCTCCCTTTGATATTTTGAGATGGGTCTCTTGTAGCTCAGGCTGGCCTGGAACTGATTATGTGTTGTTGGAGGTTGGCCTTGAACTCCTGATCACCCAGCTTCTTCCTCTAAGCATTTAGATGACAAGCCTAGCATAATTATTTATCTATTTACTTATACTGAAATAACTACTGAAGAACACGCATTTCTCTTTGGAGACTTCTTCTTTCTACATGTAAACAAACAACTAAGAGTAAAATACTTCTGTCTTACAGAAAAGCTTTCTGTTTCTTTCTTTTCTTTTCTTTTTCTTTTTCTTTTCTTTTCTTTTTTTTTTTTTTTTGTGACAGAGTTTCTCTGTGTAGCCTTGGCTGTCCTGCTCTCACTTTGTAGACCAGGCTGGCCTCGAACTCACAGAGATCCGCCTGCCTCTGCCTCCCAAGTGCTGGGATTAAAGGCGTGAGCCACCACGCCCGGCTACCTTTCTGTTTCTGTGACCTCCTTGCAGACTTTCTGAAAGTCTTTTAGAAGTCTCATCATTACAGGCCACTTTTCTGAGGAATGTTACTACAGTGCACGCTAGCCGTTTCCTTCACCTCTGCACCCACTTCCAGTAATGTCAGTGTCTCATACTTTGCGTATGTGTGAGTGCTGGCATGGGTATGCTGTCACAGACGGCTGTGCAGGTGAGGACACTCTGGGGTGAATCCCCACCTCCTACCTGGTTTGAGGCAGTGCCTCTCTTGCTCACTGCTCAGTGTGCCAAGCTAGCTGGCCTGTGCGCCTCCAGCTGTTGTGTCTCATTCTCTCTTCTCCCGTGGGGCATGCTGGGATTACAGATGTAACTGGGTCTTCTGTGGACTCTGGGGATCTGAACTGAGGTTGTCAGGTTTGCTGAGTGGCACTTTACCCAGCAAGCTGACCCCTCAACATTCTGCCCTTTTTTCCTGGCTTGGTCTTTTCTCCTTTTTGTCCCCTCAGCAAGAGACCGCTTTCCCAACCCTTCTAACCACGCAACTGCTGTAAGACCAGCTTGGGCACCATGTCAGCGCTGGAGCTGGCATGGGCGTCAGTGCAAAGATGGGTTTGTGGGTTGATGTGCACTGCTTTCATATACAGCCACAGTTGGCATTCTGATTGCGTATGACGTGAAACAGCTCATCATGAGGTGTCAACCACTCTTTAGGAGAGGCTTGTTGTCTTTCATGGAGCTATCCTTTTGAGGTTCCCCAGTTAGAGAAAGTCTGGCTGATAAGCACCCCAATTTGCAAGTTGGGAAGGCTTTAAAATGCCCAAATCAGCTGTATCTTCCCCACTCCAATTTCCTTGGTGTCATTTACCATGGCAAGAGCCACCAATGAGAGCCATTTAAGGGAGAAGGCTTTGTTTGCCTCACAGTCCCAGGTTTCTTTGCCTGTCCCTGTGGGGAAGTAAAGGCAGCAGGAATTGGGGTAATGAATTAACAAGCTAGCTCTCAGCTGGTTCTGTCCTTTTTGTTTGGCTCAGGGCCGGAACAGGAAATGGTGTCGCCCACATTCAAGGTGGGTCGTGCTACTCCAGTTAACCCAGTTAAGGACACCCCTCACAGACATGCCCACAGGTCACCCTCTTCCCGGGTGACTCTGCTGTGTCAAGGCCATAGTAAAAACTGTTGCACTTGTCAACTTTATGTTGGTGGCAAACCCTGAACTCGAAGGCCTCAAGTAAGTTCTAACCTACAGGCATGTTAAATATAATTTATGTATAAATATATAATCATAAATATAAAAGGTTTGTAGAAAGAGAGGTTTCTGATTTTCAATATATTATATTATTATATTATATGTGGTATAATATAATATGTAAATTGTAATATATTATATATATATATATTTAATTTCTATTTTATTTGTGTGTGTGTTTGTGCCTGTATGTATGTGTGCCTGTATGTATGTCTGCCTATATATATGTCTGCCTACATATATGTAGGTACTTATGGAGGCCAGAGGAAGGATGGAGATCCCTCTAGAGCTGGAGTTGCAGGGGTTTGTAAGACACCCAGGAGTACGTGCTGGTAACTGCTGAGCCATCTGTCCAGCTTCTCAATACAGTTTAATGGAAAGTGATTAGTGTCCACTGTTGATAGAGACGGACACAATTGCCTTCGGCGGTGTGGAGCTGCATTAGGCCTAGAGACGGTGTCAACAAAGAGAACAGATCATCTTATAACAGTACCTCACGCCCTCCAAAGCGTGAGACCTCAGGTCCTTCCCTCAAGCTGAGCTCTTGAACAGGGAAGAGGTCAGAGTTTTTGGTAAACTTGCTGAAACTGAACCCTTGAATCCAGGATCTATCTCCTTAGAATTACTGTCATCAGGCACGGACACTGACTGAGAAGAAATGCGTTAACAGGACGTAAGGTTGCTCCTGACGCTCTGATATTGACTCATATAGCAGTTTAAAAAATCTACTATATTTATTTATTTTGGGTGTGTCCATGCATGCGTGTGTGTGTGTGTGTGTGTGTGTGTGTGTGTGTGTGTGTGTGCGCGCGCGCATCTGTGCATGTGTCTGGTGTGTGTATGGAGGTCAGAGGATTAACTTGTTGGAGTTGGCTCTGAGATTATCAGGCTTGGCCGTGAGTGCCCACTGAGTCACCTTGCTGGCCTAGAAGTTTTAGCAAGTCAAGAAAATACCTTGAGGATTCATGGTCTTGGACTCACAGAGAGGCAAGGTCGTCCCTTTCTGCCAGCTTTATAGTAGTCTTTTATCTGGTCTATTTCTTTCTCCTCTGATCCTGGGTTATTGCTTGGTTGTCGTTTGTTTGGGACTTTGTAGGACTTGAGTAGATTGGTCTCTTGACTGAGGACTTGAGAAGATTGTCTCTTGATCTGTCATCCAGCGGCTTCTAACTTTCCTGATACAGCATTTCATTTCTTCCTACTTCAGGCAGATACAGTGGTGAACATGTTATGAACAAAAAACTGGTCATGTTTCTCATGTCAGTAAAGAGATGCTTCAGGAGACACCTGTTATGTGTTTTGATAAAGTTACAGGAACAGAAACAAACGGGGCTACATGGAACAGTACATACAGATTCTCTCTGCGTCATATGATGTCATATATTGTCTGCTGATAGGGAAGAGCCGCCTTGAAATTCCCTGCTGTTGGACAGTGGGCTCCAGAGAGGATAGTGTATACAGCCCCCCCAGAGCTTCTTACTTTTGTCGTTTTCCAGTTGTAGGCAATGCAGCCTGCTTTATAGATGCCAGTTAAGGGTCCTCTGGAAGCAGATGTCCCCTAAGAAGCCAGCCAGGGTATGCTGCTCGACCTGTCACCTCTGCTCTTCTCTGCTTCTCCAGCCCAAAGATTTTTTTTTTTTTAGGCAACTAAGGCAAAAGTCAGTTTCTGCCTTTTCTGCTCAGGCCAGAGCCTCTGTTTAGATTGGAGATGTACCTAGGGTGTTCTTTGGCCTTAGGAAATCAACTCGGAAGGCTTAGTGTTTGAACCCAGGTGGCTCCACATACAGACTCATGCTGTTTGCTATCCAAATGTGACCGTGACCTATCTTCTTAGGAAAACCAAGCCCCAAATCAAAATAAATCCCCTCTATTTTAAAACACAGCCTAAGCCAATAACAACAACAACAACAAAAGATGTCTAGCAATATTTTTAAGTGCTTTTTTCCTTCCTTGCAGTGTTGGTCTTCCAGCCCAGGGTCCTAACTCACACAGGACACCGAGCTAAACCTGCAGCCCAAACCATCACTTTACAACGAAGAGGCAGTGATGTTTCCAGGAGCCCTAAGAACCATTTCTCATATATAAAATTTCCTTTGTACATGACGGTATTCTTCTTAGTAGGTAAATATTAAATGCAGTAGGCTGTTATTCAGATTCATTTTTTTACTCCATAAAATCAGATTCTCTTGACTCTGGTCAGAATTATGTAAATGTAGGTGATTGCCGCCTCCCAGACCCAATGTAAGTTTAGTGGCCAGGCAGTAATACCACTTGCCACTTAAACTAGCATAGCAGATGTTGCCTTAAAAATCAACCAGTTAAAATACATTTATTGGGGGGGGGCATTTTCAGTATGTAATAGTTCTATGTTGGTTCTTACAGAATCTGAAAGAAAACCTAAGGGGTATGCAATACTGAGTCATAAAGCATTAAAGAAAAAGCTAATTTTGACAATATGTTTTATATAGAAGTCTTATAGGCATAGCATAGAAAAGAGAGTAGCTCTCTGCATCTTAATTTCTTTAATATCTGAAGAAGCTGAACAGTACAGTTTTGTATGGCAACTCGTATCTGGCCAGGTGTGGTGGCTTATGCCTGTACTTAGGAGGTGGAGTCAGGAGAACTGCTATGAGTTTGAGGCTGTGTTGGGCCACATAGTGAGTTCTAGGGTTCAAGGCATCTAGGGCTGCATAGCAAGAACCAGTCTCAGACAAGACAAAAGGAAACCCAGCAACAACAACAACAACCTCAACGATTGTACTACATTTGTATTTGCTCCCCTCCCCAATATATGTGTGTCTCTATAGATACATGTGTCCTGCTCCCAGCTTTGGCATTTGGTAGTACACTGCAGACTCCTAGGCATTTCTTCACTGTACATTTCCTAAGAACAAGGGCCTTACCTGATATAACCACTAGATAACTTTTCCTGCTCAAAAATTTTAATATATAGATTCAATACAGATGTTAACTATACCAGCTGTTTTGGAATTTCCTCAGTCATATGAAGAGCACCCATTTTTGTTTGTTTGTGCTAGCATCTCTCCATCCAGGGCAAAAGCATTAGCATTTGTGTATGGTCTCTTCAGGTCAGAACCCCGTTAGTCTCTATTAGTGCTGTCCAGATTGGTACCTACTAGCCATTTGGGACCATTTAAAGAGACATTTGACAATTGTGCTCGTCAGTCACACCAGCCATATTTTGAGTGATCACTGGCCATGTATGGCTAATGGCTACCAGTAGGGCTGTACAATATAATCTGTTTCCATTATCACGGAAAGTCCTGTTGGACAGATCTAGAACATTCCTTCTGTCTTTCATGAACTCAGTGTCTTGAAGAGGTCAGTCCAATCGTCTTGTTGAATGTTCTGCATTACAGGCTGGCCTTGTTTCATCATGAATTCAATTTAGATTGTGGCAGATTTTTCTGTCCAAAGAGAAGTACACTAATGCAGTTAGCCCAGCCACAGCCATTCTATAAAGTGTGACTGTCACTTTGTCCATATGAGGAGAGAAGACTTGCCACTCACCCTGGATTCAGACAAGGACTTGTGACAGCTGGTTGAGGAGGACACCATCCACTGGGATTTAAGACAGACCATTTCATTTGGTTGTATCTGTTTCCATCAGGTGCTGGATGAGTGGGGCTCAGGGAGTTGTGGAAGAGTTGGGGGGAAGGATTGAGGGAACCTGAGGGGCCAAGGACACCACATAAAGACCTACAGAGTAAAATAACCTGGGCCCATGGGGCTCACAGAGACTGAACCACCAGCCAAAGAGCATGCATGGGCTGGACCTAGGCCTCCTGCACATAGGCAGCTTGTTCCTCATGTGGGTCCCCTAAAAATTGGAGTGGATGCTGTCTCTGTTTCCTGCTTTAGGGTCCCTTTCCCTTTGCTGGGCCTCAGTGGGAGAGGATGTGCTTTGTCCTGCTTTAGCTTGATATGCCAGGTTGGTTGGTACCCATGGGGGAACCTCCCCTTCTCTGAGGATAAGGTGAGGGGAGAGTGCGGGAGAGGGAGGTGTGAGGATGGGGCTGGAAGGAGAGGAGGGGAGGGGGCTGCAATCAGGCTGTAAAGTGAATACAAAAAATAATGGAAAAAAAGAAAAAAGAAAAGAAGAGTAAAGACAGACCTTTTCTTCCCTAGAGCTGCACTGTGGGATGCCAAGGCTATGGGAAGGTAGGTGAGGATGCTGATTCCATCTCCCAGCATTTCACTTCTTGCAGTTGAGGTCCAACCTACAATGGAGCAGACAGGCTGTACCAGGTGAGGGCTGTCTGTGTCCCCATGAGCAGAGAGCTAGTAAATAACCACACTTCCAGACTTGTAAGAAGTGGGGAGTTGTTGACTCTGCAGTAAATACATAATGCACAAGCTAAGCCAAACTTGGCAAAAGTTCAATATAAGTCATAAGTCAGTAAGCACCAGGGTGACTATTACTAGTGACGAGGGCTTGCTTGGTTAAGGCAATGGCAGCAGATTTTCCCATCACCAGGAAAAACTGTTCTTCTCTGCAACTGAGAAGTAAAATAAAGGGAATTTTAGCTTTGAACAGGACAATATTCAACAGCTACTTGTTAACATTTAATTCTATACCATATAAATCCCATGTGTGTGTACTTGTGTATAAGTGTGAACACACTGGTACGTATGCTAGACACTGGCAATGTATACCTCCCTTTATTACTAGCCACCTTATTTTAAAATTTTATTTTTATTTTAAAAATGTTTTATTAAATCTTTTATAAGGTAACCTTTCTCATCCAAATTATATAATATAAATACATACCTTCTCCCTCTCTTGAGCCCTTCCCATATTCATAGCTCCTTTTTATGTTCATATGCGCATAAATATATAAATGCAACTTACTGAGTCCGTTAAGAATCAGTTAAGAATCAGTTTCAGGATTGTCCACTTGGTATAGGCTAACTAATCTATTTTTATCCTTATACGTGTGCTTGTACTTGTGAGTGTACCCCACATGTGTGTGTACCACCCATGGAGGCCAGCAGGGGGAGTCAGGCCCCCTGGAGCTGGAGTTACAGGTAGAAGTGAGCTGCCCAATGTGGGTTCTGGAAACCAAACTCAGTTCCCTTGCCAGAGCAGGAGTGTTCTTACCCACTGACCTGCCTCTCTAGCCCTTACACCTTCTGTTAAGGTGAATCCCACTCCTGACCTGGAGTTAAGTCCTTAACGCTCAGAGCCATCTATCTCTCCAGCCCAGTCGGACTCTGATTTACAAGTCCTATTATTTGATTGAGTAAAATGCACCATTAAGGAGGACGTTTGAATTTTGTCTGCCGATAAGAACCACAGATCTCCTTATTTCTCTGATAAAGGGGATATGGCACCACTTTGTTTAATTTGGATTTCATACTGGCAGATTCACTTAGACTTTTTAAAATCCCAAAGTCTATTTATAAAGTTCTCGGGGTAATATATAATTTAAGACAAATAAGAAGGAAGGAAAATTCCAATGCACATTTCTTGTTTCTCTTGGGTGGAACCCTTTGACAGTGTTTCCAGGCTCAGGATTTTTAAATCTCTTATGAGTTATGTGGTTTTTCTGATAGCTGTTCTTGATTGAATATTTAGTAATATTTCTTCAAAGACTTTTATCACAGGGAAAAATCTCAGAAGAGAGAGTTAATGGATGGATCAGTTAATGATTTCATAAGAACAAACCAGTGAGCTGCACCTGCTAAAGAGTGCTGTCTGTCTGTCTGGAGAAATGTGGTCAGAGAAGCACCAGAGCAGAGGAGGCTGGGATAACGAGACTGCTGTTGACCTGAGAAGGGGTTCTCAGTGAGCCCTGGCAAGAGGACAATTAGAAGGGACATTTCTCAGCTCTGGGAGGGCGAGGTACACGGCAGTGGGTACTGTTGGCCTGCAATTCATCTCTCAGTGTCCACTGAGGCTGGTTCAATTTGTCTTTCCCCGGAGACACCGAAGTCCATGAGGGTTAGGGCCATTCTATAAAATGTTGGGGGTGTTTGTGCTGTAACCGGCACACGCCCTGCTGTATCCTTTAGATAATCTCCAAATGCTTATAATACCTAGCGGTATAAGTGCTGTGTAAGTAGCTGATAGATGGCCTTGTTTAAGGAATACAGAGAAGAAGAATTAGTCGGGATTTGTTTGGAACGATGTTCCTTTCAGTGTCCTTTGGATCTGTGGGGTTGGAAGCGATGGGTAGGGAGTGCTGGCTGCATTTGAGAAATGGAGTGACACAGTGGAATGAGAGGAGGGCAGGAGGCATCATGGGAGAAGACTGGACTTCAACAACAGCAAAGGAGTGGAGTGGAGACCACGGTTATTACATCTGGAATGAACTGTGGATTTGCGTACATAGGAGAGACCAGTTTAAGCACATTTTGAGCAGAGAGTTCAAGAGAAGAGATAGCATTGCTGTTCAGGTGGTTTTGAGAGAGCCAACTTTAAATGTCAAGGAGGAAGATTGATTTCCTAAAACCTTGAAGACAAGGGGTCGGCTGGAAGTCTCAGAGAATCCTGAGTGTCTCCCGTGACAGGCTCCCTTGCACACACCTCTTGTACATACCCCCCTCATAGTGGTAATTGGGCTGCAGCGTTTCCCCTGGCAGCTCTAGCCACGAGGATAAGCCGGACTGACTCCACATGGCTTTAGGTGTGTTTGCATCAGGCAGGCGTGGTGGTTTGGTAGCGAGCCAGTGGTGACGGAAGGGAAGTGCTGCCCCAAGGGCTTATGTGTTGTGTCAGAGGGGCAACATTCCCTTGGTGCTTGCACTAGCCAGCTTGAAGCTCTGATTCCAGCACTTGACAAAGGAAATAGCTAATACTGCTGCGGTTTGCTTAACTTATATTTTCTTTCCTTCCTTCCCTCCTTCCCTTCCTCCCTTTCACCCTCCTTCCTTCCCTCCCGCTCCCTCCTTCCTTTCCTCACTCCCTCTCTCCCTCCCTCCTTCCTTCCCTCCTTCTTTCTCCTCCCCCCCTTCTTTATTTATTTTAAAACAATTCTTTTATAGCCCAGTCTGGTCTCTAACTTATTGTATAGCTGATAATGGCTTTGAATTCCTGATCCTCCTGTATCCCCCTTCCAAGTGTTGAAATTATAGGCATATGAGATAGTTATACCATGCCTGGATAACTTCTTTCATTTAAAAATATGTATTTTTACTTTATGTATGTGAGTGTTTGACTGCATATATATGTATGCTTGTGGCGACTAGGAGAGGGTATAAGAGCCCCTGAAACTAGAGTTAGAGGTGGTTGTGAATTCCCTCGTGGATGCTGGGAACTGAACCTGGGTCCTCTGGAAGAGAAGAAAGTGCTTTTAATGGCTGAGTCATATCTTCAGCCATCTATCTATCATCTATCTATCTATCTATCTATCTATCTATCTATCTATCTATCTATCATCTATCTATGTGTCTATCATCTATCTATCCATCTATTATCTATCTGGCATCTCTTTCTCTCTCTCTCTCTCTCTCTCTCTCTCTCTCTCTCTCTCTGTGTGTGTATGTGTGTGTGTTGTGTATGTACAGATATTATGGTATGCATGTAGAGGTCAGAGGACAACTATATGGAGTTGGTTCTCTTCTTACATCTTTATATGAATCCTGGGGACTTGAACTCAGGTCATCAGGCTTGTTCAGCAAGCACTTTAACCTACTGAGCCATTTCACCAGTTCTTTTCCAGCTAAATCTTGTAGTTGTTTTGTTTGGGAGACATGGAGTAGGTGTTCAGGGAAAGAAGTATAATTACCAGTGTGGAAGAGTTATTTGACTGTCCTTATTAGCGGTGACAAATACCATCGCTGTTGTTTCCTGGCATCTAAAGATGAGTGCCTATTTCTAATTCCTCATTGACTACTGAGCGGATCCAGATGCTCCTCAATTGGCTACCACACAGACGGGGACTGTTATTATGTGACACATCCAGCTTGAGCCCCTTTCTGGATTAAGATGCTGTGGGGTGGGAAGGTTCAGGATTCCTGTTCTTGCTCTTCCCTCTGCTACCATGTTCAGGGGCCCATCAGCTCCAGCCTGCCCTTGATCTGCCTCCTCTTTGGGTTTGGGAATTTACAGAGGATGTTATTGAAATTCCTTTTCCCCAAATGGGACAAGTGTCTTAATTGAGGTCAGACCAGCACCGAGTGTGACAGAATCTTCCTCCTATCCACCCTTGGCACACAGAGAGAACTCACACAGCCGAAGACTGGTGTGAAACTGTGCCCTCAAAGCATATCCAATGGGATAAAGCAGATGCCCACTTGGATGCTCAGCGTAGCAGCTCCCTTGCCAAGTCCTGTTGTTCTGTTTGGTCCCAGGCCAGATGGCAACTTAGTGGGTGGACCATCAGCCCTGGACTTTCTTCAGCCTTCCTGGGTCTAGGAGAAAATACCCAGCTGTCTCTTCCCTTGTTGGAGTGAGCTTGTGGAATCAGAAATTGCCCTTACTGTTACTTAATATTTACATAGCTTTGTTTAATTTGTAACTGTAGCACCACTGATACAGGTTTATTTGGATTATAAAAACTTAGAGTCCCTTGGTAAAATTAAGTGGGACCCATTTACCAGCAATTCGGCAGGATGAAAGAGCTTCCTGAGTGATCGTGGGAGGAGCAGGGCAGATCTCAATTAGACTGAACCAGTGTTGTGCTTTGTGTACTGTGTGCAGGCACTGGAGTGGTTAGGCACACCCTGACTGAGCCTGCATGAATCCAGCCGTCTCAGGACCTGTTACTGTGGAGCTATTTCCTGACAGCCATGAGACCGGAACACACAAAGTCCTCCCACCAGTGTCAGTGGGTCCCCTGCACCTCGTAATTCTTGGAGTTTTGTGCTTGGATTGTGTTATCATTGAACATAGATTAGCTGTGCTCTGTCTGAATTGCACTAACCGTATCTATAGCCGGTATAATTTGATTTCTAGTCTCATTGAAAAACCACCATGTAGAACAAGTAGAAATGCCCCAAAGAGAGCCAGTGTTATTCCACAGGGTTCCACAGGGTTCCACAGTGTTCCTTCAGGTGGACCTGAGTCCCAATGGTAGCTAGGATTTCTGTGACTTGATATAAGTAACATTTTTACAACTGCACTGTGCTTATTTACTTATTGCCATTTTAAAGTAAATTGCAAAGTAATATGGGGGGGGGGGAAAGCACAACAGCTTTCTTGACAATGTTTTCAGGCCCCTGACTGTTTCAAAACAAAGCTAAACGTACATAGGCATGTTGGAGATGACACGTTAGCGTCCACTGGTGGCCCAGGCTGGGGTCTTGGTCTGGATTTGCGTCTTGTAGATGTGTTCTGATTTTCCTCAGGCTCCAGTTCCGGCCTGAGCAGCAATTCTCTAAGGCTCAGTGCTGTCGATAAATGATGGTGTATGCTAATGCAGCACGGATGACATAGGGACTGTGTCTGGTGTCCCTCGAAAAGCCTTGCTTGGCTCCTGCCTTCCTTTCCCCATAGGGACTTATCATGAGGAAAGGAGATCTGGATTCTAAAGTATTTAAAGCCATGAGGTGCCAAACAAAACAAAACAAAAACAGAAACAAACAAACAAAAAATGGGAGAGAGAGGCAAATAGTATGGTTTTGATAAGTGGTTATAATTAACTAATTAACTTTGCTCATGTTATTGTTGTCATGTTACTGTCACCACTGCTAAGATAATAAAATGGCTGGGGTCATCACCACTGCTAAAATAACAACGGCTGGGGTCATCAATCTTCTCATACCATGCCCTTCAGCTCCTGACCGTGAGTGGGGAATCACACCCAACAGCTGGGATGCAGGGCTTTCTCTTAGATAATCTGAAACCTTAGAAATGTTCCTGGCCAGGACCCCCAGTTGCCTTTCTCTCACTATTGGGAGTACTTAGCTCATATTCAAAGCTCAGAATAAGTTATGGAGGCCCACTGGGCCTGCGGGGGAACTTTAAGTGCCCCATTAGGAGCTTCTATTTTTTTTTTTTTTAATATTATGTGTATGGCTGTTTTGCCTGTTGTGTTTTTCCGTGTAACCCATGCATGTAGCATCTGAAGAACACAGAAGAAGGCACTTAACCTCTCAGGCCTGGAGCTATAGACAGTTGCGAGCTGCCATGTGGGTGCTGGGAATCAAATCTGTGTCCTCTGCAAGAGTAGCCAGTGCTAGTAACTACAGAACCATACCCCAGGAGCTTCTGAATGGACAACTACAGGGCCTGGGGCTGGTTGGCTATTAGCCTTGTGTCTTGATCTAGTTACTGGGTCTCTGTCTTGTTTATTTGATGGAATCTGAACTGCACTGTAGACCCAGGCGGTCACTTAGTCCCTCTACTGACTCTATGGTCTTTGGCTTTCAAAACCTGACCAGGCTCCCTCAGTTCCTTTTGATTTCCTAAGCTTTGCTTCCCCCTGCCCCCTGCTGCACCTGGCACTTCTAAGCTCTGCTTGAGTCTCAGATTCTCTCAACAGCCATCTGGTTAGCATCTCCATGTTATCGGAGCTATTACTGAAGTCGAATTTTATTGACTAACACTGAGGAGGGGAGAGGGAAAGAACATGGACAAAGCGCAAGAGAGATTGGCTTATGTGTGAGGTTAATCTTCACTGTCAACTCGACGGGATTTAGAATCCCCCATGGAAAGCCCTGTGCTATGTCTATGGAGGTGTTTTCAGAAAGTTTCACCGAACAGGGAAGACATCTCAGAATGTAAGATGGGGCCCTAGACTGAATAAAAAGGAAATAATCAAGCTGAGCACCAGCATTCTTCTCTCTTTGCCTCCTGACTATGAGTACAAGGTGACCAGACCCCTCCTGCTCTTGCTGCCTTGATGTCTGGCAGTGACGGACGGTCCCATTAAACTGTAAGCTGAAATAAAAACCTTCCCATCCTAAGTTGCTTCCTGTGAGGTGTATTTGTTTCACAGCAGTAAGAAAAGTGACAAACGCAGCATATATTTTCATCCATGAGATGTGTCTGTGGATTATGGCTCTGTGGCTAGTGTCTGAAGTTAGCCAATCCAGGTGAATATTTGCTGTGTGAGAATGGGGGGGCATCTTGTGCTAATGGGTCTGACCAGACGGGTGTTGCTGTGAGCTTTTCAGGCCTGGGATGGTTGACAGACAACATGTTCATTGCTGTAGCTCCACATACATTCGGTGGAGTGAATGAGGACATATTGGCAGTGCCGAGGCTGGCATGTGGGGTCTTGAATGCTGAGGTCAGGATCTCTCCTGGTTGTTTGAGGATTAACTGTGACCTCTGGATCTTTTCTCCTCCTCCTGTCTGGTGTAACCAGAATTCTGTTCTTGGTGTGAGCACTAATTTAAGCTGAAGGATTCAGAAAGAAAAGTAACCTTGATACTTAAAAATATAGGTTCTTTTTTTTTTTTTTTAACATAAGGCACTCCTTAAAGTCCAGGATCTAAATTGGTGGCTATGACTCTGAAATATACCTCTAAAATTTGCTTAAGTGGATAAGCAGCATGTTGACACACCAATGCTGGAAGTTTGCGCCTACTCAATACCACTTGACTAGAAGTTGTGGTTTTAAGTATCCTGCTCTGTAAGTACAAGTGATGAAACAGCCACAGGATCCAGTGTTGCTGTTAAGAGGTTAATTGCTGTTAGGGCTTCCTGAATGCAGAACTCAGGGAGGCTTTCTAGGTTGCAGATTCACCTCTGTGTGTACATAAACCTCTGTACTGTAACCTGGTCCCATTGACTTATTTATACTCACTTATTATCAATTCATTAATTTGAAATAGGGTCTTAGGTAGCCCAGGCTGGCGGCTATATAATCAAGGCTGGCCTTGAACTTCTGATCTGGCTACCTCCACCTGCCAAATAATGGGATTATAGGGTCTGTTTTAGACCATAAGAATGTTTACTTTTCAAATGTCAATATTACAGGGAAGTCAAAGGTACTTACAACACATCCCACGATCAAGTCAAGGGAGAGTTTATCTTGATGGACATATGTGACAGGCTTATATTTATTGGCTATTCAGAATTCTTAGGGAGTCACATCCTACCAGACTAAAATGGGAATTGTTTCATATGAAAACAGAGATTGGTGTGTGTGTGTGTGTGTGTGTGTGTGTGTGTGTGTGTGTGTGTGTGTAGTGTGTATGCATATATGTTTGCCATGAGAGCAGAGTGTAAAGCCAGGCTTTCTAACCAGGAACAATGCTTCTGCCAGATATGAGCTAAAACTGGAGTTGGCATCAGGTCAGCGCCGTGGCAAGCACACACTGAACACTTGAGTGGCAGGTGGGCGCCCTACAGGGTGGGAGATCACTGTCAGCCATGGCTCTTTGCTGTCCTCCCATCTCCATCCAAGCACCCAGCAGGTTGCAGGCAGGTGTCCCCAGCAGGAAGAATCAGAGTGCGATTATGATCTGAAACCTTGGACCTATGCGGGGTGGGGGTGGGGGGAGACAGGAGTCTTGAAGCTTCTGAGATGCAAATACCCAATGGTAGGAGATTTCTGTTTCCTAGAGGAGCAGCACGGTCTGCTTGATTTTGCACAAGCAATAAAGGAGACCGTATGGTTTGCAGTCTCCAGGGGTAACGATGACCACTTAAGACGTTTGTGTTCATGTTGATGATAAACAGCGTGCTGTGCGCTGTCTTGGTCAGATTACTTTGTCTCCTCGAGGTTATCATTATTGGCATCATCAAACATTCACCGAGTCCCTGCTGTGAGCACAGTCCAGCTCCAGGAAGCCACGAGAAGATAGAGAAGTGAAAGATGTGCTTTCTTTTAAGGAGGTGGTTTTCTATTTAGGACTGAATTTAGACACTAGTCCAGTTACACGATTCATTATTCATTCATTTAACGCACATGTAACTGCATATTGAGCTCCGGTAAGTGTCGGACTCAGCATTTCAGAGGTAAGGCTGCAGGTGTACTTTCTGCTCTGCGTCACCATCAGGAGCGGTGATGGCAGGTGGATTGACTTCTTATTTTTTTCATTGCTTTGACCAGAATATACAAAGAGAAATAACTTACATGGGGAAGGGTTTGTGCTTTTCATATGGTTTAAGAGGATGCAGTCCGTCATGGGAGTGGGGGTTGAGGTGGCAACAGGAGGTGGAAGTGTCTGGTCACATTGCATGTATGATCGGGAAGCAGAGAGCGGGCAGGAAGTAGAGCTGAAAAATAAGACATCAAGACCTACGCGCTTCCTCCGGTGAAGCTCTGTCCCCGGAAGTTTCTACAACTTTCCCAAGCAGTCCCCAATGTGTGTATAGGGGTGAAGGTGTGTGGCTGTGCATGAGTGACGTCAATGTAGGATTTCTTCTTCGATGGCCTGCCACCTCATCTTCTGAGATGGAAGCACTCATTGAACCTGGTGGCTAGCACTTGGCTGGACTGGCTGGCTGTGAGCCCCTGCGAGCCTCGTGTCTGTGCTTTCAGCCCTGGGATTACGGGTGGGCACCACCCCTTACGTGGACGCCAGAGATGAGGACTCGGATCCGTATATGCTGTCACGGCACACACCTTGCCTCCTGAGCCATCTCACTGGCTCAAATGATGCTGTTGTGAGCGCTTATTTCTCACGTTGCTTTTCAGCAGCAGCCTCAGATATACTCCAAATCAGGCATGCAATCCATACGTTCTTTAAGTAATGCGAGACTCGCAGCTCATCTCTTCTGAAAGAGCAGTGCTATGGAGATTGAGCATGGATTTGATGTTCTCTTTCTGGTATAGGTTAGAATTCCTTCACACTTGCTTTCATCAGGAACTTGACAGAACATTAACGCGCATGTGCAGCACTGATGTTCCGTGTTACAGAAGAAGACATCTTTATGTTTTTGATAGTAGGTGTCAGCGTCAGCATTCTGTCATGAAACCTAGGAAGTCAGATTTTTTTTTTCTCCTTCCAGACACTGGGTATTTATACTTTCTGAAGGAGGAAGTTTAAAAGAAATGGAGTATGTTGTGTGTTGTGTCTTTACCCGCCATAAAACATGTTGCAGAGTAGAACCATGTATCTGGGGTTCTAAACCAACTGGGATAGCTGCTTTTCTTTTTATTAAATACAGATATATCAAGAACTTGCTTGTTTGCTTGTTCCTCACCTAGGATGTTCAGTTTCATTATCAAAAATACCAAGGGAGCCGTGGGTTTTTTTTTTCTCCCCATGAGAGCTCTGTGCAAATTGTCAGACACTTTGGCTGGCTGGAATAATTGTATAGCTTTTTGTGCATCTTACTTAAAACAAAACAAAGCAAGATGTATGGAAAATGGGTGTGATGGAAGATAATTCTTCCCTTTCAACTCGAAGCTTCTCCAGTTTCCCCACTGGGTAGATTAGTTTGATAATAGAGGAATTTCTTAGAATTGGTGAACATTAGACTTTTGACTACAGCTTACATAATATCTAATTTTCTATTTGTGTGGGTGGCATTTGACAGTTTTCAAGACTTTTTTTTGCACCACTGCCCCACTGTGGGCTTGTTACAGTGACCCGCATGTGATCCTTAAGGTCTCCCAGGCTGGGAGGCAATGGGCCCATACATTAGCCATGCTACAAGCTTCCTAACAGTAAGTTTGGGGCCATCCTGCGTGCGTGTGAAGTGCTATAGTCTTTCCTTAAGCACGAACATTTGTCCTGCCCAGTGTGAAAACCAGGCCTCTAGGACGCCTTCTCTGTCCCATTGATTCTTTTTTATTGTAAATCTACTGATTCTTGGGGAAGAGAAAATATTGGTGGGGCTCTCCGCATCCCTTGAACTTTTTCTTTAAATTAATTTAGCGCCTCGACAATTCCACTCATGTGTTCTACATTGTGATCACTCTCTCCACTTATGCCCATTTCTCCCTCCCAACCCTGTTGTCCTTTCTCACTCGAATATTTTGTTTGTTTGTTTTATGACCATTTCGTTTAGCCAGGGCCATCTGTGTGACCCCTGGGTTGAGGGCTGCCCTCTGGAGTCTGTTGGGTCAGCTGCCCACTGGAGTCTGTCGGGTCACCGGTGGGTACTGAACCGAAGGCAGTGACTCCCTCTCCTTCAACCTATCAGTAGTGTCAGCGGGTTTGTGATTGCAGCGGCTTGTCCAGAACATGGCTTTTGGCAACCCGTCTTCATACCTTTTGGCCCATTTGCGTTTTCTACCCTCCTCCCCCACTTTTGTAGTGTTCTCTGAGCCTTAGCAGGGATGGTATACGAATATCTTTGTCTTAGTTACTTTTCTATTGATGTGATAAAACACCACAACCTAGGCAACTTCTAATAGGAAGTGTTTAATTTGGGATTTACAGTTTCAGGAGGTTTGTCTTCATGACCATCACATCAGGGAACAGGGCAGCGAGCAAGCAGGCATGATGCTCAAGTGGGAGCCGAGTGCTCATATTCTGAGACACAGCCGTGAGGAAGAGAGACAGAGAGACCCTGGGAAAGGTGCTGATCTGTTGAGACTTCCAACCCCACCCCACCCCCCCAGTGACACACCTCCCCCCAACAAAGCCATGCCTCCTCCAGCAAGGCCATGCCTCCTGCGACAAGGCTACATCTTCTCCAACAGGGCTCCACTTCTTCCAATAAGGTCTCACCTCGTCCAATAAGACTATGTCTCCTCAGCAAAGCCTTGCCTTCTAACCCTTCCCAAACAGTTCCACCCACTGGGGACCAGTCATTCTAATAAAAGAGCCCATGGGAGCCATCTTCATTTAGCACAGCTTAGGACTTAGCACTCCCCTACCACTCATTCTTAGCAGCCTGTGCAGCCACAGGTCTCTGTATTTACCACCCATCAATGGGAAGCCGGCCTCCTCCTCCCAGTCGTGAAGGCTGAGGAGAGCATCCATTAGCCTGGTGGCCGCTGCTGGTTCATATGGAGCCACTCTCTTAACTAACGCATTGCTGTTCATGTAGAGGGGGTTCTCAGCCGGGTCCCTCACAGAGATAACTTAACCTACAACATTTCAAAATTGGTACTATTCAAATTATCTGGCTATTCATAAAATAATGTGTTTTGTGCTTACAAATGAGCAGAGAGCCAGCCTGTTCCTGTACTAAGAGTAAGTACTTTCACACGACCACACCAACACCAACTGTGTTCACTACCCACTTCAGTTCAGTGTTAGCGAATTGGACTGTTCTAAGAACCAAATAAAATCACTTCATTAGCCAAGGCCCTACATTGGAACAGAGATGCTTTCGAGCCAATAGCAGCAGACATGTTCAGGATCTCTAGGAAGAAAAAGCTACCATATTAGAAGGTTACCCGACCAGGCATCATTGTGGAGGTGATCTCTGCCAATCTGACCTGAGAAGTTACATTCTTTCTTTCTGAACACTTACTCCATATGAATTGACTAAGCAACGCAGGCCGTGGTGAAGAAAACAGCCCTTGCTAACCCACTGCTTGAGGATTTTTGCGTTAAGAGGAGGCAGTATGGGGAGGTTGTTTCTCACCGAGTCCCCTGTCAGAAGGACTGCCTTCATTGGGAGCTCTCACAGTTAGATGGCTGTGGCCCCCAGGCCAGTCTCAAGTGAGTCTGAGAAGCCGTATTTCATGGACCATGGGCTCCAGAGTGCCCTAGTTTCATAACTCTGTTGCTATGATACCAATATCTCAACAAAAATCAACTTGAGGGAGAAAACAGTTGATAGTTGATTTGACTTACAGTTTTAGGTTATATTCCATTGCTCCAGGGAGTCCCAGCCTTAGGAATACAAGTCTTCCTTGCAAGGAGTGTTGTAACCAGTCACATCCCATCCAAAGGGAACAGCGGAGAGAACCAAGTGCAAGCGTTAGTAACTCAGGCGGGTTTTGTTAACTGCTAAACAGTTTGGGACTCAGGTACCAGCGAATGGCACCACCCACAGTTGGCTTGTTCTCACCTCAGCTCAACTAAGAAAAGATCGCGATTCTATCCAACAACCAATTGAGACTCTCTGTCCAGGCCATCCTAGGTTGGCTTAAGTTGACAATTAGAACTAACTTTCATATAGGGGAGATACTTGTTTTGCCTCAGAATAGGGTGCCTCTAGAAAGCTGGGTGCTAATTTCATTATGCAATCATTGCTAGTCTTGGGTTTTTTTTTTAATTATTATTATTGTTTTGAGGCAGGGTCTCCCTATGTCCCTTTGTAGTGGTATGAGGCAGATTTCCCAATGCTGATCTAGGCTTTGCAGATCCCAAGGATGCTCTAATGGGACAGCATGCTGTGAGGGGAAAATCACTACACAGGGCCACCAGAGACAGTTTAATTCTACAAAGTCTCACTGTGACTGCTGCCTCATGAAAAATAAACAAACAAAACCCACTACCAACAAAAGTTATTACATGTGTGACCAAATGTGATACCCAGTTAAGGAACTGGTATAGACTGGTTCATCTCCGAAAGACCTTTGCTGGCCTGACTGTATAATAATTGTACGATGTACATTTTTTTCACCAATAAAAATATCAGTGAGATTTGTAGTTTCATCAGTCATCGCTACAGTGGCTTTGTGAGATTATATAACATGAGCACATTGGTTGTCGTTTAGCAGTGCTAGGCAGTTTCGTTTGGGCAGTGCATTTGTCATAGCTATCCATCATTTGTTGTTTTAAAATTGCATTCCTCCCTCCATCCTTCCTTTCTCCCCTCCCTCACTGATGACTCTTCCTCTTATGCTTCTTTCTATCTCTTCCCCACTTTCTATCCTTTTCTTCCTTCTTTTTTCCCCTCCACCCCCACGCAAGATGTGTTTTACTTTATTTTGCTTTTTAGTCTCTTGTATCCTAGGCTGGCCTTGAACTCTCTGTGTAGTCAAGACTGACCTCAAGCCCACAGCAATTCAGGCCTTTGCCTCCTTGCTGCTGGGCTTGTAGATGGACAGCACCACACCCAGCAACAGCTGTTGATGCTTCTCTTCAAGGCTGGGGACCCTGAGCCGTTTCCATATGGTCCATGAAAAATCTAAAACTGGCATAATGGCACTGTTACCATCTTGTGCGTGTGTGAGGCTTTGAAGGCTGGTAACTAGAGCCCTGTGTTTTGTTAGCAGTGACTGTTAGGCAGCCTTGTTTGGGAGGCGTTAAAGGATCTTCCTTAGAGGGTTCCTAGTCACACAGTTCCAAGCTCAGAGGGACCCAGAGCATCTAACTCTGCAAGTGTGTGCTGTTTGGTTCTCTGTTCTCTGTATAAGTCAGTCTTGGTGTGAAGATGGGGGTTTCCAGGCTTGAGGTTCCACGTTGGAGAGAGATGGTCAGTATTGATGTTTTATGGCCGTGTGGTAGGGCGTGTCTGCATATTTGCATGGATGAGCGTCCTTCTTCTGGTCTGTTCTCAGGCAAGGACTGGAGTGCATTGAATGATTAACTCAGCCGGTGCTGAGCAGCTAGGTGTTTTCAAAGTGTGTATTTAAAGTCAGCTCTTTGAGGCAGGTAGCATTCTCCTCTGTATGTACTACTTAAACAGTGAATGCTCAGTTTTTAATTTAGTCCACAAAAGAAAGATCGTGTGTGTGTGTGTGTGTGTGTGTGTGTGTGTGTGTGTGTGTGTGTGTTTACTGTTCATCCACTAATGCATGGAAGCCAGGGGTGAGCATTATGTGACCTCCTCTATTACTTTGCACCTTAATTTTTTTTAACACAGGGCCTCTGACTGAACCTGGGAGTGGCCATTTTTCTGCTAGACTGGCTGGCCAGAGAGTGCTAGGGGCCCTCCTGTCTCTGCCTACCCAGGACTGAGGATCAGGCCAGGTTCCATGTAGGTGCTGGGATCCAAACTCAGGTCCTTATGCTTGTGCAGCAGGTACTTTAACTATTAAGGCATCTCCCAGCCTTAACTAATCCATGAAACAATGTGTGCTAACAGTGTCCATTGTTACCCAGTGTGAGTGATCTTCCGATACCATGGCTTCCAGTTTTTCTTACTTTTGAAGTTTTCTGCCAAAGTTTGAAGCCCCCACTGAATAGATATGTGAAATTTGCAAGATACCAAAGTCTCCATTTTTTAGTTTTTCTCAGTTCGAAATAGAATAGTAGTAGTATTTACACTGTGCGTTTGTAAGACATCAAATTGTTAAGTATATAAAGTACTTTTAAATTGCCTGGCGTTTAAGAACCCTGCACTGAAGAGGAGGAAGGAGGGACCTCCTTCCAGTAGCCGGGGTCAGCAAGTGCTCCAGTGCTAGCCTCTGTCACTCCACAGGCCAGCTTCATGCACTATCCTGTTGATGGCATGTTAACCTTCAGTTAATTACTTTAAGGGCCCCTGGAATGAGGAAAAATCAGAAGGTGTCAGGGTTATCTTACAGGGAGGAACCAGGTCTTTTTGTTTTACAAGTGATGTTTCTGTACCTGATCAGCTCCATGCAGGCGACACCTTCCTTGTCCGTGTTCACTCTTTTTTTTTTTTCTTCAAGCCTGCGTCTCTCTGTGTTAGCCTTGGCTGTTCTGGACTCACTTTGTAGACCAGGCTGGCCTCGAACTCACAGCCACCCACCTGCCTCTGCCTCCCCAAATGCTGGGATTAAAGGCGTGCACCACCGTGACCAGCCTCTTCACTAAGTCTTAATGTTGATTATCTCTATGCCACAATGTACTAGAAGGGGTTTGGTTGGTCTCAGTCTAGAGCAGCTGCTAGTTTCCCATGGACTTTGCCTTGAAAGTCTGTAGATGCTAAGCAAGCACCTCTCTCCTGTTGTCATCACAGAGGAATGGATTCAGCTATCTACAGGATTGGCAGGGCTGGAAGCAAAAAAAAAAAAAAAAATAATAATAATAATGCATAGGGCCCAGGGTAGGAAAATCATTCTCTTCTGTTCACTGACAACCCAACTTGCTGGTGGTCCACCTTCAAACAACAGTGCCAGGATTTCCTGGGGAATTGAATTGGGGGTGCTAGAGAACCCCCCTGAGTCACCCACTGTGACATTTTATTTCATTGTTAGCTTGGCTGTGTTTAGAGAGTCACCTAGGAGGTACATGTGCAGGTGTGTCCTTGAGAGTGTTCCATTGATTTAATTCCATAGGATGGAAGACTCGTCCTCTGCATGTATGTGTGCGGCACTGCGCTGAGCACTGGAGTCTTAGACAATAAAAGGGGAGGATGAGAAAGCGAGTTGAGCACCAGCTCTCACCCTGGTTCCTGGTGTCATATGTGGCACGGCCAGCCCCTTCATCCTTCTGCTCCCATGCCTTCCTACCATGAGGGACAATAGTCTCAAACCGTGAGACAAAAGAAACCACTCTTTAGGACACCGCTTTTGTCACAGCAACGAGAAAAGTAACCGACACCAAACAAAAGGACTGCGACACCACCCACCGGACTCTTCTCCCTGCACCCCAGACAGAACCCTGATGCAGCCTTGGTGGAGGCTAGAGGTGGGGGCTGCACACGAGCTGAAGCTGTGGCCATTGTTGTACAAATTCAAAGGTAATTATTAAAAGTGTCAGGTAAACGCCGACGCGATGAAGCCCCTGCCTGTGTCCCTGAGTGCAGGCTGGGCTGGTGCCTCCCTGTGCAGGCCACACAGCTGCCAGACAGTCTTCCCAACTCTCCCTCCCTGGGAGAGGTCACCTGTGGAGGGAGAGATTGCAGCTCTGCTGCTCCATCTGAGCCTGAGAGCCTCTCTCCACTATTAACTTTCTTGTCTGCAGTTCCTTTTGAATTATAGAGGCCTCTGATTACATTTTTAAAATGTTTCCTTTTTTCTCTGATATGGGTAGGCTCCAGTTGGCTGGAGACAACATGCTGTGTTTCTGCACTTCTCTCTGTCCTCCTGCCTGTGGGATGACCCCTCTATTTTATGTACCTGGCGGCTTCATGATGGACTGTCGTTAGGTGGGCTTCCTAAAGTCAGGCAGTGATTGACAGAGGCGAGATGGAACCTGGGAAAGACTGGCTCACTCCTGACCTCATGCCGTGTCTTCTGGCCTCAGCTGGAGTTCTAGTAAGTGATTAGGTCCTGGGGCAGCTTTGTACCTCAGAACTTGCTTTCTATATAGTTAACTTAGTGTGTGAGCTTACACACGGTCTACAGATTTTTTTTTTGTTTTGCTTCAAGATTTACTTTTATTTTTAATTATGTATCTTTGTGCACGTATGTGCACATGAGTGCAGGCATCCACAGGGGCCAGAAGAGGGCGTGTGATCCCATGGAGTCATAGGCTGTTATAAGACCCTGGTATGGATGTTGTGAACCAAACTCAGGTCTTCTAGAAGAGCAGCAAGTGCTCTTAACTGCCGAGCCACCTCTCTAGCCCTATGATCTATAAGACTTTCATAGGTTTTCATCAATATTGGACCTTTATTCGGTGAGGTGGTACATCTACTAATTTGAGTTTTTCTAGCCTTTAGTTCACAGGGTTTCTTCCTTTGAATGTGATTTCCATCATCGACTTAAGCTGCTACCCGAGAATAATTTCTGCTCACTAGTGTTCCCAGCATGTCAGAGAACAGAGACGGGGCAGTGATAGCTCCCATAAGGACGCTAACGTTGCCTTTTAAAAGCTCATTAAAACAGTTAGTGACCTCAAGGGACCCATAGAGGCTTTCGTGACAAGCTTTGTTTACTCGTGTTCTGGTCAGGAGTGTCGAGAGCGAAGGAGCCGATCGAGCCATGGAGATACAGGCAGATGAGGCGGGATCTGTCTCACAAGGCTGGAGACTGTGACAGCTCAGCGCGGGCTGTCTTCATATTAGAGAACCAAGGACAATCTGAGTTCCGGAGCCTCAGCACCAGGGAAGCCAGGGGTGTGATGCTCAGACTAAGGACCCACTCCTCAGAGCCTGGCAGGAAAAACCTAAGTCTCAGTCCAAAGGCCAGATGACGTGGAGCGCTGACATGCAAAGGCAAGAGAAGACGGGCATCCTGGGTCTGGAAGAGACCTTGGGAATTTGCTCTTCTGCTACCGCAGTCTTCCATTTACACCCGCAGTTGATTGGATGGTGACTGCCCACAGTCAGAGAAGACGGACTCTGCTCAGCAGATGAGCACATGTGCTCAGTGGCACACCCGGAAACAGTGCTCCCCCCCCCCCCCCCAGCTTCTAGGTATCCCTTAATGCAGGGAATCTCACACCCAAAACCAACACTGCCCTGTTCAGGAGACTCTGAGACCCAGGGTGAACTCCGCTGTCACACACACCCCGTCCAATGACTCTGAGACCTTGAACAGGTTGTAAAACCCTCTTACACCTCAGCTCACCACTATAGCATGAGAGCACTGTGTACTCCCAGGTGACTGGGTGGCTGTGGAGGTAATGTGATTCAACATGTATCATGTGCTTGCTGTAGTACCCGGTGTGTCAAATGTGTAAAGAACTGGCTGTTCGACTGTAACTGCCCACATAGGACTGCGCTCCATAAAGCCAGGCAACATTATAGAGTGGAGTGAATGGGAGGAGCTCATGAACCTCCACCCCAGCTGAGGACAGCTGATGACTTTTCTGGGAAGGGGAGTCCTTTTTTTCCCTAAGGGTGTGGCCCCTGGAGTGCGTATTGTGTGCCAGTGAGCGGGCTACACCCATGATAGGGGCTATCTGCGTTAGACTTGGTGGGTATTAAAAAACAATGCATAAAGTTGGGAGGGGATAGGGTAGGTCTTGGGGGAGTTGGAGGGGGAGCTGGGAGTGAAAATAATCAAATCACATACATTATATGTATGTATGAATTAACTAAAATATTTTAAAGAGGGAAACCAAGCATAAGTTACTGCGTATGGGCTCTTATCTAGGGCTAGGAAGCGTTGACTAAAGAGATACAGTGATGGATAGGAATGAGCTGAAGAAAACGTGGCCTTTGTGCACTGAGGGGCAGTGGGGAAAGCCAGGTGAAGATCTGAGGTTCTTACCCAGGGTTGGTAGGTTTCCACGCACAGTATTTAACTGTGCAGCACCTCGCGATTTTGTATTATGACCCTATTTTTCTGATGCTATAATAAGTTACTTGGGGCTGAATGCTTTCTAAAGAAAGAAGCTTATCTAGTTTATAGTTCTAGAGGCTGAAACTCCATGGTGGGCAGTCCTTTGGTTTAGCCCCTGCTGAGGGACTTATGACAAACCGTGTTACAATGATGGAAGCACTTGTGACAGCGATCGCATGACAGGACAGGGAGGCAGAGAGACTTAGCAGTCATGCTTGCCCATTTCATGAGAAGAGGCAGGTCCCTTGTGAGACCAGCATGGATCTCTTCTGAGAACAGCAATCTCCCCCCCCCCCACCTCATTACCTTCCATTAAATTCTTATAGATGAGCCTGCAAACCTTCTGTTTGTCAGCATCCGGGAGACGCAATCAGACCATACTCAACCAATGGCAGTTTTGACCCACAGGTCCTGGGAGTGGTGTGTACTCATATGTGGATTCGTCAAGCATTTATTAAGCACCTCCTGTTACCAGGTGATCTGCAGGGCCTGTGATCACAAGAAACATGCCTGTGTCTTGCTGCCTCCTTTTGGCACTTATATCTGCCTATGAGACAGATCTGCAAACAAATGCTCCTATAACATGATAGAAATGCCCCAGGAGTCACATGGCCTGGGCTGGTCTTTGTTGATGCTCTCTTTCTGAAGGCGGGGAGTTTCGAGTGACAGGAGGCTGACCACCAAGGACAATGAGCTATTTGTTATGTTCTAGTCTAGGTGCTTTACGTGTTCTGAAACGGCGACTTTAGGGTACCTACTAGAGGAAGGCATTCTAGTTTGCTTTTCTGTGGCTGTGATATAAGACATGGACCAAAAGCAACTTGGGGAAGAAAGGCTTTATTTGGCTTTGATGTGCGATTATAGTCCATCACTGAAGGAAGTGAGGGCAGGAAGGCAGGCAGCAAGTGAGGGCAAGAAGGCAGGCCGGAAGTGAGGGCAGGAAGGTAGGCAGGAACAGAGGTTGGAACCACAGAGGAGAGCTGCTTGCTTGCTGGTGAGTGCTCTCGTGTGTGTGTGTGTGTGTGTGTGTGTGTGTGTGTGTGTGTGTGTGTGTGTATGTGTGTGTGTGTGTGTCTCTGTGTCTCTCTGTGTGTCTGTATGTGTATCTGTGTGTGTGTCTGTGTATGTCTCTGTGTGTTTGTGTGTGTGTCTTTGTGTGTGTCTGTGTGGGTGTGTGTGTGTGTCTGTGTGTGTGTGTGTATGTGTGTCTGTGTGGGTGTGTCTGTGTGTGTGGGTGTGAGTGTGTGTCCTTGCCCCTTTCTCTTCTGCTCAAATAACTTTCCTTATATAACTTATATAGCTGAGCCCTATCGCAACAATTAGCAATGAAGGAAATGCCCCCGAGGCACCCCCAAGGGCTGATCTGATGGAGAGACAGTTCCTCAGCTGAAGTTCCCTCTTCCCAGGTGTGTCAACATGACAGCCAAAGCAGCCATCACAGAAGTCTGTCTTTAATTTTTTTCCAGTGACATTTATGCGTAGACTACAATTTAGATCAGAAAAAAAGTACCGACAAAATCTTGTTGGTTACATAAAATCTACCCCAGGCTGCAATATGCAAAAAGGCTTCAAATGTGTTTCTTGATGTTCATTAACAACCACGGGGAGTATTCTTCGAATTTTTAGAAGTGAGTCTAATTTTAGTTAGCATAAAAAAATAATGTGAACTATCAGAAAAATAACTAGGTGCTGACAATTAGGAAGTTTGCTATTAAGTACTTAACACTAGGCACTGAAAATAATATAGTTTATATAAAAGATTAAAATATGTGAGATATTTCATGCATATAATGGTCCATATTTAAGCATGACCATACACCAAATGATAAGGATTCTGTTGCTGGTTCCTGAATGCTACCTCACCACATTGAGTGGAAGGAAGTTTTCCGCACTTGCAGGCGAAGTATCCAGAACTTGCTTGCGATAGTAAAAAGCTGATAAGTGATAAAACCAAACTCAACCTCAAAACCTTTATTCTTTTCACTTTTCATGCCCAATTCCGCCTCATCACCTGAGGATTTATGATCATTTAAATGACAAATGCATTGTGAAATCTTGGGGAATGTAAGCCATCACTTATCAACTGAGTTCATCCCGTATCGTTCAGTAATGTATTCTATGCCAATAAAAGGTAAATAAAAACTTTGGAAGTAAATGGCACTCACAGAGGTGTGGGGATGACTTAGTGATTAGGAACACTTGCTGTACTTGTAGAGGAGCCAAGTTTGGTTCCCAGAACCCAAGTTGTGTACTCACAACCATCTGTGACTCTGGCTTTAGGAGATCTAGCACCCGCTTCTGGCCTCATTGGGCACCTGTACTCACATAGATACACAGACCTACACCCAATAGATACACATGCATGCATACATATGAAGAAACAATAAAAACAAATCCTTAAAAAACCACCCACCATCAGAAACAAATTCTTAGAGCCTAGCAATTTTCTGATAGTTTAAAAAAATTATTTATTATTATGTATACAGTGCTCTGCTTGCATATACTCCTGCAAGCCAGAAGAAGACACCATATCACATTACAGATGGTTATGAGCCACCATATGGTTGCTGGGAATTGAACTCAGGATCTTTAGAAGAGCAGGCGGTGCTCTTAACCACTGAGCCATCTCTCCAGCCCAATTTTCTGATAGTTTTAAACAATCATTACTTTGCAGGGAAGTTGCTGGTTTTGAGGTACTGTTATTTCTAATAACGATATTAGCAGTTACTAGCAAACAAAATACTATGTTTCAAGTGAGCTACTGTGAGAACTGCCTTCTAGCATTGGTTACAGTTATTATTTAGTAAATCAAATATTTGACCTTCTGGGATCATGTGCTTAAATTGCAAATTATTATTATTTTAATGTTTCTATTATAACACACGAAGTGCTGGTTTTTAACATTTATTTCCTTGTTTTTTTTAAAAGTCTATATCATAGAATGACTTATACATATTTATAATAAAGTACATATGGTAAAATAACATGAATCCAGTGTAATCATTCAGTGGTTGTTAATCCTTGGCACACCTTGCTTTCTTCTGTCCTGCTCCGGGTCGTTGTTGCTGTTGTTGTTTGGGTTTGACTCAAGACCTCGCCAGGCAGCTCAGGTTAGGCTTTAACTCACAGTCAGTCCCCTCACCTTCCAAGTGAGAGCCATGTGCCACCACGCTCAGCTGTAACTTTGTTTATATCCTCCCTTATGAAATCAAGCCAATTTCAATCCTATTTTTGTAAATACATTGTTTTTTTAATCCCCCCAAATATTAATGCTTCTAAAAGATTTGGCTATAATTTCATTATCATAGCCCAAATATTATTGGATATTCAGTTAGTGTCCAATGTGTTAGTGGTTTCACAGATTTATCTTGGCATTGACTTCTACTCAAAGGCTAGCGAAAGCTCTTTGATTCATGTAAGTTGTAAAGTCTCTTTCCTTTCTCACCCCTCCATTACTATCACTGTCCACTTGCTGAGGTATCTGCATTTGCCCTGTGGGATTTCCTAACAGTAGGGGGTTCTAGTCTCCTCTTGAGTAATTTAACATGTCCCTCTGTCTTGTGTAAATTGGTGTGGTGTGGTGTGTGTGGTGGTAGAAAGATCTAAGATTCAAACCAAATTTGGATTTTTTTTCCTTTCCATTTTTTTTGTTGTTGTTTCTGTTCGACTTTTTCTTTCTTTTCTTCTTGCTTCTTTCCCTCCATCTCTTATGTTCTGCTGTGCAGTGGACGCCTCCTTCCCCAGTGAGAAACACCTCGTGAGGCTGTTTTCTCTGTTAGATCCTGTCTGGTTTTCTGCCTAAATACTCAGGCATTGGGAAGCTGCAAATTTTGATATAGTAGTTGCAAAGTTTTCTCATTTTACCTGGCATACTTTCATATAAAACCTTATTCTTGCTTATCGTTTGTTTCAGTAATGTGCAGCTTAGTAAAAAGAAAAATTGGACAGGTGCTCAATTCTTTCTTCATTTCTGAGTTTTTAAGGAGCCATGTGGGAAATGTTGATGTAATTATGAGATGCACTATAGAGCCACAGAGTGAAATTCTGTATACGTGCGTACTGATAAATGATGGAACAATGGAAAAGTGTTGCCTTTGACGGACCATGAGATCATGTGGATTAATAGCTTACGAGCCAACTTGATGTGCTCTGAGAAATACAGCTTCTGAACACAGTGACCCTGTCACCTCCTTAGCCAGTCCTGGGACCAAGCACGGGAGCCTGAGTTCTGAAGACAGACTTTCCTGCCTTCAGAGTTTAGTTCCGCAGTGACCATTGCTCCTTTGCACGCGTGACTTGATGTTTGCCTGCCTCGTTTCCTCTTCTGTCACATCAGGCTACTTGAGGAGCCTCCAGCCCAGGGCTGTTGGGGTTGAAGTCATGCACGGGAAGTGTGGCTGGACCTACATAGTGCGTGCTCAGTGTCAGTCAGTTGCTGTGTAAGGAGAGAGAGCGCCTCCGAGGCTTGTTTCATATGCTCCAGCTTGCTCAATGCTGTTGCTTTGCAGCCCTAGAACTGACATGTCTACATGGTGAGTAGCAGTAGCTGTTAAAGTCATCGAGAGGCCAAATCTCGTGCTGGCTCTTGCTGATACTCTGTTATGTTACCAAGAAAAAAAAATATTTATATCTGTGTTTGGCAGTATTTCTTACTGAGCTGTGAGCTATACGAGGGAAGAGCCTTACGTTATAAAATTGTTTATAATGTATTTCGTTCCTGGGCCTGAGTCTGTAGTATTTTCACCAAGTGTAGCAATGCTTCACTTTCCAGCTTAGCCTATTAATATGAAGTTTAGATTCACAAACAGGTCGATTTTCTAGATATCCAGCCGCGCAGATGAAAGTAAGGTTTTTGAAATGTGAGAATATCAAGATGGTGAATAGTTTTGGGTGTCTATGTATGATATATGTGTATCATACATATGCATGCGTGTTTGTAGTGTAACAGGTGTCTTCCTTGAAGACTCTCTACCTTGTGTTTTGACACAGAATTCTTGAACCTAGAGCTAACGGAGTCAGGGAGACTGGCTGGCCAGCAGATTCCAGGGTCCTTCTCTCCAGCCCTATCGCCGAGGTGGCCGCTGGCCTGAGCCACTGTGTCCAGCTTTTACATCAGTGTTGGGGACTGAATTCAGTTCTTTATGCTTGTATGGAAAGCGTTTTATCAACTGAGCCATTTCTCCTGTCCCTTAAAAATATTTTATATTATCATAAAATTTAAAATTTTATATTATCATGAAATTTTAAAATACTTGTGTGTAATTTAAATAACTTGGTGTCTATGTTTGTCTAAAGGCCTTGGACTGAATACACCTGTGTAGTTGAACATGGGATATATATACATGCACCTCTTTTTTTTTTTAACATATAGTTGATAAGAGTGCTGGGAAATATTAAAATGTGTAAAATAAAATATCCATTGCATTTAGGGTTAGGCGTGTATCCAAATCCCACTTTAAATATTACTTTGTGCGGAACCACTCAGCTCCTATAAGGAGTAAACCAGAACAAATTCTTTTCTTCCCTTTTTTAAAATTAATTCATTCATATTACATCTCAATAGTTGTCCCATCCATTCTGTCCTCCCATTCCTCCCTCCCTCCCGCTTTCCCCTTACTCCCCTCCCCTATGACTGTGACTGAGGGGGACCTCCTCCCCCTGTATATGCTGATAGGGTATCAAGTCTCTTCTTGGTAGCCTGCTATCCTTCCTCTGAGTGCCACCAGGCCTCCCCAACTTTAGGCAAGAAAAGCATGGGAGAATGGGGAAAGGAAGGATCCAGAGGGTCCTAGAAACCTACAAGAACATTATGACGGGCGGATTTGGGTCCAGGGGTCCTGCTCAAACTATGGCACTAGCCAAGGACTATACGTGCAGTAAACATCGAACCCCGACCCAGATCTAGCCGATGGACAGGACATTCTCCACAGTTGAGTGGAGAGTGGGGACTGACTTTCACACGAACTCTGGTGCCCCAGAGCGAATTCTTATGTGATGAGCTTACCCTGGCCCCTTACCTTTCATACTTCCTTTCCTCATAACCTTTGCCACAAACTGTATTTTGAACTATAAGAGAATGAGGCATTTATTATGCAAAAGCAATTGTTGCTTGAGTGCCGTCTTTCTAAATGAATATTTTACCCTTCTCACTTATTTTTAAATGCAGGCCACCCATATGTAATACAGCACTCGCTGCATTGAAGTGACAGAGCAAGAATTGGAGATAATTTTCATCCCTGGGGTGAGTCTGATCGCAGAATAATTGGTATATTTTCTGGAGATGTAGCTCCATCGGTGGAGTGCTTGCTTAGCATGCACAGAGCCCTGGATTCCTTCCCCAGCACTGTCTAAACTAGGTGTGGTGGTTCATACCTGTTATTACAACATTAGGGAGGTGTAGGCCGGAGGATCAGAAGTTTGAGTTTGGAGAGATGGCTCAGAGGGTAAGAGCACTGTCTGCTCTTCCAGAGATCTTGAGTTCAATTCCCAGCAACCAAATGGTGGCCCACAACCATCTATAATGTGATCTGACGCCCTCCTCTGGCATGAAGATGTACATGCAGGGAGAGCACTGTACACATAATAAATAAATAAATCTAATAAAAAAGAAGTTCGAGGTTATCTTTGGCTCCCTAGAGGTTGGACACATACATGAAACCCTGCCTAAAACATACAAGCCACTCACTGTTTCTTTGTGTGTATGTGCTTTGAAATCACTGATGCTTCATTCATGTATAAGATGAATTTTAGTTATTTTTGTGTCCCTTTACCCTGTCTTCTTCCCCTTCTCCTTGTCCCACAGAAACCTTTTTCACTTTACTCCCTCCCCTCCATTCATAGCTTTTGTGTGGCCCACTGACTTTAGCTAGTGTTGCTTACGTGAGCATGAGCATGGGTGAGCATGAGCATGGGCTGGAGGGTATTTACAGGACCTTGAGCAACTTCTCGGTGTCTGCAGGGCTGAGGAAAGTGACACGTCTCCCCTGCCCCCAGCCATTAACTCTTAAGAGTCTCTCCAGGACCTGTGAGGCCCCCTCCCACCCATGAGGAAATGCCCATCTTTGGAAATTTCATATGTATATACAACATATGTTGATCATATGTATATACAACATATGTTGATCATATGTATATACAACATATGTTGATCATATGCAACCCATGCTCTTCCCTAGCCCTCCCCTACATATCTCACTCCCAATTTCACATCCTTTCATTATTCATTTAAAATATATAATAAAAGAATCCATTAGCGCTGCCTGTATGTTCACTGTTGTGAGGCCAGCCAGTGGGTAGCCTATCAGATGCCACAATCCCAAAGAAAAGTGAATGTTCCCTCACCAGGAGACATTAACTACCAATAGCTCCTGGGTTGGGGTGGGGCCTTGTGTGCTCCTGCGCCCCCTTCCCCCATGGTTGTCCATAGGTAACCACAGCTGCTGTGAGGCCTTGAGCACGGCAGTCCCGTCATCTCTAGAAGGCTTCACTTTGTGGTGTATCCACCAAAGGATCCGATTCCTCTGTTCCTACACTCCTTCCTCTTTGGTATCAGCTGCTAGTGCTTAGCCCACTGTTATTTTCATGAGCTCAGGAGTACACACTGGTTGTCTACAGGATTCTATTATGTGGAGGCCAGCGAGAGCGGCAGGCTAAGGGTCCAGAGGTCCTCACTGGTAACTGCCTGGCTGCCTTGGATGCTGTCGTCACCCTGAGGTCTTGATGTCTTTGTCTCATGGTGTTTGTTTTTTTTAAACATGAGAGAGACATGGCCATTTGCCCCGCTTACCTTGGTAGTGCTGTGCGAGTAAACTGATATTCTGCCTATGAAAAATTGAGAGGAGAAGTGTTAACGTTGCCACAGGGAATCAAATGAAAGTCAGCGATTAAATGCAGAGACTCTTTTTCAGCATGAAAAGTTTCAGTGTTGTGGTAGTCTGATACCCCTGGGGCAGTAGTGAGATGCTGCGTCTAAGGTCTGCGGCTAAGTAAATGTAGAGTGAAAGAAGAAGGACGTGTGGACCAGTGAGAGGACAGGAAAAAGGAAGGCAGCTGTGAAGCACTGTGAGGAGAGAGGAAAAAAACAGGGCAAGTGTGACGCGGTGTGAGGAGATGGAACGATTGCATGGTCTTGAATGCAGGCGTGGCCCTCCCGGAACTCTCTTACCAGGAAATACTGAGGGAATTCTCAACCTATAGGTTACCGGACAATGATCTGTCAAAGCTGCACTGATAGTCTTTTCAGTGGTCTTCATTCTCCTACTGTGGAAAGTCACAGTTTCTGCCTTTTCCCTTCTCTGGTTTGAGTCATTCAGCTGGATGCCCTGGAGCACATGTGAGGAGGCTTAGTAAGACCAAGTGGGTGATCCTTATCACCGTCACTGTTTGTGTTTGGTGTCTTTTCACTTCCTTTACTTCTGTTGCTGTTCTTCAGCCCACTGAGCACATGCGGTCTTCTCTCTGCGTGGGCTCACGTTTTCACACATTCCCACGCTTCCTCATTCTCTTAGAAGGTAGGTTGAAGAATTTTTTTTTTTAAATGTGCCAGATTCTATTTAGAGAGCAGGATTACTGTATTTCTTTCTAGTAGCTAGTTTCACAGATACTGGTCTGATGATAGTAAGATTTTTTTTTTTCCTGAGGCTTGTCACTCCTTTGTAGATAGTTGGTTTGGCCATCTTCTGTCTAATGCACTGTGTAACTATGTATGGGTCTAGGACAAAATGGCATATTGTTTTCACACAATTTACCTGCCTCCTTTCTTAGCAACTGAGGAGCAGTGATCAGGATTTTAGAAAAAAAAAAAAATTACGTGTGTGTCCTTAAGACCAACCCGATCAGGCTCAATGGTTTTTAATTCTTTGTCCATCGACCCTCTAAATTATTGCTTGGCTGAATCATCTGGTAACTTCTATGTTTCTGTGTTTACCACGTCTCTTTCTGTTGTTGCAAACCAGAGTCTCTCGTGTTTTTAATAAGTGTTGATTCTTGCTTTCTCTTTGTGTCCCGTCAGTACCACAAGAAATTGGTCACAGCTTTAGAGGCCATCCACCAGTTGCTTTTTTATTTAGATAATGAGTAGGGATGAGAGATCGGCCTGATTTCATAGTCTCCTTCATCAAATACCTATAAAGCTTCTGGAGTGCACCTTATCTGTGCCTGTGGGGTCCTGGCTGTAAGACGGTACCACGTGGCTCTGTGTATAAATTGTTAGGATTTAATGAGGTGACAGTACAGGGAGACGACAGAGCGAACGTGTCAGGTAAGGATTACCACTGTTGTTCCGTTTCTCTTCATAGTCATCCTTGCCACGGTTATGTGGGGAAGGCCGCCAAAGGAAGTGCTGGCCAGGTGGCCTTGCTCCACGGGAATGTGGTTCGAGAAAGACCTGTGAGCACAGTTAAGTCATCTCTGGAGGCTGCGGGCCTGACCACATGTCACCTCAACTACTGACATTACTGCCACTTCAGCAAGATGGGCTAATTGGTCACTCCTGACCTGTGTTTGTGTATCATGTTGGGATTCTAGGAGGGATGCAACTTGACTGTAGGTTTCCCTCCTTTCAGATCAACTTAAAAAAAAAAAACCAGGTTTTTAAAGAATAGACGCATGCAGCGAGCTCCAGTTGTAGCTGAGAGGCTCAGTGTTTGCTTAGCTCCAGAGTCTGCAGTTCTCATCCGGAGCACCATCTCCCCAAAAATACCCAAGCAAAACAACAATAAAACATCCAGACATATGGTGACTAGTCATGCAGCCAGCTTCGTCGGCACCAAACTCATATGCACAGTTCATCTGTATCTTGTATGTCAGCCTCAGAGTACAGGCTGTAGGGCTAGAGTACAGCTCACTGCTGGCATAGGGCATGGGCAGAATTACTGACTCTTGCTTAAAGACTAAATGAAATCACTTTAGCAACAATACTAGAAAAAACAATCACTTTATTCTGTTCAGAAAATACTTTAGGACTTCCAGCTTGAAGTTCACATGAATCTATAAAAAGCCGGGAGTCAGAAAAAACACTTTTAATGGTAGAAACTTGACTTTAGGGTCTATAGTATGAGTTTAATTCTAAAAAATGCTTTACTGTTTTGTTTTCAAGATTACAAGTGTTCTGCTTACAGGATTTGGTAAAACTAGCAGAAACAAAAAAACTCATGTCACCATTGCCTAGAATGTTTCCTGACTATTTTCTCCAAAAGGTTAATTTCCTTGTCATGTGGAGACAAGTCTCTAGGACCCTGTGATGTATATTGTCAACAGAACTTCCTGCCTGGATTCATTTCTGCAATCAGGAGATAGAATGCACTTAGCGTTATATTGGAGACATAGCATTCATGAATTAATTTGAAATGATAGTGTTTTGTGCAAGTGAAGACCTTCTTATTTCCTCGTAGATAAAGAACAATGCAGTTTGTATCCACATTTTTGGTCATGTGGGAGGGGCACCTGGTTTCTGTGGGAGTGAAGTAAATGAGGCTGCGTCATGACCTGGGGATGTGACTGTCGCTGGGAATTTGTTGCAGGAACAGTGGAAAGTGTGTGTTGATGAGAGTAGCAGAGGCTAGCCCATACTGATATTCATTAGCTGCATGTCTGGTTGTCAGGTCTATGTTTGCCTTAGTAACCGAGGCAGTAAATGTAGATAGAAAACTCTCCAGAGGAAGTGAAGGTTCTGTCTTTGAAGAGTTCATAGTTTCACACACAAAGCCAGATTATTTGTCTCAAAGATCTGGTTTTGAAGCTGCCTCCAGGTCCAGTGATCTGGAGCTAGCAGATCCTGCTCAAGTCTTGTTAAAGCTTTATCTTTCAAATAGTCTTGGAGAATGTGGCGTGATCTGTGGTACTGTAAACTGGC
Source organism: Acomys minous (assembly GCF_964271855.1). Lineage (NCBI taxonomy): Eukaryota > Metazoa > Chordata > Mammalia > Rodentia > Muridae > Acomys > Acomys minous. Next base: position 12,224,749 of record NC_140500.1, read on the forward strand.
AACATGGATTCAAATGCTAAGAGGCAAAGCAGTGTTAGATTTTTTCCTCTCATAGTGACTGACAGCAGACATCTTAGAGTTATCAGCATTTGAGTTTGAAGCCTACCTCTGTGTGCCCTCAGGCAGGCACTGAACCTTCCAAGCAGTTACTTCCTTATCTTAAAAAAAAAAAAAAAATCAAGACCAACATAACTATCAATTTGTGGAATGGATATATGATCAAGCAGTTGAGCATATGCAGTCATAGATAGTCATTAAATGATGGTTATAATTATCAATGTGATTTTCCATAGCCAAAGTTGATGACCCTAAAAAAAATCTAGTTACCTTGTTATGAATACATAGCTCAGCTGTTTTTCTAGGAACCACACTTACATAGATGCTGTATTTTATGAAGTTTTGATAAAAGCAGAAAATGGAAAGCTATCTTAAATGAACTATAATTCAATGTGAATAGAGTCTGGCGTATAGATTTTAGAAATGTAAATCCCTTCAGACTATAAGGTGAAGGTTCAATACAGATACCAGGTATATGTCAGAAGGCTGTATGTGCGTGATGTGGGAAGACTCCGACTCCAGGGAGGAGTTCTCTGAGCACTAGAAGAGACTTTGGGATCTTAATGGAAAGAATAAAATGCGAGCTGGGCCTGTAAAGACAGAAAGAGTATGGGAAGCAAGAAGTAGATAAAACAGAAGGAGGGAGGGAGGAAGGGAGGGAGGGAGGGAGGGAGGCAGAGGGAGAGAGGAGGGGGAGGAGGAAAGATCATGGTCACAGACAATAGGGAGCTAGTCTAGGTTACACACACACACACACACACACACACACACTCACAGGCTTGTGACAGGTTCTCTGACTGACCTACAACTCACTATGGAGATTGTGCTGGTCTTGAGCTTATAAGGATCCTCCTACCTCCATCTTGAATGTGCTAGGGTTACAGACGTGCTCCATTGCTCCTGGCCCTGGAGTAATTTGGAAACAATTACTACAGGAAGTGGGGGGTGCAGAAAACTGAAGAGTTAGTCATAGGTAGTGGAGCTTTAAATGAATACCTTCATACGATGTATGGGTTGGGATTACAGGAAATGTATTTATTGAACACCAAGGAATTTACTATAGGTCAATAGTCCAAAGATGGCAGGCGAGTCCGCAAAGTGCTAGAAATAAGCAACACATATCTAAATAATTCTTAGGCTAAGGAAAAAGTCTCAATAAATAAATAAAATATGGGCCAGGGAAGGCTGAGCCAGTAAGGTGGCTCAGGCCTTATGAATATGACGCCCTGAGTTTAGATCCTCCAGCATTCAAGTAAAAACTGAGTGCAGCAGTGTATGTCAACAGTCCCAGCATTGGGGAGGTGAGGATGGGTTATCATTTGTGAGCCCTAAGCAGCTAGCATAGCTGAGAAGATGAGGTCAAAGTTCAGTGAGAGCCCTGTCTCAAAAATATGGTAGAGAGTGGCTAGGGAAGACATCTAAGGTTGACCTCTGGTCTTCCCATACATGGACACACCCATGAACATACACTCACCTGATACACATACATACATACTACACACGCCGACACACACACACACACACACACACACACACAAACACACACTCTAAAAATACATTAAATGAAATGAACATGAAAGCAGGATATACCAAAATTACTTAAATCTGTAGGATATAATTAAAGCTGTGATAGAAATAACAAAAACTGCTGTATCAGAAATACCCCACGCCTTAGATTCCGTTGCTTCCAGAAATAGTGTGCTGAGGGCTCAAGAAAGAATCCTTGGACTTGAAGAAGGAAATGGAAACTTTCCAAATTGAGAAGCAAAGAAAAAAGAGGGGGGAAAAAACATTGAGCAGAATATCTAAAACGTTGAGACAACCGGAGGGGCTGTACCCTATGTATAATGGAGATATTATAAGAAAAAGAAACAATCAAATTGAAGATGAAATAGCTGAGAAATTTCCAAAATGAATGAGAGTCTTCAAAGTGTGGGCAGACACCCTCACACCTGCAGTAGCATGCATTCTTCAAGCTACTGGAACCCCTCCCCCTCACCCAAAGTAAGATCTTGAAAGGAGCCAGAGGAAATGAGAGACAACTTCACTTTTAGAAAGACATTGTTTTAGAAGCTCTGAAGAAAGAGGGTCCTGTAGTGTCAGAAAACCGAGTCCAAACTGATGATGTAGATTTTGGTATTCAGCAAAATTATACTTCAGAAATGTTAGAGAAACACAAACTCTCCCAGGGGGCCAGCAAGTTGTCACCTGACCTCCATGTGTATGCCTTACCTCCACACGTGTGTCTACACATGCGTACAAAAACAAACTAAAATAGTCTGAAAAGTAATCTTTAACAAGCCTCTTTCAAACAGAATAATAAGTGCAACTGGGGATTTTCCAGGGGTGGGGTATAGCCCACCTCGGAGGAAATGCTAAAAGAAATAAGATTTATGCATTATTTTCTTCCATTCTGAGCCTTGCCTGTTTTGCTTTCTTAACTGCGTGTTTTCAGCACCTTGTTATTTGCTTGAAACTTATTTCTAAAGCCTGATATCACAATGTCCCATACAGTCGGCATTTCTGCAAACACCATCCATGCAGCTGCAGACATGACTGTATCCTGGAATCTCAGATAGGAGCATTCAGAATACACCCCACTGGCCTGAAATGCGAACAGCAGGACCATTGTCCTGAGGCATTGGGCTTTGTAGACTTTGTGTGTTCTCCTTGGAACACTCCTGCTGCTGTTAGCAGCGATGCAGACCCTTGAACCCCTTCTAATTCATTGCATCAAGGTAGCACCCAGGGCGTTTCCAAAGGTCATTGTGTTTGTATGACATCCCCCAAGTCTCTTGATAGGAAGGAACCAATCACCTTTCAGTACACCAGGACCCTGGGGTTGTTAAAGGACCACTGCTATGGTTTCTTCAACTTCACCTCCTGGGCTGTCAATAGTTTGGCCCAGGACACTGTGAATTTGACATATATACATACATCCAAATCATCCTCTGCTTTCAAAATGGTGCCCGAGAACTGGCTTCCGTGTCTGTTTCTGAGCTTGTTACCATGGTGATGAATCAGCTGCCTAGTTTTATGGTTGGCAGGATTCTCCTGGCTTAGGTCACCTGTGTTTTCTTATTACCAGTTGATCACACTTTGGGCAGTAGTTAAATGTCCATCACTAAGGAACAGGGGAGGCAGAGGGCAAAACTAGTGATTTAGTAGAATTAGGTACGTGAATGCTTTTTATTTCCTGATTATTTCCTTTCAGTGGAAGTTAGTGGAAGCGTCGCCGCTTCCCATGGTTCCTAGCCTCTCAGAACTGGTAGAGAATGGTTATTCCTCACTGCTGGTAGAAATTCACTATTGTTTGTAGAAGCATTATGGGAGAAGCAAATGAGAGCTGACAACCACATTTGAGATAGGAAACTACACTGCCCATTCTTTATTTTAATGAGTGAACACTAACACTTTTTTTTTTTTTTTTTTTTAGTTTTTTGAGACAGGGTCTCTCTGTGTAACCTTGGCTGTCCTGGACTCGCTTTGTAGACTAGGCTAGCCTCGAACTCACAGTGATCCACCTGCCTCTGCTTCCCGAGTGCTGGGATTAAAGGCGTGCGCCACCACCGCCCGGCTGCTTTTGCTTTTCTGTATCTGTATAAGCTGTAACAGTGAGATGGTTGTTTGAAAGTTCATATCTACAACGTTAAAACAAATGTTACAATATGATGTAAGAACGAGAGAGGTGAGAAGTAAGACAAGGCTTCCGAGAGAATAAAATGAACTGTTGACTTTAGGAGATATGTTCATTCCAGGTGCCCAAAGGCCATGACCAGTCATTGCCCATGGTACAGGCTTAGCTGTGAGAATCCTAGATCTGTTTTCAGGCAGACACTAAATGGTCCAAGGAACCACAGGCGGCCTGGAGAGCGGCAACAGCACAGGTGTGGTTATTGAAGGGTGAGTCAGAGTAAACTGAACAAGTTAAGAAGATTTGCTGGGTGTGATGGTGATTTAAGGGAACTTTGAACCCAGAAAAATGTCACTTGCTGAATGATAGCCATTGTTGCCCTACCGTAAGTCTGTCCCATGTACCAGCACTTATATCAGTCCCACTGTGGATGTGACGCATCTTCTCCTGCTCATGACTCACTCCTGACAGAGCGGCTTCCTATTCCCAAGCTGCAGTATAGGCGCTGGTCACCTCTCACCTTCGCTTCCACATCATTCGTGGAATGCAGCGATGGCCACATGACCTCATCCGTACCCCAGGCAGCACTAGCACAAAGGACCACTTCTCAGGAAGCAGAGGGGACACGGGAGAGCTAATGACCAGCCAAGAGTTACGACATGGTAAAAATCACTGTCGCGTCACACTTGATCTCAGCCAAAGGACTGAGAAACTGTATTGTCACTTGTACATCTGCCTGTTATTTCCATCCTGCTAAGAGGATAGCTTGCTATGTCACAGATGTGTCTGTCCACAAGACGCTGTGCTCTGTGTGTTTGGGTGTTTTTAACCTTTGCTGAGATCTGTGGAAACCCAGGCTTGGCCAAAAGCACTCTCCTTTTTTGTTTTGTGTGTCTGTTTGTTTTGTTGTGTTGTGTTTTGAGACAGCGTCTCATATATCCCAAGTTGGACTCAAATTCACTATGTAGCCAAAGGTGGCCATGACCCTTGGTTTTCCTGCCTCCATCTTTCATGTACTGGGATTGTAGATAGAGGTGAGTGCCACCGCACCTGGCTTCCTGGTCACTTTTGTTAACCATCTGGCTGGGGTCATCACTGTGGGGCTTCTACTCAGGATTCTCCCCTAAAACTTAGGCACCCATCTGAGCTGTATTGAGTCCCTGTTGCTGTTGCCTGGTCCAGAGTGCCGTCAGTAAGGCTTTCTGCCCTGACAACCACAGGGACTGACTTTCCTATCCCTACAAAAGAGGAGGGAATTACAGATCCCTCCAAGTCTTCGAGCCTGTCATGGGCAGCCCCTGTCCTTGCCATTGTCCCTCTGCTTATGTGTTTTGTTCCTCAACACATGCTTCCTAAGAAAGACTTTCCCAAGCCTTTTCACTTCCCTATCCTGACCTTAGCAGGGAAGGCCAGCTTGAGGCCAGCTTGATTGGCCGCTTAGGTTTTTATGCCCAACTTGTCCGTAGTCATTGTGCTAAAGCCACTTCTACTGCCTCCTCCTTCTCCTCCTCCTTCGAAAAAGGGTCTCACTAGGTAGCCCCTTGGGTGACCTCAAATTTATGGGAATCTTCCTGCCTCAGCCTCCAAAGTGCCGTGACTGAAAGCCTTTGTCATAATGCTGTGGCAATTTTTTCACCTTTAAAGTTTGAAGGTGTTATCTTTGTGTGTGTGTGTGTGTGTGTGTGTGTGTGTGTGTACATACACACACCCTCATTCCTCACATGAGAATACATACCCTTGAAGGCCTAAATAGGGAGCTGGAGTGGGTTCGTGCTGCTGGGTGTGGGTGCCAAGCTGAACTTGGGTCTCCTGGAAGAGAAGAGAGCTCTCTTACCACTGGACCAGCTCCCTAGCTCTGCTTTATACTTAAATATGATTTGCGAGACTGATGTTTCAGTTACTGTTTATGCTGCCCAGTGTGTGCTTGCTGTTTGTATGCCTCTAGGTGTGTCTCTTCATCTGTGTTTTTGCTTAGCCTACAGGGCAGATCCCACATCTGGTTGCTAAAACTCAATAAGCCTAAGACACTTCTGTAACAGATATACGGTAAATCCGCCTTAGTTAAGGGAGCTGTGTATTTCCTCACTTGTCTCTTGTCCCTGGGAAGTGATGAATCAACGCTGTTGCAATGAGATCTTTACAGAGCTGATGAGCAAAGCCAGGGCTACAGAGTGTGTGAATCACTCTGTGACTAAAGGCTATGGCATAGCAATCCTATTTTGTAACTTTTGATAAGGTTACATTTGTGAGTGTTAAGAATAATTGAAATGTGGGCATTGAGATATAGCTCAGTGGTGAAGAACTGGCTAGCATGGCAATGCCTCAACACATGCACGTTCTCACACACACACACACACACACACACACACACACACACACACAGAATAGAAAGTGCTGTGTATACTCCAAGATGTATGCCCACACATGCACAGCTTTTCTTGAGCCCTCTGTGACTTTTTAATTTTTCTCTCATACAATACACCGTGACTCAACTCTCCCCTCCTCTACTCCTCCCAGTATACCCCCGCCTCCCCTCAGATCCATTGCTTCTCTATTTCCCTCCAAAAAAGAACAGGCCTCCCAGAGATATTAACTGATCCCTGCATTACAAGTCATAGTAAGCCTAGGTACAGACGCTCAAGTCAAGCCTGGAAGAGGCAATCTAGTAGGAGGAAAAGGGTCCCAAAGGCAGGCAAAGGGTCAGAAACACTCCCCACCTTCACCATGAGGAGACCCACAGGAACACCAAGATACAACCATTAGTGCAGTCCCAGGCAGCCTCCATGAGTGCTGCGTCAGTCTCTGAGGCACCATGAGCCCAGCTTAGTTGATTCTATGGGCTGTGTTCTCCTGGTGTCCTCGGCCCCTCTGGCTCTGACAGTCTCCATAGATGGACAGAAACTGGCTTAAATACCCAGCAGAATCCAAGGACAGTACATCTTACTGGAACAGAGAGTGATGTTTGCCTCAAAGTGAATGTAAAGAGACCATTTGCTAAGAGCATACTGAGTTGTAGGTGGTCATCTAAGGATGGTGACTTTTATTTCACTGTCACAAGTGAAAATGACTGAAAGTGAACTGGAGAGCGATTATTTTCATGCATTTCTGCCATTTTTAAGCCTTTGGAGAAAACAGCTGAGAAGATTGATAGGTTTTTGAAAGAAGAAGCAGTCGGCATTCTCTCAGATACTGTACTGTCTATAAACACACCTTGCAGTGTGGACTGTTGCCAAGGCAGTTGTGTGGGTGGTATGCATATGTGCGTATGCAATCAAAGGAAATGCTTCTTTAAAATCCACACCGAGTGGCTATTTAATAAGTACTTGCACTACAGCAGTGGGCAACCACATCTGAAAATAGAATTAGCACTGATGTGGATTAATTCATATGTTATTATTTAAAGACGCAGACAACTTTGACAAAGCTGATTTATTTTCAAGAAAGCAAGCGTGTTCCTTCTTACCCAATCTTTAAATCTCTAAATCTTGCACTGATTTAAAGATACTATCAATGACAAGGAAATGTTTTGGTGGTGTTTAAAAATTCCTGCCAGGTTGCCTGTTGATATAAAAATCTGAAAGTTCATAAGCCTTAGGATGCACTGACTGACACCTAGGCAATAGTTTGATTTTAAGCTATAAAATGTTTTTGTTAACTCAACAAAGACTAGAATACTCAAAGGTAATAAGAAATAAAAGAGTGTGGCTGAAGAGATGGCTCAGAAGTTACGAGCGCTGACTGCTCTTCTACAGAACATGGGTTTGATTCCCAGTGCCCACACGGCGCACCTCACAACCATCTGTAACTCCAGTACCGGGGGATCTGTCACCCTCTTCTGGTCTCCACAGGTACTGCACACATATGGTACACATACATGCAGGCAAACCACTCATCTGTGTGAAACAAAAATAAAGGCAGTAACCGTTATTGACATAGAAATGCTGTGATATTTTGGTGTAGTTTACTTTAAAACTTTATTTTGTGTTTACAGTAGAAACTAATGTGTTACCTGTTTGGAATCGAGAGTAGAGAGATTAACATGTAAGTCAGTATCTTCTGAAGGTGATCCTGTTGGAGCGTTCATTCGAAGGACAAGTTTGGTTTTCCTTTTCTTTTAGCTTTATTTATTTTATTTCATGTGTATGAATGTTATGAACGTGCACCTTGTGTGTGCCTGGTACTGGAAGAGTTTGAAAGCTGGCTTAGAGTCTGAGAAGTTCCCGAGGGTGGAGAAATAGAGTTCTCCACAGAGCTGCTCATGCACTCAAGGAGGCTGATGTGGCATGAGTGAGTGAGGAGAAAGGGAGGAGAGAAAATTTAGTAGCCAGGGGCAAGTTCTGAAAAGCCTTTGATTCAGCAGTAGGTCTCTCTCTCTCTCTCTCTCTCTCTCTCTCTCTCTCTCTCTCTCTCTCTCCCTCCTTCTCCCTCCCTCTCTCCCTGTCTTTCTGTCTCTCTCTGTCCCTCTCCCCCCTCCGTGTGTGTGTGTGTGTGTGTGTGTGTGTGTGTATGTGTGTGTGTGTGTTACTAAATCTGGATCTCAGGGGCGTGTTCTTGTCAGACAGATGTTTTGCCATAGAGCGCCCTCTTTGTGCATAGTAAGCAGATGTGTGACCACCGTGCCCACGGTCACCCTGAAGCAAAGAGGAGGTATGGCCTGTATTGCCTCATTTGACCCTAATTACCACCCAAGGTGAGGAGGGCGATGCAAAGGTGCATGACATTTGTTTATCTACCATAACTGCACAGCTAATCAGGCAGCGTGCAGCATTTCTCACTGTGTTATTTCCGCTCAGTCTCTGTGTAGAAGGAAGAGCTGTCACAACCAAGTAGCCCAGTGAAGAAATGTGGCTGACATAAGCAGTAGACTTGGGACTTGAACCCATTTTTGCCCATGAACCTGAGTTCTTTGCACCCTTATTTCAGTGCCTACATTATCAGTTATTGTATAGTTATATGACACTAAATTGGAGAGCCAGGTTTATATTCCAAGCCCGTGGCTCTTTTGATACTATAAAGCCATCACATGATAAAGGCATATTAAATACATTTTCTACACATATACCACACACACACACACACACACACACACACACACACACACACACACAGGCACATGCGCGCCAGTCAGGCATGCAAAGGAACTAGGTAATTTGCTAATTACCTAGGTAGAATGCTAATTACAGGAGCTGAGGAGATGGCTCATATGGTAAAGCACTTGCCACACAAGCATGAGGACCTGAGTTCGAATCCCTAGCTAGCATCTGCATAAAAAGCCAGGTTAATCTATGCATGCCTGGAAGTGAAGGCAGAAGGATGCTGGGGCTCCCTGGCTGGTTAACCTAGCTGAATCAATGAACTCTAGTCTCAGTGAGAGACCCTGTCTTTAAAAACCAGTGGAAGAAGGATTGAAGAGGACACCTGACACCGACCCATGGCTGCCCCAAACATGCACACACATGAACTCATACCCCTACATACACAAACACCGAACACCCAAAAAGACCCAGTGCAAGGTCTTGGGGCTGTGAGCTGACCAAGATCATCAGCTATCGAAGAACCACTCTTTCATCTTCCCCCAGAATAAACTTGAATCCAACATTTAATATTTCACCAATTGATGGCACGCCTGCAATGTATTAATTTCCAGCTAAAGGCTGTAGCTACATCCTGCTGCTGCCTTCAGCAAATCTGGTGGGGAGGCATCCAGAGAAGTCTGGCCACTTTTCAGCCCTCGTGTGTGTCCTATCTTCTTTCAGGTGTCAGCCCCTTTGTGCTGCTGGCTTCGCTTCTCTGATTTAAGCCCTCTCTGACCCTTTATTAGGAACACGCAAGCTTCTGGGACCATTTGATGTGCAAATCTAATGACAGGTTCCTTTTCAAAGGACCACTTGATCTGTACTACCCAGCAACTATTGACACAGCTTTTTCTAGACTGTTACTCTGAAAGCAGGCTTTTGATTCTGTTTTTTTTTTTTTTTTTTTTTTTTTGTGGTGCTAGCTGCTTTAATTTCTCAAGACCATGTACATGGTAATAGCTTGTTAAAAAGAGTATAGCTACATAATGTTATTTTGCAACTCTTCAATTGGTCTGTGGTTTGAAATTAGGCTTGGGCATTTTCCCCCTAAGATGACCACATAGTGGGGGAGGAGGTCCCCCTTGGTCATAGACCTAGGGGAGGGGAATAGGGTGAAAGCGGGAGGGAAGGAGGAACGGGAGGATACAAGTGATGGGATGGCAATTGAGTTGTAATCTGAATAAATTAATAAAATTAAAAGATAATTCCACCAGCCCTCACGGACACTTTTTGTAGTCACATACTGGCCTTCTTCTCTTTCTCCTCCCCCACTTCCCTCCCAGTGCTACAGAGCGCATGATTGTAGGCAAAAGAACATGCAGCTCAGAGACTATCTTTCTGACTAGATAAGAGCTCAGGTAAAAATACTCCAGGATTGATAACCCTGAATGGGATGTGTGAGACTATGGTTTAGAACCTAACAGGACTTAGGGTTTTAATGAGCTAAAGTAGAAACATCTATCATTGTTGAAAAGACTTGGTCATTTTGCTGAAAGGCTGCATTGAAAAACCATCGTCTTCAGCTTGAGTTAGCATGGAGGGTTCTGTGGCGCTTTCCGTGTGCGTTCCGAGCCAGCTGCGGGCATGAGGCTCTCCTCTGTGTCCAGTGAACTGAGGAATATTTAAAGGAAATGTTAACAGGCCGGGAAAACTGTGATACTGTGTCCCCAAAGCTTTCATTTTCTTCCTCTCAGAAGTCCTTTGTATGTGGCCTGTTTCATCAGCGTCTCTTTAAATGGAAATTCTCGGCTGAAATGAGAAGGTCAGTGAAAAGGCTTATTTGACCGTTTGTGAGGTGAATTTATACATGCTCTCCTAACCCTTTCCCTCCTTCAGTGTTGGGTTTTTTGACTATTTGATTATTTCATTTTTTCCCCCTTGGAAATTACATGTTTTTTTTTTAACTGAAAAGAGTAAACTCGCTAATTATTGCATTTTGTCACAAAATCTAATGGAGTAGATGTTCTCCTTTGAAATTTGAATTGGGAACATTGCTAGATCTCAGTAAGGCTTACCAACCAGTTGCATATAACAGAAGAGAAGTCGGGGCTAGGAGAGGGCACTCCCACTTCTCCAAGGTTGCAGATTGCCAGTGTGACTGTTGCCCTGCTTGGTACGGAGGTCTCACCTTTCTGACCTGTTGAAGTCAAGGCACACGGACAGGAGCAAGGCAGTGTTTTTCTCCTCCACTTTCACTCCCTGAAAGAGTTGTTGGGATTCTGGTTACACTTTCCCAATGAGATCTGATCTTATTGGAATTGCACAGCGGTTCCAAGGTTGAAGGTGACTTCTAAAATCCTTGAACAACTTTAGCCCATATTTCCCCTTGTATATTCTTAAGCCTGACCAGTTTAAGGCGGAATTGCTGCTGTGCTCACTTATGTACTGTTATATAACTTTGCAGTTTAACTTCCTCAGGGTTTTTGCAACAATGTCTCATGCTTTCGGTAGACAAAGATTTACTTATGATCCTACTCCTGCAAATAACATGTGGATTCCTGCCTTCCAGCTTTCCTCACGGAGCGTGTATATTGATATGCATAAACATGCTTATAACTTTAAACCAAACACTAGCACCAAAGCCGTGGTGACCGGTCTATTCTTTCTCTGTCAGCGTTTGCTTCGTCTTCTCATGCATATACCATACGTGTTTGTCCTTTTTCATGCCTGTAGAGTAGTCCTAGTTAGAGATCATTACCTGCAATTGTAGATTATATTGCATATATATCTTAGGATAAATGACATTTGATTGAACAACCTACCCAGGTGAACTTAGGTGGTTTGTAGGTCATTGAAAGTGGACAATATATGATCAGAATTTCTCGTAGAAACTTCTTTTATGTTCTCTGATTTTATTAATGCCTTGGTTTCTTATTCCCATCAAAGGGGCTTTTGATGTGTGGAGAGAATTAAAAGTTTTTTTTTAAAACTATATTTTGATTTACTCTGTGTGTGCATATACAGGCATGTATATATACATGTATGTCATGGCATGTAATTGGAGATCAGAGGGCCTCTTGAAGGAGTTAGTATTTTCTTTCTACCATGTCAGTTCTGGGGAACCAAGCTAAGGCCATCAGACTTGGCAGCAAATGCTTTACACGGGGCCACTTACGGACACTATTGTTTGGCTTTGAGAAGGCCAAGTGGGTAGTGTGTGTGAGGGGAGGAAGAAGTGTGTGTGAGAGAGAGGTGATTAACTGGGACCAAACCCTAGGAGTGGACAGGGAAGCTGTGCTTGTATTCTGAAGGGTTGGGGGGAGGGGGCATTGTTTACCCATTCTGCTTTGCTGTCTTTTTTTTTTTTTTTTAATCCAGAGCTGAGAACCGAACCCAGGGCCTTGTGCTTGCTAGGCAAGTGCTCTCCCACTGAGCTAAATCGCCAACCCCTGCTTTGCTGTCTTAACATCAGTTGTAATTGTCCTGCCAGTTTGGATGGATAGTCTCAGTTATCAGGTTATACTGCAGCCCGTCTTGTGTGCCTCTGTAGTATCATTGCTGAGTGGGAAGTAGACGCCATTACCAGTCAAGGGGTGTGTATTCAGGTTTTTAGCTCTCTCTAGAAGGAAGAGAACCTGTAGTCACCAAGCCTGTGCCATTCATTCCAAGGACATAATATTGCACATGATGACGTCTGCTGAACACTTTGGTTTTAGAGAGCTGAGGAAGTCAGTAAATACCCACGAGCCTTGCTTAGATTTGCCTGTGACATTAGCCTTTGAGTACACAAAGGTGAGGTTATCGATGGTCTCAGCCGCTGTGGTTTTTATTAGTGCTCAGGACAATGACAGCTATATAGCACTCTCACCCGCCTTTACTGAAACATCACCAACTACTTCCTGCTGACTCAGAGGCAGAAAGTGTACCAGCATTTTGTTACTTTAACAGCAGTGGATTGATCATAAGTTATTATTAGAAATCTGCTCGTTTGTAGTTGGAAACCTTTCTTTAAATAGAATTATTTTTATTTTTTTACACGTATGCTTTGTGTGTGTAGGTTCCTATGGAGACGAGAAAGTGTTGGATCTACTAGAGCAAGAGGTCCCCACTGGGACATGGGTTCTGGGAACCGAACTCAGGTCCTCTGCAAGAGCACCAAACACTCTGAACCATGGAGCCTCTTAGCCTCCAACCCCATTTCTTTTTGGCCCTTGACAGATGGAAGGGCCTGTGAGACGGTACCCTGAAAATGCCGGGTTAGAATCGGGGTTGCGTATCAGGTCTTAAGTATGGTGATGCTTCGAGGTGTTGGGTTGGGGTTCTTGCCTCCTCTGCTGACCACCCTGACGGAAGATGTTCATTTTGCAGGCCTTCTGTTGCGCTGCGCTTACCACTGTTCTCACCCGAGACAATGCTGGTACCCTTCCGTTACTCTCTATCATGTCCTTCTCGCTCTGCATTTAAGTCCTTTGTCCCTGTTTGTGTTCCCCAGGGCAGACTTTGGATATGAGCGTGTGGGAAGTTTATCCAGAAGGGCCCTTGGGATCCAGCCCATGGGGGGAAAAAAAGGAAGGAAATAGTACAGGGCAGAGTGGCCAATTGAAGTAGTGTGTGCTGATGGTCAGATCTGACCCCGTGTGGATCGACAGAGCTGGGGTGGCTCTTCGCCATTGTCCTCATTCAGGAGAAGAGGCCATGTCGTCATGTTCCTCATGACAACCTGTGCTGATGGCCAGCCAGGAAAGAAGACATGATGTTGAGTGAGGCTGCTGCGAGCCGAGGCTGTGTGCAGGCAGCACCATAGCTGCTGGGGAAGAAAGCCTTCCTGAGTGGGAGCCTCAGAAGCTTGTTGGGTTCCACTCTACCTTTTCCTTTCTGCAAGAATGGTGAAAAAAAAAAAGCCTGGCCGTGGGCTGAGCCTTGACGTCTATGAATGAAGCAACAGGGAGCAGAGTGGCCAGGAGCTGGGAGATAGCAGAAGGGCAGAATGTAGCAGGTATACCAGTTAGCGCAACTGGGGCTTTGCTATTGCTTGCAGAATGTAGCAGGTATACCAGTTAGCGCAACTGGGACTTTGCTATTGCTTTCAAGGGTCTGTCTGCAGAAATCCAATTTTATACCACATAAACCTGATCAAACTGGGTGCTCTATGGAGCAAAATGTTCTGTTCTTTATGCAAACAAGTCTTGTTCTGTAAATAAACCCTATTTTTTTCCAGTTTTCTTTATACATGCCTGCTTTTATCCTTTATATTTTTCTTCTTCCATACCTTTAGTAATTTATTCTTCTGTTGAGCCTTGTGAATGTTAGATAGTTTTCTGAGCATGTGTGTCAGTGCTCAAGCACAGTCTATCATTTTCTTTCATTTATTTATTTTTATACATAAATGGTGGCTGTTGTTTGGCTCTGTGTTGGGTTGGCTTCTCTGCCTGTGCGTGAAGGCTTATTTCAGTGGTTTCACTTTGCTTTTGGGGGACATACTAGGGACTCATTTGCTCATGATTCTATTTCTTAGCATGGAGAGGCTTAACTTACTAGCTTTGTCATCTCATACCCACAAGGTTTCCACTTTAAAACACTCATACCACAGGTTGAATGCAGCCTTTCTCCGCCTCCTCTCCCATATTCTAAGAGACCTATGACACTTTACAAAGACAACGGAGGATGTTCTTCTGTCCTCTCACCACACGTTGACTGTGACTACAGAACTTTAAAATGTCTCTTGCTCTATGGATTGTCTCAGCCCCAACTTCCTATCTCATGTCCCATCACATCAATTTATTTATTTACTTACTGTTTCTATTTTCTGTGCATATGTGTATATGTGTGGGGGTGTCTATGCATGTGTGTGTGTGTGTGTGTGTGTGTGTGTGTGTGTAAGCCATACCTTGGGTGGTGTTAATATTCAGTTAATATTCACTGTGCTTTCTGAGGCAAAGTCTCTCATAGGTCTGGATCTAGCTGATTTACAAGGGTGTCTCCTGGGATCCCCAAGGATGCACCTGGCTCACGTGCCTTATGCTGGGGTTACAGGTGTACACTGTCATACCTGGCTATAAAAATATAAAATGTTTATTTGCGTTTTTATTATTTTTATGTGTATGAGTGTTTTGCCTGTATGACTGCTGCCTCAGAGGCCAGAAGAGGGAATTGGATCACCTGGAAATGGAATTCCAAATGGTTATGAGCCAACATGTTGGTGCTGGGAACCAAAGTTGGGTCCTCTGCAAGAGTAGCCAATGCTCTTAACTGCTGAGCCATCTAACCAGCTCTTACCTGGCTTTTAAAATGTTGATTCTGGAGGATAACCTAAAGTCTTCATTCTTGCCCAGCAAAGCCTTTATTGACCTAGCCATCTCCCTAGCCTGTAGGGCACCAGGGACACTGTGTACAGAAGAGCAGGCTGTATCCTGTTTGGAGGGTAAGTAGGGCCAGAAATCCTTGATCATCTTACTCCTTTGAGTGTTTCCTTCTGACACAGGAGACATGTTGCCTAATGTAGAATTGAGTGCTCTTCTGTTGCCCCACTGTGGCTCTCCACAGCTGACCCGTTCTGCTCCACGTGCACCACTTTGGCCACTAGATCTAGCTTTGACTTGGCACCAGATGATTTTCTTTATCATAAATAAAGCCTCGTGCTTACTTTTAAGAAAATATTTTATTTTCAATTATGTGTATGAGTGTGTGTTGGTGCGTGTGAGTCTAGTCCCTGAGGAACCCAGGAGAAAGTATCACATACCCTGGGGCCGGAGTTACAAAGTGGTGGCTGTGTGCCTCAGGGTTTGGGTGCTGGGAACTGAATCCAGGTCCTCGGCAAGAGCAGGAAGTGCTCTTTACCGGTTTGTTTAACCCCCAGCTGCCCTGTGCTCGTTTTTTGTTACACCTGCATTTATTTTTTTCCATGTGTTCGGTCCAAAGCCTGCTTCATTAGTGCATCTCACCTCCACCATATTGATGTACCTGCCCTTAGGTTACTCATTAACATCCAGTTCCTTAGCCTCTGCCTCTTCAGCACGAAAGTGTCCATGGTAACCATTAATTTAGCACACAGAGCTTGCTCCTGACCAATGCTTCCATTGTTAGCTGCTGTTTTGTTAGTCTCCCACCTTGGGCAAGGGCCTTCTGCTCTAGGTAGTAGCAACTTCCTTATTAGAAAGAGGAGGAAGTCTTAGCTAAAGCCTGAGAGAGTCCAAAGGAGAGACATAGCTGAGTGTAGCGGTGTACCGAAACTGCAGCGGAGTCCCACCCTCTCTGTGTATGAGCCAAAGGTCGCCGGACACATCGCTGTTCCCTCACTGCTGCCTTCAAGATCGCTTGGAGGAGTTTTGTCTAGACACTACGGGAGGGTAAGCTGGGGTTTATGAATATTTTCTTTGCTGAGGAGGGCTCTCAAAGGCATCATTAGCACAGAAGATGTTTGGAGACCCGAAAGGTACTGTTATTGTTAGGTCAAGTAGGCCCTTTAACAGTTTTTCTTCTTAAGTCCTCCTTGACATTCCTAATGGCTTCTAAACCTGGTACAATCTTGGGGTACCTTAGTGACCACACCATCCTGTCCCCCCCATCCCCCTCTGGTTTAAGGGCTTGGGGATTTAAAGGCTCTTTTCCTTGTGAGTTGTGATACTGAGAAGGTAACCTCCTGCTTACCTCATAGACAGGCAGGGATCTGAGGACTGTTAATAGGTTGGGGACCTGCAGACATGAAAAGAACCTTACATGCAAAACGCCTTGATTTATCCTGTGAATATTAACTGCCCTGAATTGCTTGTACAGTGTTAGTCTACCATGAAAATTTGCTTATTACTCAAATTTAACTCTCATAAATTGTTGTTGGCTCTGAGCCTACGGACTGAACATGGCCAAATTTCTGTGCAAACATTTTACTTGGGACTGAAACTGTAGTTGGATATGTGTACTTAAAGTTTTTGTTTTGAAAATCTGTGTACGTTAATGGAACTTGTAAATGTTTAAGTAGTCAACTAGTGGAAGCTGTGAAGGCGTGACTATTTTTAAAATATCTAAGTTTATAATTTTAGTATTAAATTGGAGTTTAGTGACCAGCAAGGCTATCAATGTGTAGAGGTCTCTGTATGCCTTTCATCTTTGAGGTTCTTATTGGATTGTCATGCATAATGTGATTAGGAAGGAAACGTTTTCTTCTCGTTCTGTTACCAGAAGTAGAATACAAAGCTAGGATCAGTGCTACGTAAGAACACATGAGAGCCCGGGGATTCCGGACAGAGGTCAGCAGTCAGTGTCTGGCTAAGCTACTCTTGAGTGGGACTCTACATTCTTCAGTTTAATTCATGGTGTCCATGTGTCCCTGTGTGTGTGTGTGTGTGTGTGTGTGTGTGTGTGTGTGTGTGTGTGTTGTATGGACATAGTGAGCCTGTATATGTGCCGGGATGGGTGCAAATGGAGGCCAGAGGTTCCTGTCAGATGTCTTCTCAGCTCTTCTAGGGGACAGTGTCTCTCACTGAGTCTGGAGCACACTGGTTCTGCTAGGCTGGCTGGCCAATCTGCTCCAGAGTTCTGTCTGTCTCTGCCTTTTAAGCCTGGGTTACAGATGCACACTGCTGCTGCCTCTGACTTTTCACAGGGATGTTAGATAAAGCGCTCCATACTTTCCTGGCAAGCACTTTACCCACTGAGTTATCCTCCATCCCCTAAGCTATGCGCTTTTAAACAGCAGTCTCATGTAGGTTGGTTTTCCTGTAAAGTGTGTGTCAGTTATATGCCGTAAGGAGGGTTGACAATCCAGTCTTTACTCACACAACCTTACAGCAACACATAAGGCTTTTAGGTGCAGAAAGAGGTGAGGTTCATGGAGATATTTGTGGTCAGGCTTATTTTTATCTTGGTTATAAACTTCTGTTTAAATTCCAAGGCAAGATGTCAGTGTCTTGTAGACTTTAAACTCCATGTATTCTCTGAGAAAGGAATGTAAACCATTTTGTTCTTTGACCTAGCCTTCTCTCACGTGTAGGAGGATCTCTCTCTCTCTCTCTCTCTCTCTCTCTCTCTCTCTCTCTCTCTCTCTCTCTCTCTCTGTGTGTGTGTGTGTGTGTGTACATTGTACCTGTAGTTGTTTAAGCAAAAATTTCTGTTTTTCAGCAGCTCAATGTGGAAACCATTTTTTCAGTTGTACTTAAGTAAATTGTATATTAGAAGAAATGGCCAGATACATGGCCAATCTGTTTAGTCTCCTTTCTGGGTAAACAATTCTGAAATAAATTGTATAGAGAAGTCCCCTAGTTACTTTGTCACTCATTCATCAAGGTCAGCACGAGGTTTAATCAAGGCTTGGGTCTGCCTTGAAGTGCACCGACAAAGGACTTTCTAGAATTGTTTGCTGTGTTGAATAAAAAGATTGTCTAGTATTATAACAAGGTGGATGCTCATAAAGGCGTGTGTGTGTAAGGTCAGACAGCATAGGTATCATTTCCTCACAGATGCCATCCATCTTGGTTTTTTGAGACAGGCTCTCTCGCTGTCCTGGAACTCACAGATTTGGCTACGCCTGGCTCAGCTTTCTTGTTTCTTGGTGCTGGGATCACACACGTTCACCTCCACACTCAGCTCTTGAACATATATCTGGGAGTTGACGCAAGTTTGCACGCTTTGATGATGCACACTTGACTCACTGGGCCTCTGTTATAAGCTCCTATGGTCATTTACTCTAAAGAAAATGTCTAATTTACTTAAATGACTAAGTATTATTGAAATCATTTTTAAAGGCTTAATTTTCCTGTTTTAATCATGTATATGCATATGTGTCTGTGTGTGGTTTTGTGTATATGACTCCAGTGCCTGTAGAGGTCGAAGAGGACATTAGGTCTCCTGGAATTGGAGTGACAGTTGTAAGGCATTGTTGCGGATGCTCGATCCGAGGTTCAGTCCTCAGCAGGAGCAGTACGTGATCTTGACTGCTGAGCCATCTTTCCAAATCTTCCTCCTCCGCCCCTTGCTTTTTTTTTTAAGAGTTCAGTTTTACATATAGGATGTGTGTGTGTGTGTGTGTGTGTGTGTGTGTGTGTGTGTGTGTTTGTGTTAGCATGCAAAGTCAAGGTATCATTTTCTTACACATTCGCCATTTGCTTTATTCTTTTGTGCATGCTTTAAATTGTTTAACTCAACAAGTAAGAACTTAAGGGTTGACCTTTGATCTGTGTGCATATAGAATCCCATGTTCAGCATGTGTTAACTAGATTTAGAAATTTGATTAGACCTAGTTTATGGTCGTTTTAACTGCATATTCTAAACGGTCAGAGTGATTTGTAAGCTGTCATTATTCTGTAATTAGTGTCATTAGATTGAATAGAATGGCATATGAGTGTCTTACATTTGCTCTCTATTACATGTCAGCATTGGTCTGTTGAAGGCTTTGGTTTAAGAACATCGCTGTACTTTTTTTTTTTTTTTTAACTATTAAAAGTGCATTGTGGAGAGCTTGGAAGATGCTTACTCGACAAGCGTGAGGATTTGAGTTTGGATTCCCAGAGCACATGTGCAGAACTGGCCATAACAACATGAGTCCCCAGCCCTGGCAGTACAGCAAGGGAGGCGGAGACAGGAGGATCTTGGAAGCTAGCCAGCCTACCTGGTGACATGGCAGGCCAAGGAGAGATCCTGTCTCAAACAACAGGTGGAGGGCACGAGGACCATTGGAGATCATTCTTTGACTTCTATGTGCGTGCTGTGCATATACACTCATATCCGCATGTGCACAGACACACAGGAACACAGGGAACACAAATATAGTGCGTCCCATATTTAGATGTAACTCATAACGTTAAAGCTTGTGTCTAAGTTATTTGAAGTCTGGATTACTACTGTCTGTCGTATTCATTACTTTCTGCCACTGTTTTCTTAAAAGTAAATAAAAATTAAAAAAGCTTTCCATTGGTTAACAGCCATCTGGTTCACATAGTTCACCCCCTCACATAGTTTGCCAGGTCGAGCGTCATGGTATGTATTGGGCGGAGCAGTGGTCACCTGGGGTGATCAGCAGTGATCAACATGGAACCTGGCCTTGAGGTCGGAAAGCTTCTCACACCACTCGAGCTTGCCATTTGCAAGACTCTGAATAAATCCTCTTTGTTAACCCAGAGCCCAGATTCCTGAATTCCAGCCCTGCCTCCATCCGCCCAGCCTCAGTTTACCCTGCAGCTCAGGCAGAAAGCTGTCTGTGGGTTTCCCACTTGCCCCCATGTAGGGGGTCACCGACTGTGAGGCTGTCCTTTGTGATCACATGATTTTCCCCTCTTGGCCTTTATCATATCTCCCAATCCCCTGCCTCATTTTTCTTACTCAAACCATGTCATCAATAATCAAGATTCAACTCCTTCTTGAGACCTGCTGACCACTGGATCTCTCTCGGTCCCACCTCCTATGGTTGAGTATAACGTGTGCCTTTGCATTTTCCTACTGTGCCTTACAGTGTGTTTGTTTTCGTGTGTGCTCTATCTTTTCACGCCTTCCATGTGGACTGACTAAACAGCTCAGTTCTTTTCCTCTCTGTTGCTATGGTGGTTTGGTCTGATTTCTCCTGTGTTCTCCCAGTACACAGATGCTACTCAGCACTACATGGAGTGCCGAGTCTTGTGAGTCACTGTGTAGCACATGTTTTGCTCCTCTGCTACAGTGGTGGTTTGAGGGCTCTGAGGAAATGCGGAGTGGCCTTCTGAGTTAGAGGTGAAGTGGCTGACGCTGCAGTCATGCGTTGCTTCAGGTCTTGTCTTGCTGTGTGGTGCCTCGGGGCCTCTTTCTAGATATAGACCAGGCAGAGGGCAATGGAGAAGTGTTACAGTATTTTGTATCCATTCGGCCTACAAAGCAAATACCTGACACAGAGAGACTGAAATGTACTTCGAAGCCAGCACTTTGCCGGGCAGAGTCTGAACTGATTCTAATCTACTCATAAATTAAACAAACTACACTAAACCTTATAACATACATATATTCCAAGCATTTACCACTATGACCCCTGGGCTGGTCCTTGTCAAGTCCCCATCGTCCTCCTCCAACTGTCCAAAACCTTCTCCCTTCCCCAACCCTCAAACTTTCTCCTCCCCTCCAGGAAGTCCCGCCTTCCACTTCCTGTCCTTCTGCCCAGCTGATTTGCTAAACAGTGCTTTATTGACGGTTGATACTTTGACTCAGCATTCCTCCACAGAGAAGTCACTCAGGCTATGTGAGCCCTGACCACAGCCCTGACTCACAGAACATTCCCGTGAATTCATAATGGAAATGAATAGAGTTAGTTACGTTGGAGTGCTGATTTGGGGGGAAAAGGATTTGTCCCCCACATGATTGGCATCATGGATTTGTTGCTGTGACAAGACACCTGATAGACACAACCTCAGGAGGGAAGGCTTTGTCTCGGCTTCTAGTTTGATGGCACAGTGCATCTTGACTAGGAAAGCCATGCTCGTAAGGGGGGCTTTGTCTGTGGCAGCATGGGTACTGGACTTGCCCAAGGTCCACAGGCATAAAGGACAGGACTGGTCCTGAATCAGGTGATGCCTGTGCTGAGATCCCCGTGGGCCCTTAGATACTTACATTTTAATTCCTAATATAACCTTAGGGCTCCATATTAGCTCCCACATGATCATACTCTGTGCACTGTGTGTGCTGTACATCAATAACCTCGCCATTATCATACCCTGTGCCCTTGGTGACATTACTGACCTCATTAGGCAGTACAAGAGATGAGACTGATCCTACCACCCAATCTCAAGTTTTCCCAGAGGCTTAATGTAAAAAGAAAAAAAAAAAATCAGAGTTGGGAAGTGACAGTGAACGGAACGCTAAGCAAGAAGAAATGATCATGTCGGAGTGAGAATGTGGGAGGAGGCGGAGCTACAAACACCACCTTCAAAGTAAGAGGGGGGAGCCTGTTGGAGAGAGAGGCTTCCTGTGAAGTAAGAAGCCTGACAGGATGACAACACTGCTGTCACTGTAAGGTTGTGGAAAGGGAACCAGAGGCTACCCACATAAACTGTCCATGCTCTAAGTCTGAGAAAATCAGAGGGGAGAGCAAGAAGGTGTGGGTGACATGGGCAGGGGCGTCATGTGTCATGCACACAATTATGGTCCCAGAAGATTATGACCTGGCTGAGCATTCCTGCCACCTAGTCCCAGTATAGCCTGGAGCTGAGACGCTGTGGTGACAGTGGTATGAGCAAGCCGGATGCACTGCCGGTCATATAAAAGCACAATGCAGCCAGGTGTGTAGTGTCCTCCCACAGTTCCAGCATTGGTGAGCCTAAGGCAGTAGGAAGACTTGAGGCCAGCCTGGGATAAATAGCAAAATAAAAAGCAAAAAAGCAAAACAAAAACAAAAACAAAAACAGAACAACAAAACCAACCAGCCAACTCCCAAAACCAAAAAACAATGAACAAAAAACCCCAAGTAAACAGTACAGTGTAGATGATTATATAGAAAGCATGGTGCTTACTATTAAATGACTGTTAACTGCTCTCTGTATCTCCTTATTATGCCTCTCACATCACTATGGAGGGCACACCTTCTTTATATGTGTTTTAGTACGAAAGAGTCAGAAAATTAAAAAAAAAACTAAAAGCTTTATAAAATTAAAAGTTACAATGACTAAGGTTAATTTGTTATCAAAGAAATAATTTTTTTAGGTGGTTGCAGAGATGGCTCAGCAACAGAGAGCTTTCACTGCTCTTACATAGGACCCCTGGCTCATTTCCAATCACAGATGACTGACAGCCCTCTGTAGCCCCAGTTCCAGGGAAACTGATGCCCTCTGCTGGCTTTCCTGGGCACTGCACATATGTGGTTCATATACACACACGCAGGCAAGCACTCACCTAAAGAATGAATGAATGAATGAATGAATGAATGAACGAATGAACCCAGTGCAGCCTGGTGTGATGTGTGAAGCCCACAGCAGGGCACAGCAATGGCCTCAGCCTTCAGACTCAGCCCTCAGTGGCTGTCCCAGAGCAAACCATTCCTACACACCTTGCTCCCAGCCCATATATGAATGTGGGTACAAATAGCCAAGGAGGTCAAAAGGCTCGGAGTCTTCTGTAACTGTAGCTCCAGGCAGTTGTGAGCCACCTAGTATGTGTGCTGAGAGTTGAACTCTGGTCCTCTGCAAGGACGATAAGTTCTCTTGAGCCATCTCTCCAGCTTCTCTCCACCACCCTGCACCCCTGCCTGTGTGTGTGGAGGTCAGAGGACAATGCAGAAATCTGTTCTCTCCTACTATGAAGGTTCCAGTGATTTAACTGGGGTCACTTTTACCCACTGAGCCACCTCTCTGGCCTATGACTGTACTTGACAGTATGGGTGGTACCTTTGTTTTCGAGGTAGTAAATTGTCTCACAGGGCCTCACATACGGACAAGTGTTTAGCTGGTGTCTCTTAAAGCTGAGCAGCACTTGGTTAGGTGTTGACTGAATGAAGTCATAACAGAAAAAAGTAGACTTGATGAATATATGTGACTTTAAAGCAGAGAGTCAACAAAAACCAGCTAATGCCTGACTTCTTTCTTCAAGCTAAGAATAAAATAAAACATTTTCAGTTCAACCAAAAGTACATGTTTATTTTTGAAAAGCAGATATTAAAAATGCCAATGAGGGGATGGAAGGACAGAGGGTTCAGGAGCCCCACAAGGAGGCCATCAAGGCTGGCACATCTGGACCCAGGGAGGCTGCACAAACTGTCACACTAACCAAGGACAATGCATGCAGTAAACCTAGAGCCCCTCTTCAGATCTAGCCTGTGGACAGCTCATTCTCCACAGTTGTGGGGACAGCAGGGACTGCCTCTGACATGAACTCTGGTGCCCCGGATTTGATCACTTCCCCTTCGTGGGCAGGCCTGGTGGCACAGAGAGGAAGGGGAAGAAGGCTGTCCAGATGAGACCTGATAGGCTATGGTCATATGGTGGGGGAGAAGGTCCCATTCTGTCACAAGTCTAGGGGAGGGGAATAGGGCAGAAGAGGGAGGGAGGGAGGTGGGAATGGGAAGATACAAAGGAGGGGATAACAATCGGGATGTAATCTGAATAAATTATAATACTTTTTTTAAAAGAAAAAATAAATGAATTACAACAACAACGAAAAATACATTGTCCCATGTGTTTGACTGTAAACTGTAAGGAGACAATTTTATGTTGCTAGAAACGTGTAACCTAGGAGAGATTCTGGTCAGGGAAGAGCCTTCGAAGGAGGACTTTTCAAGCCGAGATTCAGGAATTAGGGAGCCGAAAGGGGTGCTGGTTCTAGCATGGGTGGACCGTTCTCAAGGTGACCGGGTGTGGCTGAGGAGCTACCACAGAAAGCACCACTGTGCCTCGCCCTTCTGAGGACATGGGCTGCTCGTGGTCTTCATTGTACATCCGCTGTTGGAAGAACAGGCCCTGCCACAAAGAAGTCAACTTCCAGCGAAGCTTATTGAAAGGGCAAGAACAAGCAGGCATTTTCTGGGGATTCCTGGTGTAACCCCAAATACAGGGATCCCTCAGAGAACACTGCTTCCCTTCTCGGAAGCCAAACTCATTCCTTTACCTGAGACTACGACAGTTGCAAGAGGCTGCGTGAGGCGCTTGCAACAGCCTCCTAAGACTTGGTTGCTTTTTCAAGGGTCTTTAGTGGGGTTTGATCTGGAGACAGGAGGCTTAGATAGAAAAGGCAGGAGAACAGATGCAGAGTGATTGGGACGGATCTGGATCTGCTCTGAGATGGAACCAGAGTCGGCATTATTCCACTGCAGGGAACCAAGCGGACACAGGATGAGTGTGGCTGCTCTGTGAGGGCAGGGTGGTGGCATTAGAACCCACCATCCTGGGTACCCTGGCTGCTCCTGACAACTGGACAGCAACGATGAGCAGAGATGACTAAAGGGAAGGTGCAGGTATTGGGGTGCTTATCTTCTCAAAAGCAAGTGTAAGCTCAGTTAAGATAGTTCGTCACGATTCCCTCCGTAGGCTTAGTCTCACTGAGGAGTTAGTCAAGGACAGGAGAGTTGTGTCTTCCCCAAATCTGTGCACGAAGACTGTGGCAGACACGAGAGGGACTATTTTAGAAGGTATTTGCCACAAAATGGAGAGCAAATGTGGCTTTGCAAAACAAAGAAAAAGAGAGGGCTTTTAATTTAGAAGAAAAGGCAAAGCAATGTGAGACAAGAGGAAAGAAAATATATTCATAATTTTTCTTTTATTCAATTGCTTTAGTTATTTTTAGAGACAGGGTTGAACTACACACGTCAAGTCCACTTGAACTCACTATGTGTCCCTCAAACTAGTGCAGTCCTCCTGCCTTAGCCTTCTGAGTGCTGGGATTGTAGGTATGCAACACCAGGTATGGTATCACTGCTACTCTTGTGCCTGTGATAGGAACATATTTGTCTGTGCACATGTGTATATGTGCAGACGGTACTTCCTCCTCCTCCTCCTCCTCCTCCTCCTCCTCCGCTCCTCCTCCAACTCCTCCTCCTTCTCTCTCCCTCTCCCTTCCCCCCCATCTCTCCAAGGTCTCACTGGACTCAGAGTTCACTCATTTAGTCAGGCTGACTGGCCTGTCTATTCACACAGCACTGGAGTTACAGTCTCACACAGCCACACACAGCTTTTACATGTGTGCCAGGATCTGAACTCAGGTCTTCATGCCTGTCCAGCAAGTACTTAAGTGACTCAGGTCATCACCCTAGTCCTTGCGACCAGAGTCTCAGAGGGTGGCTATTCACCAATCTGTCACTACAGGAATGGCACAGGTGAGCTCTAGTTTGTTTTCTTTTGAAAAATAATACATGCACTAGAGTGTAGTTGGGGTGCTGCCACCAAAATTAAAGAATGAGATAAAATTATCTCCAAATTAGTGAACTCTGAGCACCTGAAGCAACCACCCTCCTCAAATACACCCAGTTATTTTCTTAAACACTAGTAATAAATAGATAGATACTTGCTGTTGGACTTAATGTTTCCAAAGATGTTTCCAGAGCAAGGTCCCTCATGATCTGTCTTCAGACTTCTCTCCATTCCTTCTTCTCTCTGTACCAGTTGCTGTCATGACCACACTGAATAACCTTCCATGTTTGGGACATGCCTGGGACGCCCTGGGACTGCCCACATCCGTGCCAGAGGGCACACTTCTGTGCCTCCCAACACTGTCTTTGCTCTTGCTCCCTCAAAGATATTATTCTGAAAGCTGCCCCTGGGTGGACAGTTTTATAAGATGTTGCTGGTACCACAATGACAGCATTTACTAACCTGTGTTGCACTTACCTGTTTGGATGGATGCTTTGCTAACCTGAGCGTTCCTGCAGGCAATGAATACATGGTGTTTGTTCTGTGTGCTGTCATGCAGGGCATGTATTGTAGGCCATACGTTTCTCCTAAACAAGGTGGATTTGGGTGCTGTGTAGTATTTACTAGTTTCCCTCTAGGAAATAACCATTTTGTGCATAAGCTGCTATTCATTCCACGTTTTCGGCAGGATTTAGCAACCGCTAGATGTAGTTGAGAATATTAAACAGGCATTTTTTTTTTTAGCTCAGTATGGCATCTGTTGGAAGCATCATATTTCTTCCGTGTCTGGGGACACTGGCTTCATAGGCATTCCACCCCCTAGAGTCCTCCTATTCTAGCAAAATTATCTGATAATTCTTACTTACATGTTTATGGCATAATATATTATTGCTCTCAGGAGCATTTATGTTTTAATAGCAGCTCCTGGGGATGAAAATGTTTAACTTGAAAGAACGAATTCATTTCCATGAGTAGATTTGCATTCACTGTGCAGCTTGGGTAATTGATATGTTTTAAGGAAACAGGGTGACACTCTGTTGGCCCTAAAATCCCACTAGGCATGCTGGCTGCCAAGGATACATTTACATATTTAGTGCCTCCAACTGGGACTAAAGTTTTCCTCAGTCTGCTGCTATGAAGGCTCCAGCGTGGATAAATTTGCACCTATTACACTACTTGCTCCCCATTAATCTGAGGGTCACAGTGCCGCAGTGTATTTCAGAGCATTTACTCCGCCTCACCTCCTTGGACTTCCTTTTCACTTGTTTGTATTAGAAAAACATAATCATATATTGAAGCCAATCCCGGGGAACTTGTTGAAGATGCAACTGACTTCTCAGCCACCGGCTTGCGTGTAAAAAGATGGGTTTTCTCGCTGGAAGTGAAATTCTGGAGGACTCAGATGTCTGAACTCTTTCCAGGGTGGATTACTCAAGAGGAAGCAAACAGCACGATCCTGTATAATTGCTTGTTATTTTGGAGACGGAAATGTTATGTGTATTTTTCTTTGCCAAGGGCTCCGTGAAGGACAGGATCGTGTTAGTATTTTTAATAGATCTGTGGCCTATTGCCAGTATATAGAGCTCACAAAAAAGTGTGCCTGATGTCTGTATGGCCGCACAATGAAATGTTCCAGAAGGACCCAATTCCTGCTGATAGAAAAGTCACAAAAGGCTTTTAAAATGAATGTATGAAAAAGACAAACGAATCTAGGCTTGCTTGTCTTATGTAAATATGAAACCGAACGACATCTCTGTGCATGTGTAGTTGTACGTGTGTGTTGGGCTGGAGCATGCTCTTAGCATCTTAGTTTCCTAAACAGCAAGGCTCATAGATCAGAACGGAACTTGGAGACTTGAGAGCCTGGGCTTTCTATTGATCTATGTTAAAGTCTTTAACTATGTCCAACCTGTGTGACGGTAGATCAGATACTTCCTTATTATGTGCCTCGGTTTCCTATAAATAGAGACAATGGTACGTGCCTCCTTAGAGAGTTTGTGATTATCAGCCATACTGACACATGCAAAGATTTTAGAGCAGTGTTTGGTATCTCTGTGGATTTAATACATACTATTTGTTGTTTTTGTAACTATCTCTCATATTAGTATTACACAGTTGATTCAGAGAGAAGAAACAATTGCTTAGAAAATAAAGGTGAATGTTTTGGCGTCTGAGGAGATAGCTTATTTGGCAAAGTGCTCACAGGGACCTCAGTTTGATTCTAAGAACCCACGTTAAAACAATCCGGGTGTGGTGTGTGCTTGTAATCCCAGGGCTGGGAGGTGGGTAGAGGAGGGATGCCCCAAGCTTGTTGGCTGGGCAGCTCAGACTACTTGGACTCCAGGCCTGTTGAAAAACCTGTTTCCCTTCACACAGATATACAGACAGACAGACAGACAGATAGGTGTGGGTGCACACACACACCTTCCCTACAAAAGAATACATGTTTTGGAGCCAAAAGCATTTTTTAACTTTTGGTGGTAAAAACTATATGGGTTTTTCTTTATCCATTAGAAGTTATGTTATGAAAGAGGAAAATGCATGAGGACTGGGTGCTGTGCTTTCTGTAGCATCCCTTGGTCGTTAGCTTGAAAGTCTTCACGCTCAGGACCAGGCATTTACCTATTTCTGGAATGAATGCTCTCTGCTTTGAAATCTGGTGAGCTTTGGGGTGTTTGTGTCTTTGGGCCACTTTATCTTAGGTTCTCCGGTGTCTAATCAGAACTGGATGGTAATGGCGCTGGTGTGCGCACTCCCTTCCAAGAAAAACACTGGGTGTTTCAGGAAGTGGGCGAGTGAGTCAGAGGCCAGCACTTTTCCTCTTAGTCAGTGGTGGACTTGCTGGAAATAGCTTGACTTTCACCCAGATTCCTGCTTTTCGGATCGGATGTTCACTTAGAACCGACCTAGCCCCACGCTGACAGTAGGGTTCTGCTGGGGCTAGCACGCTGGCCACATGGAGTGTCTCAGCCAGTGTTGCCCAGTGAGTTCTTTTTAGTTAATTTAATTGAACTTATGATTTTATTAATAATTAAAATTAAATTTAATTAAAACTCTCACTTCAATTCTACATTCTCAAGTTACTTTCTCCTCCAGGACACATTTTCTTCAAGCAGGGGTGACATGAACCAGCTGCTAGTGTAAATTTTCGAGGAAAGTTGGTAGTAACACTTATTTTGGTCACAAAAGAATCCTGTGAGTCTTAACACACACCTTCTTCTGTCTAATGTTCTGTCAGCACGGGGTTGGGGGTCACTATCTTTCAGAAGACTGTAGTAGTCTGCCTCACTCTAGAGGTATGTAGAAAATAAGAGAATTCCTCAGAGCGGTTCTTCACGGTAACATTTAAAAATGCTAAGTTCATGCTCAATAGGTACTGAATGAAAAAACAGGAGGACGTGACTGCTCCCAGGTATGGTTGAGGAGAGGTTTTATTATAGAAATGAAGGAGAAAAGTGGGATCTCCATACTATTGACCGGTTAAGGAAATCTTTAAAAGAGA
Organism: Acomys minous; assembly: GCF_964271855.1. NCBI lineage: Eukaryota > Metazoa > Chordata > Mammalia > Rodentia > Muridae > Acomys > Acomys minous. The sequence goes on from NC_140500.1 coordinate 12,253,741, forward strand.
GACGGAGGCAGGCAGAGAGATGGCTCAGCAGCGCCGGCTCTTCCAGAGGACATGAGTTGGACCCTCAGCACCCACACTGGGCAGCTCACAACTGCCTGGAACTTCAGCTCAGAGGATCCAGTGCCCTCTGGAATTAGCTGTGTAGACCATGCTGATTCTGAGCACAGAGAGATCCACCTGCCTCTGCCTCCCAAGTGCTGGGATTAAAGGCGCCATCATTCCTGGCTCAGGTCTCCCAGCTCTGTCCCAGGAAACAGCAGTAGGGCCACATTGATTTTCTAAGAGTAAATTGCTGTGATTTGAGCCCTTGTAAGGGGTTTGCAAGGCCAGCCAGGTGGGATTGTGGCTTGGTAGGTAGTGATGTGCCTGTCTTTTGCATTTACTTTAGTAAAGTGATAATTGATCTCTTTTCACTATTTTAATCTCAGGTACACTGGCTTGGATTAGCTGGAGCCATTGGTTTTCCTCTCTGGTACACACTCATTGTAGGGTTTCTGTTGTTTCCCCCTGGGCAGGAACAAGCTGGCTCCTGGCAGCCCTGGGCTTCCCTGAGTTTCAACAGTTGCTTCTGAGATTAAGCATCATTTGTAAATAGTGCCTCTCCTATCATATAAAACCCAAATGCGTGTGTCCTAGAAAAACCTCCACTTTATCATCCTGGAATGGAATGGCTCGGCCCTTGGCAGACCCAGGAGTTCTCAGCCAAGGACTGTGAGCATGGTACTGTGCGATTCTCAGGTCTGCTTAGGAGCCAAGGTTTTCACAAAATAAAAAGACAGAATCCCTGCTGGCCATGTGCTCTGTGCAAGGCATTTCTCCCTTCACTCCAGAGATAAGCTATCCTCGCTTTTGCTCCATGTTTTCCTCCTGGTCTCTACTGGCAGGTGGTCTGTGCAGTAGGTCAGCTAAGCAGCAAGCAGATCACTAGGCTGATGTGTGGCTTTTGCTAGGTCTAATGAGGTCCATTTGGAGACTTCTGGGCACTCTTACAGAGACTCTAGTCTCCCATGAAATCAGTACTAACTGGAAGCTTGTGAGTGCAAGTGACACGCCGAGGAGCAGACATAAGAGCATATGTCCATGCTCACACATACACACACGTACTGGAAATACTCATTCCACGTTCTTTCTCAGCTCTGTGCAAACCTACATCACACTGATGTCTAAGATGTCCCCGTGAAGGACCAGCAGTGACACTTCCTCATGTGCTGGGTTCTGACGTGATGTCACTTGTCACCAGACAGTGAGAAGAAGTGGAGAGGGCAGAGGATATAATTGCAGGAGTATTAGTTAATCCTGAGCCACTGTGACCATAATATCCTGCTGAGACTTAAGCCGTGAAAGAGTTTCAAAGGGAGGGAAGGCATGCAGGAGCAGTTCACTGTGGGAGTCTGTGGCAGGGACCGGTCATAGCAAGGAGAGCTAGGAAGCAGAAAGGCTAGAGCCAGCACTAATAACACTGTCAAGTGCATACCCCTAGGTACCTACCCCTGCCTACTAGGCTTTACCTCCTAGTGGTTCCACAGCACATATGTCCATGCTCACACATACACACACATACATACATACACACATATGCACATATACGCTTATATACACACATATATACACACATGAGCATATATACACATACAATACACATACACACACATGAATGCACACATACATACACATATACATGCACACACATTTACATATACACATGAGTACACACACACAGATATATGCACACAAATCTATACACTACATATATATTCACACACATACACAGATACATACACACATGCATACATGTACACAGACACACACACATGCAGCACCACCAACTTGGGAAAAAGTGTTAAAACCACGAACCTACAAAAGGCATTTCAGTTTCAAGCCATAATAATGGGTTTATTTTTTTTTTTCTGCACCATGTGAAGGAAGCAAGGAAGGCTGATAATAAAAGTGACCACAATAGAGAGGCGGGAGAGGGACGTCCCACAATATGGAGTGCGGGAGTCTGCCCTGCTGTGGGTTCTTGATTGGCCTTGGTATCTAGACTTTAATATCTTTCTATCTCAACCAAACATGTTCTAACATACAAACAGATATGTAAGCGCACACACACATGTCCACGTAGTAGCCTTCCATTCTGTCTCAGAAAATTTGAAATAAGAATCTTTACTTGGCCAAGTAATTTGATCAAGTAATTCATGGAAATACTTTTTTTTTTTTTTTTTTTTTTTGGTAACTATAGTTCTCTGCCACTTTCCCTCGTTTAACTAGTACCATAAAAGTTGGAAATATGAATATCGTCTCAATCGTTCATATGTCCTCACGTCCTCATGCTCTGTCACGTAGGCCACTGCAGAGCTAGGGGTAAAAGCCAAGGCCAGGTTTCTTCCATTTCTAGGATTTATTAGTAACTCTAGGCATGGGGCTTGTTGCTAAATGTTGTATCTACCTGCTAAGTGTGGACAGTGATGATCCTATTTCATGGGGTTACTATGATATGGACAGATGATGACACAGGTGAAGGGACCTGACTGATGCGGTGTGGCTCTTCCTCTTCCTCCTCCGTGGTCACTCTTGTTAGTAAAGTTTAGTTCCCTTAGTGAATTGATCTTATAAACTCATTTGGTTGAAAGTGGGGACAGTTTTCAAACTAAGCAGTACCCAGTTCACTTAGCGGAGAACTGGAATTAATTTGGAGGGGTTTCATTTAGAAAAGTTGAGGCTAACTTATCATTCTTTTAAAAGTGATTTATTACCTTTAAAATATTTATTTAATTTTTAGTTATGTGTGTATATGTATGTATCTGTACCGGTATGTAACGCATGTGCACAGGTGCCCACAGAGGTCAGAAGAGCCCATTGGATCCCCTGGAACTGGAGTCATAGATGTTTATGAGTTGATATAGGGGTGCTAGGAACCAAACCCAGGTCCTCTGCAGGAGCAGGCAGGGCTCTGAACTGCTGGCTGAGCCATCTCCCCAGGCCTGACTTCTTATTTTTATATCTCTGATTTAAACTAAAAGGTTGTGCATTTCTTTCCAAGTTTTTCATCTTTGGGTCTACAGCCTTGTTCTCAGCAGAGGTGGGAATTAGGGGCCTGGAAAGAAAGAAGGTCTTGCCAGTCCTGTGTCCCTGGCCCTGGAGACACTTTCCACATTTCCTCTTCCGGCTGACCTAACATAGCCTGCTTGTCCCAACAAGTCCGCTTTCACCCCGTGGACAAAATCCACGCAGTGTGATGGAGGAGCATGCAGTGTCTTTGGTGCTTTTCCCTCTCGCTGATGCAAACACTTTTTATTTTGCCCCTTTAAAGAACCACAGAGTGTTGTGGTTTGGCTCAGTCGGTTCCAGGTGCTCAAGCTCAGGCATGTAATTCCTGGCAAGTGTTTCCCGAGGGCTTATGAATTGACAGTGGCTGCAGAGTGGACATGCTGCCATGGAAAACAGTCCCGTTTCTGCCCGAGGGGAACAGGACTGAGATTGTCTCCGGTTTCCTGATTCACCAGACCCAGGTGCTTAAAGTTGACAGTCTCAAAGTTCGTGTTTCACATTTGACACTAGCTTTTTTGTACGATTTTTCCATCTGCTTGCCTTCATTTTGTTGTTTATCTTCAGACAAACACCTGAAATCAAATAAAGAACAGTGTCCTTGGTATTAATTTTGCATATGTTTCCATGTCAACAGAGTTTCATTTATGTCTGCCAGCTGAGAAACATAAAAACATAACAAATATATGCATTCTTTTTGACAACAGTTTGCTACTTGTCTTGAATTTGAAATGGAGAAATTCTGAAATAACATTATCAAAATTACTTAGTTTCGTACATTTTTACAGTGCATAAGCAGGTGTGAGTCAGCATGCATTTATATATTCTTATCAAGGATAACTTTTGTAGGTTTTTTTTTTCTTTTAAGAAAACAGACAATTTGCATATTCTCTGTTAGCTTGTGTATTTTATGCTGCTCTTCTGGTAGATTTTTAGGTTCTGTGAAGATAGGAACTGTATTAGTGGAGTTTTCGTAACTGTGACGTAGTACCTATGATAATCAGCTATAAACAAAGAATGGTTTTCCTTTGCGGCTCTCAGTTTCCGTCATGGTAAGTTATCTCTGCTTCTTTTGGACCGGTGATGCTCGCATTGGTTAAGGTTAGCAACTTGCGGTCGGAGGGCTTATTTCGGCTCACAGTTTAAGGTGAGCAGGCTGTAGGAGGGTGAGGCAGCTGCTCACATTGCCTGTGCCTTGAGGAAGCAGAGAAGAGAGGAATGCCGAGGCTCACTTTCCCTTTTTTATCCAGTTAGGGACTGTTAGCCCCTGGAATGCTGCCACCCGGATTCAGGATGAGTCACTCAGGTTCGGTGAAGCCTCTCTAGGGATGCCCTCACACATACACTGAGAGGCATATCCATGTCCCGTCCGTGACCCCATCCCCCATTGTCCCCCACCCCACCCCCGCACGCGCATGCACGCGCACAATGTGATAGAGTCCATGGGGGAGCATGTGGCGGGAAGTGACTGTCTCCACGCCAACTGGAAGCAGAGGGAGAGGACGGTCCCACATGTTAAAAAAAATTCAAGGTCACGATCCTAATGGACCTATTTCCTTCTATCATACCCCTCCTAACGGTTTTACCACTTCCTAAGTTCAGTGGTGGCGCCCATGCACACAGTCTTTAGGGACCTTGTGTGTCTTGTCTCCTGTAGAATAATTGTATAGAACTGCCCTAAACTTCATGGTAGGTGTTAGCTATAACAGCAATTTATGTTTACATTTATGTTAATTTAGTGAAATCTAAAGTCCAGCTCCTCAGGAACCTCGGCTTTCCACATTGTGAGTGTTCAGCTATGGTGCCGAGTGGTGCCGAGTGGTCCCGGGTGGTGCCGATACACTCAGCACATCAGTTACGAGGAGCCTGCCAGTGCAGCTCACACCTATACACGCTCAGGAGGCTGAGGGAGGAGAATCGCTGAGAGTTCAAGACCAGCCTAGTGAGTTCCAAAGTAGTCTGAGCTACAGTAAGATTCTGCCTTCTAAAACAACGCGCCCTACCACCTCCAGCACCACATCAGCACAGGCTAGAGAGGCAGCTCAGTGGGTAAGAGCACTTGCCGCTCTTGCAGAGGACCAGAGTTCCTTCACTCCCCAGCAATAGCATCAGGTGGCTCACAACTGCCTGTAACTCCAGCTCCAGGGAGTTCAATGCCCCTTTGGGGCTTCTGAGGGCACTGAACCCATGTGGTACATGTACATACATATGTACAGACAAGCACTTGTAAAATAATAATAACTCTTCAAAAAACAGACACCAGAACACACACACACACAATTCATCTACTGCGAAAGCTGTATTGGGCACTGTTTGTCTAGAGCGCAGATGGGCATGGCTGATGAATGAATTGGGTTGGAACTCAGACTGACTGGTGCTGATCAATTCCGCATGAATCTTGTCTGAGTACTGATTTACGAAGGTCATTTTGACCTTAACTTTTTGCTGTTGCCATTGCTCTAGCCAGTGTCATAGCGCTGGATTTGTCATTAACAAAAAGAAAATGCTGGTATTTAATAGAACTTTAAAAACATGACTTAGGCCAGGGTGTCAAATATTAGCCTTCTTATGGGATAGCTTTTAACTTTTATAAACCCCAGATTCTTCGTTAAAATGGGAATAAGAGGTTTCTTATGAAAGAAAAAAAAAAAGAGTTTTTTTATGGCCTCTTTAAGTGGGTAAGATTAGGTAAAATAACATGGTTTAAGTGCCTGGAACGACATGGTGCGCCGGGACTGTGTTTACCTCAGGTCAAGTGTGTGGAAGTTTTCTGCTGTCATGGCAACTTAGAAGTTTGGGGAGAGGTCTACTTTCCCACAATAATAAGCCATATTTACTACTGCTTATTAATAAATTGAAAATGCTCCCTACTTAAGAGGCTTTATTCTTTTTTTTCTTTATTTTTATTCGTATGTGTGTGTCTTGTGTTTGCGTGGGTGTCTTGTGTTTGTGTGTGTTGTGTTTGTGTGTGTGTATCTTGTGTTTGTGTGTGTGTGTATATCTTGTGTTTGTGTATATATGTGTGTGTGTTATCTTCTGTTTGTGTGTATCTGTGTGTCTTGTGTTTGTATGTATGCTACATGTGTGGGAGTCTTCACCTGAAGCTGGAGTTGTAGGTGTCTATGTCTCCTCATGTATGAGTGTTTGGAACAAAACACTGGTTTTTCTGCAAAGTAGCAAGCACTCTTAATTACCACTGCACCATTTCTCTAGCTCCATAGACAGTTTCGTATATAACCATAAACATATGTGTATGTATATACACACAGAGAGAATGCTTTATATTATTCCTTTTCCTCAGAACCTCTTCTTCCCAATTAGTCCCCCAGTGGCAACACCATTGGAGCAAATGACACCCTTTCCTTCAGCTACCATTAACAGCCATTAACTCCTCTGGAAGTGGGTGCTCCTGGGCACCTCCTGTGTCCATGATGGGAAGTTGGAGGCCCATGCTCATGAAGGTACTGTAGCTGCTGTGTGTTCATGGCTACAGCAGCCATGCCGTACCTGGATGGCAGGGTTTCATGACACTTGTCTTTATCCTGTAGCTCTTATGTTCCTTTGGCCCTGTCTTGGCTGTGCTTTGGGGTGGAGGGGGTGGGGTGTGATGTATCCCATTTGAGGCAAAGGGCTCATCAATCACTTGTTTTAGCACTTTGACCAAATATGAGTCTCAGCAACAACCATCACCTTCTGAAAAGGAGCCTTTGGCCCCAAGCTAAGAGTTGCATCAGCCCATGGCCATGCACATGCATATTTAGAAGGCACTTTTGACAACATGATCAATAGATATTAACTTAATGGCCTTAATTAATTTTTTTCTTCAGTTGTTATGACTGTATAAATAAGTAAGTGGTCCAGGAAGTCTTCATATGACTTAGATTGGCAATGTGAATTTAAGGTCATACACGGATATCTCTGTGTCTTTTAACTCACAAAGAATGTGTCCCAAGTTTTATTCACTCACGTGGGCTTTGCTTAACACCAGCAAACAAGCAAACCAAGGACAAAGGTAATAATCAAATATGTAAATTAGCAATTTTCTACCCAAGGGTGAACTTCAGCCTTTACTTAGGCTCCTGCCTCCGGAGCACATTTAAGGCTGTGATTTAATTTCTAGAATAGTAACATGAGCTGAAGCGTCTTCATGAATAGCCAGCCCCTCTGGAGCACTTTAGGTTATCTGGGGATCTAAGAGCAGTGTCTGTTGACATAATAACTGAAGGCAGTTCATCATACACTAACCTATCAGCTGACTCTGACAAAAGTAATGCCCTTCGTTTTTGTGTGTGTGTTTCTTTCACTCTGGTTGCTATGGTACCTTTATTTTAGTATAAACATGGGCTCATATTTCATAGTCCACCTGAACGGCTGAAGTTCATGGTAAAGGTGACTTTTCTCCTGAACTTTCTGTGAACCAATAATTAATGTTTAGACTACCTAAGTATGCCACAGAAAATGGCAGACCAGGAGCCATAAAAATGTAGAAACCCAGGAGCCAGGGGGACTCTGGGAAATCTGTGGATTCTTATAATAAATCTGGACAGCCTGGAATATCTTCTTATGATAAAGAAAAGAAGTCACCAAGAAGTGACCCAGAAGATTGAATAAAGACACTAGAAAATTAAAAACAAATGAGAAAATGTAAGAATAGTAGACACTTATCCCAAGAGCTTTTATTTTATGCAATGGAAATGTTTAGAGACAATGCAATGAGGAAGTAAGAAATAACGTAAAGTATTGCAACTCAAGTTGAACTTTAAGAGGAGGTTACTAGTGGTGCATAGGAAAACCAGGAGTTGGGAGGAGATAACATTAAATAAAGGACAAGACATCATATGTGAAAGAAAGTGTGTCTATAGTTATGAGTGAAATTCCTGTAGGAAGCCAGACGCTGAATTTTTTTTTGTCTAACAACAACAACAACAAAATCTTTCTAACAAATTTCTGGATGTTTCCAATTGTGCCTGACATAACTTAGTGCAGTGTTGTTTTGTTCTGACTGTTATTTGCTCTCTGTGGTACTCATCTCATTCTCATGTCCCCACCAGCCTCACCAATGGCGACTTCCTGTAGTGAAGTCAGTCTTCCGGGATTACAGTGGAGGTGGGCCTGGTGGTGGGCCTTTGCTCTTCCCCATGGCTGACTCAGCCTCACAGCCTGTGAAAGGAGGCTCTTCAGACCCTGTGCCCCACCCTTCCTAGGTTCAGGGTGTGGCCTTGCATTCCTTCTGCCTGCTCTGGGTACCACCTACTGTCCTTGGGTGTCTCGCTCCCTCTGCTCCCTCTGTGCATTATAAAGATTTTATCTTGCCTTACTTAGGTTCAAGTGTTTTTGGAAGCTGTTTTTCTGTCTAGACCCACATTTGCTGAATTCTCTTTGAATCTCATAGTCTGCTCTCCTTGCATTCTCTAAAGTCTTAAAGTATGCGTGTGTGTGTGTGTGTGTGTGTGTGTGTGTGTGTGTGTGTGTGTGTCTACGGAAACCAGAAAAAGGTATCAGATCTCCTGGGGCTGGAGTTATGGACAGTTGTGAAAAGCCTGCTATAAGTCTAGAATTGGGTCATCTGGAACAATGGCAAGTGCACTTAAAAAAAAAAAGATGTATTTTTATTTTTTTAAAATACGTTGGCGGGGGAGGGGGTGGGGTGGCATGTGTATGTGACTGCAGTTGCCCATGGCGGCCAGACGCCAGAGGTGTTGAACAACTACTGGAGTAACAGACAGTTGTGAGCCGCCTGACATTGTGCTGGGGACCAAGCACAGATCCTTTGGAAGAGCAGAAACCTCAATTTCTGAGCCATCTTTCTGGCCCGCAGCAAACACTAACTGTTGAGCCATTTCTCTACCCCCTAAACTCCTTTTCTTAACCCCCTCCCACACACATTCCTTCATAAGATAAGAACATTTTAGAGGAATCTGTTTGCAGTTCTTGGCCTTCAAAGAATTGAAGAAACTGCCTTAGATTTGATATGTCTTCTTAGTAGAAAGAGAACTTGTGCTTCCCCCCTTCCAGCCAAAGTTAAATAAAATGACTTTTTTTTCTTTTTCCTTTGTTTTATCTTTCCCATACCAGCATAGCAGTCTGTCTTTCTTCCTTCTTTTCCTTCCTCCTTCCCCTCTCCTTCTTCCCTCCATCCCTTCCTTCCTTCCTTCCTTTTTTCCTTTTAACTACCAGTGTCCTAACCAGTGAACTTTGGAGCCCTCACCCAGTTTCTTTTAAAAATTGTATTGAACATTACTTTGTGTATTTGTATATGCATGAAGGGAACATTTGTGCTGGGAGGTGTGTGTGTGTGTGTGTGTGTGTGTGTGTATGTGTGTGTGTGTGTGTGTGTGTGTTATCCTGACAACCTTTGGTTGCCCATCAATTTTCTCCTTCCACTGTGGGGTCCAGGGAACAAAAGGAGGTTGACAGGCTTATGGGTCAAATATGTTACTTGTTGAGCCTTCTCACTGGTCCCACATTGATTTCTAATAGCATATTGTAATGCTTTGTTAACTGAAGATAAGAGAAAAATAACATTTTGTCCTTGTGAATACAGTATCACGACACATAATAATTTGGAAAAATGGTCATCAGCATGATTTTAAAGTTTCACACTTTCTGGCGCTTGGTATCCATGGGCTTAGAACACGACATGCCAAACTCGGCACACCCTGGTATCTGCAGCTCTGTTCACAGAGAGAGTGCAGTCCGGCAGATCCGTGACGCCACCAGCTGCAACTGTGATGTCACGCTGATGAGGGGGGGCCAGTTGCCACCTTTTCTCTCCTCAGAATACTCAGCACTTGAACTGATGGCAGTCAGGGAAAGATGACACTGGACCATGAAGAATTCTCTTCTTTTGGTTTTGCCGTACAGGGCATCAGATCCGCACTGTGCTCTATCACTGAGCAGCACTGCTATCTACACACAGCGCCTTCTTATACCATATATGAGAAGTAATTTTGGGTGATATGCACATCATCATTAGGACACTGTATAAAACCTTATTAATATTTTTTTAAAATGGAATTCCATTGCTTTGGCAAAGAACTCTGTGGCCTAGTAATAGAGTTTAAATTGAAAGCGCCTAAGGGGAATACGTTTTGGGTTTAGAAAACTGGAAAGAATTCAGAACCTCAGCAGCTTAAAGGTTACAGGAGCCTCTTTGTAGTTGTGGTCATTTGTGAGAAGGTGTTGTACAATCCAGGTGATGTGGCTCATGCCTGCCATCCCAGCAGTTGTGGTGGGGGTGGGGGGCTAGGAGTGGGGATTCTGTAGCAGGTTCAGTGGGGGCTCAGGGTTAGCCTGGGCTACAAACTGAGTTTCAGGCCAGTGTGGGCTATACAGTGAGAAAAAATTGTTTGTTTTGTGACACACTGATCATCACAGGGAGCTGAATTGAAAATACCAATGAATTTCCTGAAGTATACTGTGTGCACCACAAATGTCCCTTCTATAAGGTGTGGTTCTCAACCTGTGGGTCACAACCCACTTGGGGGTTACATTACTAGATATTTACATTACGGGTCATAATAGTAACAGGCTTATAGTTTTGAAATAGCGATGAAGTAATTTTTATGGTTCAGGAATCACCACAACATGAGGAACTGTATTAAACTGTCGCAGCATCAGGAAGGTTGAGGACCATGGCTAAGGTCACTTAGAGGAGACGGTCATGCAGAAAAAGGAAGATACACAGCAAATGTCTTCTCTCATCTCCAGTTCGAGTGCCTCCCTCTGACATAGCCTCTGACGGACTGTTAGAACCCATTTACACATCAGAATGGGATACAAATTCAAACCCCTCAGTCTCATCGAAGTATCCTTAGAGTGTGCTTCCCCGCCCTCCCTGCCCCTGTCCCATCTGTCAGTTCTTGATAGCTCTTCATTTGTTTGCCTTTGTTGAGGGAAACTGTCAAACCATACAAATGTAGTTGATGTCACCGCCAGAGAGGAAGTGTCACCTAACAATAAAAAAGTGCCAGATGAGATCCCTGGTGACATTTGTCCTGCACTGCTCAATGGAGAGCAAATCAGTGGAGGAGTCTCTGCAGTGGCCCTTACCGCTGGCCAGTGAGTACCGGCCCTCAAGGCTGGTATCAGAGGCAGAGATTTAAAACAAGTGACTGGAGTTGTGGTGAGGGGGTGATCTTTTCCCTTCTACTTATCAGTCCAAAGTCCTAGTCCCTAAAATGTGTACTGTTAGAAAATGAATTTGGAGTCAAGTCCTTGGGTCTTTTCCTCCCAGGAGAAGACACCCACTATGACCTTTTGCCTCCTTAGGAGTCTGAACAGAGGAACCTTTCACTTCTGGGAGAGCTGAGCTCTTGGGATGAGGCCCTCCTTCTTAACATTCTGCCCGGCTTGTGGCATTGCTCGTCCAGGGCTTTTGTTCAGGACTGGGTCTTGCCCACGGCCTGGTTCTCCTCACTGGTTTTTGAAAATTGGTATTCCGTACCTAGTGCAGAACTAAAGTATAGCTCCGTCCCTTTCTGAGTCACTTGAAGTAGGTCTTTCACAGGAGAGAAATAATTGGGTTTCCAGCCAATGAATTGGAGCCCTTTTTCCTGCATTTTCACTATTTCAGCTTAATTTATAAAGATACAGACTAAAGAAGGGATTCTCCCACTGAAGAATTCTAAGTAACTGGTGAGGACGTTCCCAGTTGTGGAGTCTTCCTGTGAAGCAAGACAGTAACTTTCTGTGGTTTTGATCCAAAGCGTCTCCTTTCCTGGAGCCCTGAGTGGAAGGAGGGACCCCACTTCACCCAAGTCAGTGACTGCTGTGACTATGAAGAGCCACAAGGCAGGCTAGTGTCAGAGCTGTTGATGTGATGAGATGAGCCTAACCGCCAGACCTCTGTCTCTCCTGTATGGGAGAGAAGCCTCCAGAATGTCAGAATACAGTATTCGTCATAAAAGAGTAAAGTCATTGGCACAGGCTGGGGTGTTCACCAACATTCTCTATGTACGGGTTGCCATCTGGATAGGCACTTTGCAAATGTAGTCAGGATGAAGTCGAACTGTGTCGGCATGATCCCCAGTCTAGCGACTGCTCCCCTAAAAGAAGCGGAAAATTTGGATGCTGAGTTTCCTGCAGACCTGTTGGAGGAAGCTCAGCCCTCAGATACTTCCATTCCTTGTTTCCGGAGAATCGAGTGAAGGGCTTTGTGTTGTCTTAAGACGGTTTGTAATAAGCTGTTTCCGGCAGAGCCAAGGGTCTAATAACTGACTCTCCAAAAGCTACAAGCATGGGAGAGATGCTCGGCTACAGGAGTGATGGGCGTGGAAGGACTAAGTACAACACAGGGCTGCGGAACTGACCCTGGAGTGGACAGAGGCGTGCAGTCAATAACACAATGAGCCTTTGGCTTCAGTGGACCATCGACACTGGCTCCCTGGTGTTTTTTCCAAACAACACACTAATGTGACATTAACAGTAAGGCTATGGCATCAACAGAACTCTGTGGACAGGTATCTTTCATAACCCTCCTGTAAAGCAAAAATTATTTTAAATACTTAAGGTTTATTTTATAATCACAACTTAATCTACAGTTTAATAGACCGTAATTAAAGTTGGTTTCTGCTTTACGCTGAGAACAGAACCCAGAGCCTTGTGTGGGCTAGGCAAGCACTCTACCACTGAGCTACACTCCCAATACTTTAAGACCATTGTTTATATTTGTTTTACAACAGAGAATTGCATGTTGTACAGTGTGTTCTTGAGCTTGCTCTACAGCCCAAACAGACCTTGAGCTCTCAGGTTTTCCTGGATCGCCAGTCCAGGCTTCAGTGTTTAAGTTTTAAGTAAAACCATTGGCAGACGATGTCATAAAGTTTTGGTAGAAATTGACGGGATGTAGTTAGCACTTGCTTGTAGCTCCAGTACTCAGAAGGTAGAGACAGGTGGATCTCTGTGGTCCATATAGTGAGTTCCGGGCTAACAGATAGAGTGAGACCCTGTCTCGAAAACTAACAAACCACTCCCTCACACCCCCCCAACCCCCCCCCACCCCCCCACCCCCCCACCCCCGCCCAAAGTTTTCATACACATTGCTTCATGTCTTTTGGTTAAAGCCATAAACTAATTATATCCCCCTTCTCAGTTATCTCTTCCACTGAGATGGGTACATCAAAATCCCCAGTCAAACCTTAAGAGGCACTTTAAAAACCAAAGACGTCTGTAACATTTAGAGAGGTGTCCAAATGGCCGCTCACTGGGCCGAGAGTTACTAGCTCCATGTAACAAGACTGGGTGGGTGAGATTTTCAGTCATTACGGAATTTTCATTTATTGCCTGAAAATCGACATCAGCTGCAAACCCCGAAATTGCAGTTGTTTCTCTTTAGGATTCTTCAGACTTTTCACTATGAATTTAACGTGTTGGTTTTGTCTGACTGTCACCCCATTTATCTCTTCTTTAAGTGGTTTTTCACTGATTGAAAATTGCGCTTCTTTGGTGTCTCCCTTTGCGTTCAAGTCACTTGGGTAACTCTTCCTTTTGCAATCACCAAAGGATGTTACTTTGCTTAGAAAGCAAGGGATGTTTCTAATAAACCTTGACTGGAGAATAGTGTTTCCTGAGGAGACTGAAGTCCAGTTGAAGGGAATTGTTACCATTAAGTGCATTTGCAAGTCCATAAAGTGATAACGATGGGGAAAATAAAAACACCTGTCTCATTAGTAAGCAGTGATCCCTATCTAAGTGCTACCTAGGCATTAAATTGAGCATATCTTTAAGAGCCTTTAGGAAGAACAACAACACGCTGTTTCCTTTGGGAGGAGTGTTCTGCTGTGGCTATGTTTAGACATCTGAATCCCACCCCCACCCCCGTGTGAAATACCACATGACCACAGTGACAAGTGAAGCTACAGTGGCCCAGTGAGACGCCCTTCTATGTTTGAAATTCAATTTAGCAAATTGACATTTTTCTATTCCCTTTTCTACTGTTCTCCCAATGTGACAGATCACTCTTTTAAGACAGGACACAAACCACGCATTTATTAGGCTCCTAGGAAGAACCAAACACAGGAGTGGGGATGCCCGGGCTGCCACTTTTCATTAAAACCAGCTGCTGTGGTTTTGAAATGCAAACCAGATCAAAACCAGCACAAGGCCCAGGGGTTTAATTTATATTCAGAATAAACCAGCTTGCTGTGAAAGAGCATTTCTCCTCTCTCTCTCTCTCTCTCTCTCTCTCTCTCTCTCTCTCTCTCTCTCCTTTTGAAGAAACTTGTGTCTGCCTTACTTGATGCTTACTCACTCCCCATGAGCTAGGAAATGCAGAATCCTCTCTGGCTGAGCTGAGACAGGCTTAATTGACTTGCCTGAGCCAAACAGTGGAGGAGTCTGTGTTAGGATTCCAGTTTTCCACATCAAATGCTGCATCCCAACCCCTTCACTCTCCTTCCGAAGGGCTCTTCCCCACCTGAAATGGAACAAGCAAGTGTTCTAGTTGGTACCCTGGTGTCTCCTGAGAACAAATTGGGAGACACTGAGAAGTTCTGTAGACTGTTGAGTTACTGATAGCTGGGGTGGGGATCTTCCTACCATGAAAATCAGTAAGCAGCCCTCCCTCCCCGCCCCCCCCCCCATTAGCTTCTTTATTGTATCTGACTCAAAACCTAAACAGGGAAGACAAACCATGGAACTGGGAACAGGCACATGATATTAGTAGGCTTTTAGAAGAGCCATCCTCACTTACATGGAGGCACGAATATCTGTGTGTGTACATGTGTGTTTAAATCCATTTATGGGTGCATGTGGGCACTTACATTTGTGCACACGGAGGGGTCAACCTCAAATGTACAATCCTCAAGTACCTACAGTGTACCTTGCTTTTCTGAGGTGGTCTTTTACCCCTTACTTGGTAAGTAGCAAGCCACAGGGATCCAGTTAGCTCACCTTCCCAGCACTGGGGTTACAGACATGTGCCCCTGTCCCGCTGTCTCACTGGGGGTCACTTGGTCTCCATGCCTGCTGTGCAAGAACTATCTGGCCCCAGCTACCTCTGCGTCCCACAGTTTCGATGTGAGTGTTTCTTTGTTCTGTAGGGGAGTGGCATCTCCCTGCTCTTTAGTTCTTGGATGCACTTTTTGTCTGGGCCCTGGAACCAGAAGAGCTGAAGAGTAAGAGAAAAACCTACATTTTAAAAATCAACATTAAGACACCCAAGGGCCTCTCACTAGATTGGAGTCTGAAGAAGTGACCCAAGGGTGATGCTTTTACAGTTTTTAGGCAATTGGCCTACAGCATTGTTCAGGACCCATTGGATAAGTGTCACTGAGAGATTGCTCATCTCATTCACTGTAATGGAGGGTGTCAGCCTCTGGTGGTCACGGCTGTACCCCAGCTTCATATGTTAAGGACACCCCTCCCCCCCAGAAGGGAGGGCCACTGTGGTTTGCTACATGTAGGAAGATGCAGTCACAAGGTCCTCTATGTAGCTCACTTTCTCAGAGGAATTCAGCTTGTGAGTCCATGTGACCATTTGGTGTGCTTGGAGGTGACACATCTCTAACTTCCTCAGTTCCTTTCTCTAGACACTTGTCTTCAAGCAGTGGGCTAATAGGTGAGCAGTGTTGGGAATCTGGGGTTCACTCCAGTGCTTGGGGGACCTCTACATTCTACCCATTACTTAAGGGCAAAGTCAAGCTCTCGCCCTTCCAAAGGTGAGTGGCTTTTCCCTCTCACAAAAGCGGACTGGATTTCAGGTGGATCCCATAGAACCGGGAATTAATTACTTACGTCAGTCTGTAGGAACTGATGGTGTCTCTTTAAGACCGCACGCTCTTTGGCTCTTTGGAAAGAGGGCCCCAGGCTTCTCCTTCTCCCTCCTCGCTTTGAACAACTGTTTAATGGACACCTATTGAATGCCCAGTGCCCACTGAGTGTTTGAACAACAGCAGTCTCAAACAAAAGTCCAGGCCCTTTGAGAACCAATAGTCTGGTGAAGTCAGGAATTAACTAACAAATGAAAAGCTACAGCTGTTGTGCAGACTTTGAAGGTTTGTTTGTAGTGTGGGGAGTATCTGATAATGTGGTTCTATTTATTCAGGAAGGTCAATAAGAGCTCCCCAAGGACACTGCGATTGATTGAACGGAGATGAAAGAATGAGGAAGAGTTAGCGGGGAAATTACTGAGTCTTGAATATGATTTCTTTAATGTCCTTTTGATCTGAATTGTTCCCCTCTTATACTCTCCCACGCTAATGCTGAACTTGCCTTCATAATAGCAGCTGCATTATATAAGTCTAAATTTATTCAGTAAGGGTCTGTTCTTATCCCTAGACTTGTGGCTGTGTGGCTGAGGCCACAGCTAATTTGTTCACCACAGAAGTGACCCATAAGTGTAGGGGGCCTAGGTCCAGTCTATGCATGCACTTAGGTTGATGATTCAGTCATGATGGACAGCTCAGTCTTCACTTATGTCCCTTGGCAACTGGAGGGGGGGGGAGGTGGGTGTGGGGGGAGGGGGTGGGGTTGGAGTCTCTGACATGGACACAGGTGCCTGCTATTGGATCCCTTTCTCCGAGCTGAGCAGTCTTGTCCGACCTCAGTGGAAGAGGACTTGTTTAGTCCTGAAGTGGTGGAGCAGGATGGCCCGGTGGGGGGAGGGGAAGGAGAGTTGGGGGTGAGGAGACTCCCTTCTCTGGGAAGAAGGGATGGGAAAAGAGGGTGGGAGGGAGAGACTGACAGGAGAGGAGGGAGGGGGCTGGGATTAATACCTAAAGTGAATAAATAAATAAATTAGAGAGAGAGAGAGGGAGAGGGAGAGAGAGAGAGAGAGAGAGAGAGAGAGAGAGAGAGAGAGAGAGGTGCCTTAGTATCTGTCTTTGTTCCTGTCACCAGCTCAATAGCTGCCTGTCTCTCACCTGGACTCTTGTGTTATGGTAAAGCTAGAGGGATGTGCACTCTCCCTGAAGGTTGAGTGGCAATAACCATATAATGGAAAGGACACAGAAAGCAAAAACAATGCAGGTTGGGTTAGTGACAGAGAACCAGAGAGGACTATGGATCCAGGATAAGTAGATACTGCTTAGCACAGCAACATTTTCATCTTTCTAGAAAGGAGAGAAAAGGCCATTCTACTGATGATGAGGGCTTTTTTACTTGCTTTCACTTTGTCTTGTTTGAAGGGAATTTTTAAGATTTTTATTGTTGTGGTTGTGTGCACCTGTTTGCACACGCATGCGTGTAACAACATTCTGGTCAGAGGACAACTTTCTGGAGTCAGCCCTCTGCTTCCGCCATGGGTTCCAGGGATAGGACTCTGGTCCTCAGCTGTGTGCAACAGTGTTTTGTTGTTGTTGTTGTTGTTGTTGTTGGTGGTGGTGGTGGTGGTGGTGGTGGTTGTTTTTTTTTTTTACCTGAGCAGCCTTTGCTCCCACTCATTTCTGGGAAATTTGTTCCATTTATGAAATGCATTTTAAACGGCTTCTGAAGTTTAATACCAGGTTTTGATTTTGACAGTTATTTTCTCATGAGAAGTAAAAGGAATGTGTGAGTAAATACTGTCTTTACAAAGGATGAATCAAGGTGTGTAAGAACGGCAAGATGTTGTTAGATGTGCAAAGATGAATCAAGGTGTGTAAGAATGACAGGATGTTGTTAGATGTGCAATGAAGGAAGGGAGAGAAAAAAGGAGGGAAAGCCAGATGCGTGGCAGAAGGCAGGCAGGCAGGCAGGCAATTGAAGAGGCTGTTGAATGAATTGAACTGAATTGAATCTGATGTGACTTTGGTGCTGGGACTGACCCCAGGGCCTCACAAGGGCCAAGCGTGAGCTCTTCAAGGTTGTCTTACAGACTCTGGTTTTCCTTCAGGTGCTTTTCTGAGTTTTATATGTTTGTCATTGAGTCGAGTCCATGTTGCTTTTATAATGAGGTACTAGGCTTACACCCCACGGAGATGACAGGTAGTACAGGAAGGGTACAGAATTATGCTGTGTACTTAGATGACTTAGGATTCTGTTGTTGGTTTTGCCTTAGCTCACTAAATCAGCTTAGAGTCTTTATGTCTGTCCTAAAAACCAGCCAGGGCTTCTTTTATTTGTTCATGCATTCGTCTGAGCCTGAGCCCTCGAAGGCACAGACCTTCCTGTTTGCCTCTCGAGCATCGCACTGGCAGTAAAACTGAGATGCCCTGATTCGTTTATTACCTTTGACCTATGTGCCTTTCTATTTTTAGGACAGAGGCGTGAGAGCCAGGATGAATGGTCACATGTCTAACCACCCCAGTGGTTATGGAATCTACCCTTCTCAAATGAAGTAAGTCGAAAGGTTCATGTGTAATGCAGGGCAGGGCTTAGTGTGCTGCTGTTTGTTTAACGAGATGTTCTTACTCCAGACTAGCCCGGAACTTTCTGTGTAGTCTGGTCTAACCTTGATCTTACAGTCCTTCCCTCCCAAGAGATAATGCTTCAATCGTGCATCCACGCCTAGCTAGTTTAAAACATATTTTTAATGAAAATGCTCGTTACATTTCTTTATCCAGCCCATTCGTAGTTCATTCAGAAGTAGTCTTTTTTTTTAATTACTAACTTACATTATTATTAAAAGCTATATTTTTTTAAAAGGCTAAGAAAACACTGGCCCAAAGGATACTATTATGTAGTTGGAAGAGATTATAGGCTGGAATTTTATGTCTTGTCACCTTTTGTCATCAAATATGTATTAGAGCTGTGAATGCCTCTGGATCATTCTGTTATTATTTGTAAAACAGTCTGCACTATATAGATATTTGCCATTGCACACAACAACAAGGAACAAAAACCAGACAGCCATCCCCAAGCCTCCTGCTGTCAGTTGAAACCACAGGCCTGAATTGGGTAGCTGTTATCTTCTGTGGCATGCGCAATATGGCTTTTTTATATTTGGCATTGCAGCACGTATATTCAATATGCTGCATATGTTCTATGTATTTGTTAGGTCGGGTAATGCTCACTGTGCGTAGGGAGACACACTTAATTATTAAATAGGACATAAGAGGCTCCCATCCACATTACTTTCCCAGTTAGTCCCCTGTCCTCAGAATGCCACCTCCAGTGACTGCTCCTCCATTCCGAGTTCTTCCTGGAGTTAGTGCCACGCATCCTTCTTCCAGGCTTGATTCCTCCTCACCTGCCAGCTAGAGGCGTTCTCTTATCTTGAGTTCTTCTTGATTGTCAGTGTGGTAGTAAAATCCTGGATAGCCTGATGAGAAAAATCTATCATCTCTTGACCTTGAACGGCGCGTCTATTAGTTTTACTCAGACACCAGTCTGTTGCAGTCCTTTGGTTTGCTTGTTTTATTGAAAGTACCTATCCCTCCTCCTCTCCTCCCCGCTCTTCTAGGGTTTGAAGCTTAGTAAATATTTACTGATTAAACTGAAGTAAACCAGTATGTATTTCATTTAACATTAGTAAAAGAAGCCAGTTATGTGATAAGGCAGGTCGCATTTACCAGTGGTGTTTTACTCAGGTTGGCTGTGCAGTACTTGTGAAAAATAGCTTTTATTATAGGTGATGTCACTAGGGAGTTGTAACAATGTCACAGAATGTGAGCAAAGGTCTGTTTTCTCATATGTCAAGCATTGTTGAATTCTCTGCTGTAGCCCTGACTTGGCATTGAGAATTGGCTGAGGCTGGCACCATGGTCCTCAGTGGCATCACCTGATTTATATTTCTGTTTACTCATGACTCGCCTGAGCAGGAACTCACTCCCATTGGCTGCTTCAGTTAGTATAAACTCAGTTATGTTTTTAAGAAAACAGTTGGTGCTCATGGTACGTCGACATTTTAAACTCTTGGTTCTGAATTTTTATTACCCACAGTGGACTTTAACCCAAGACAATGAGCAGTTTTTGTTTGTTATTACAGTGGTTACGGATCTTCACCACCCTACTCCCAGATGGACAGAGAACATGGTTCAAAAACAAGTGCAAAGGCCCTTTATGGTACGTATGCCTGTCTGAGAGGCTCCTTCTAGGTCTGACTGCTTACAGCCTTGTGTTTTCAAGGTCAGTGTTCAAGCTCATAACCTGATGAAGCGTTTGAAATGACAGAGCTAGCTGGATAACGGCTAGTTTAGAATCTTTGCAAAACCAAACTATGGCTCTTGCTTCTTGTATATGACCTGGCACCGGGGATGAAATGTACTGAATGCTTTAAGAAGTCTAGAGCTTGGTGCTGAGGCTTCAGTGGGATTTCTTGTGTTATCTATAAAATGTGTGCTGATCTTTGTGGCCAAGCCAGCTGGGCCCAAAGATACGTACCTTTTTACCTTTTTCCTTATAGCTATTGAATTGGGGTTGGGGGAGGGGTACTATTTCAATATGACAAGTTATCTTGATGGAATTTCTTCCTGGATTACAAACTAACCAGGTTTTCTCTCTATTCCCTCTGGGTCTTCCAGTAACCTCTGTAATCTGTCTTGCATATGCATAATTTTAGTTTTGAGACAGAGTCTCATGTACCTCAAGTGGCTAAGAATAACCTTGAACTACTGATCCTCCTGCTCCACCTCCTGAGTCCTAACATTGGCAGTCATATGCCACCACGTCCGGTGTACATAGTGCTTGGGCTCTGTGCATGCTAGGCAAGCACCCTACCCACACAGCTACATCTCCAGCCTTGTTTACTGCACTTTTTTCTACTTAAAATACAGCACAAGCTACTAAAAAGAAATTGAGGGCTCTTGAGGCATACACACTGGCTTGGGAAGGTTATTGTTTATAGAGCATATTTATGGCCTTCTATTATTTTGTAACAAATAATCAAAATAGAATCATGATTAGCAGCAAAGACAGTGGCTAGAGTTGCTGTGTTCAAGTAGAGTTCTGCCACATAGTGACTGAATGACCTTCAGCAAATGCCTTCACCTGCTTGCACCGCAGTTTGCTCATCTTTATCAGGTTGCTATCTGGTAGCACTGTAATGAGAATAAGCGGTTTAAAGTAAACCGTTTCCAAAGTAGTGTAGGAGGGGAGGGCACTGTAAATATTTCCTATTGTTATGCTTATTGTCATTGTTACTGTATGTTATAGGAAAAAATAGCATTTTCTAACTTTGGGAATTAACTATACATTATCTAGATCTATGGGTTTGGTGGTAATACTTACTAATCCTAAAGTTTTGAGATTTGTTTTGACCTATATTCTCTGTGAACTGACTTTACAACTCAAATCATACCTTCATAAAATGGATTTAATACCATATATAAATGTGTTTCTCAGTGGCTATGATAATGTCACTAATGCTGTTTTCAATTTTCTTTGTGTCATATTGAGACTTTTTCTGAAAATTAAGTTTGTGCTTTGACAGTCCCATGCCTGTATATAGTCATACTGGTCACTCCTCCCGTGCTCTTTATCTTCCGCCATTCCTATCAACCCCCCCCCCCCCCGCCCCCCATACTCCCTACGCGGTCTTTTTCTGAGTTCATATCTTTGGTTGTTTAGTGACATATTTAGTTTAACCAGGGCCACTCATGTGACCATTGAGTTGGAACTATCTACTGAAGCCTGCTGGGGTCACCAGTGTGTGTGCAATAGAAGGAAATGACTCCACATCTCCCAAATGTATCCGTAGCTAACAGTTTATCAGTGAGGGCAGAGTTCCCGCCTTTGTCCATGCCTGATTGTTAACAGGCCCACTCCTGTGCAGACTCAGTACGGATGTTAGCATTTGCTGTGAGTTTGTGATGGCCGTAGCTGTGTCACAGAAGACGGCATTTCAGAATCCTTTTCCCTGTGTCCAGATCTTACATTCTTGCCTTTCCCTCTTGCATGATGTTTCCCTAGCTTTGGAGGGTGTGGTATAGATGTCTTGATTAAGGCTGAGCATTAACCCACCTTCTCTGCAACATGAGCAGCTGGGATTGGATTCACTCAAAAAAGAGGTTTCTCTGATTAGTTGAGAGTACCATCTGTCTATGGGTAAAACCACACTGAGACAGTCTAACCACAGCTTAGTCACTTGGGGCTTGGATATAGAGGATGTATTCAGCACCACTTATTTCGTGATTAATGTGTGTTCAGAATAGGACCGGTAATGTCTAATCCCTGACTCTAAGGTCCTTGTAGAGTGGAGACTGGCTGGAAGAAATGAATAAATGAAATCGTTTTTGTAAGGATAAAATAATCCCTTCTACATGCCATTTCTAGACTGCTATTTATTAAGTCCATTTGTATGCTGGATCGTTGTTAGCATCATCAGCTCTGTTTCCATGCCCTTGAGTCAGCTCACTGATAAATGACAGCTTTTTAGTGCCAGTGTGAATTTTGGTGAGAGAGGCTAGCAGGAACTATTTCCTAACACATATAACCACATATCTAAGTTGAACCAAAGGATATGAATGACTGAATAACTTAAACACACAGAGAAATATGTATGGAGAAATAGACAGGGTGGGGGGAGAGAGTGTTAGTTTTTAAGCAGCTTTTGAGTCTTCAGGCAGAGGAGAACCCAGGTACGTATGGACTCACTTCTGAATTCTATTAGATCTTAAAAGAAGAGTGACCACCAAAGCTCCAAAGCTCCTCACTCTCCGTGCTACCTCCTAAGCAGAAATGGAAGTAACACTATCAAATTCTTTTTGTGAAGCCAGTGTAATTCTGATAACAAAAACTGAACTATAAATCAATCTCGTTGATGAACATAGATGCAAAAGTTCTCAATAAAACACATGCAAAATAAAATTCAGCAACACAGTGAAAATATCATAAACCATGGCCATGTTGGTTTCATTTGAAGAATACAAAGATGCTTGAACATATGTACACCAACAAACATAAAACAGCGCATAAATAGAATTGGGGATGTCTAAGTGTCTCAACAGATGCAGAATAAGCCGTTGGCAAAGTCCAGCATCATCATTCATAGCAAGATAAGAATGTAGGAGTGAAGGATACACGTGTGAGAGGAAGGAGGCAATGGTCCTTCTATGCTGAAAAGACCCTGAGGACTCTAACAGAAAACTCATGGGGCAGTGGAATACAAAACCTTTCTTATACATTAGTAATGAGTATGGTGAGAAATAAACTGAGGAAATAATCCCGTTCACAATATCCTCACAAATAAGAATAAATAGCCAAGATCATTGAAGCAGGTGGGTGAGAAACTTCTACAGTGAAAACATTAAAACACTGAAGGAAAACACTGAAGAAGACATTAGATGAGAAGACAGTCCATATTCATGGGTTGGCAGAACTACGATTGTAAATACAGCTGTGCTACCTAAACCATGTTTGAAATTTACTACAGTTCACATTAAGACTCCTGTATCATTCTTCAGTGACATGGAAAAAAAATACATACGGAAGCACCAAAGACCCCTAAGTAGCTAACGCAGTCCCGAGAAAAAGAACAAACTAGATATAATGGAATTCTTGACTTCAAATTATACTGTAGAGTCATAGTAACAAAAACAGACACATGGCCCAATGAGGTAGAATAAACAAACCAGAAATGAGTCAGACAGAGCAACAGTGATCTGAGTCTCAACAAAGATGCCTCTTCAACAGCGTTGCTGAGAAAACTACATATCCACACAGAGAAAACTATTGTAATAAAACAGTAATAAAATATTAACTATATTAGCAAATATATGATATAGATATATTCATGTATACTATAGCATAAATATACTAACAACATATTAATTAAAGGTAAATAAAATATTCATGGGGATACTTTCCAACTCTGCTTGGATGCTAGAAAGTAGATGTGGTGGGACAGCAGTTTTGCTTGCTGGGGCGTGGTCAGCAGGGGTTTCACAGAGGACCCGAGCCTTGAACTCTGGAAAGTCAGCTGTGTTTCCCAGACATTGTAGGGGGCGACTACATGGGTATTGTTAAAAAGCAGTGTGACCCTAATGTAACAGTCATCCCAGGAAGGTGGCCTCCATTTGTCTTGTTCAGCGCAGGGCTCCCCATGCTTTTTGATCAGCACAGTGGCTAGTGTATACTTTGTGCTCAAGAGCTGCTTGTAGAGTGAATATAAAGGATTAACAAAGTGCCAGGAGCTTGGTGGTAACTGGAGAGTGAAAAGTAATGCATTCAGAACACACACACACACACACACACACACACACAAACACAAACACACACACGTTAAGAATACTAAATAATTTGGGGTGGGACAGGGAGATACAAGCTGCCACTGCCAAGACTGAGGATCTGAGTTTGATCCTGGGGTACGGCCTGGAGAAAACGGACTCCTGCCGTTGTCCCTTACTGTCACTCTTGCCACGACTCCCCCTTTTATACACACAAGATTTTTTTTAATCTAGTAAAACTGATGGGGACATTATTTCAAGATAGCAAGTGGCTTTTAATATCTTTTATTCAGGAAAGAGAGGTGAGATGTGTCTTGAGTTATGCTGTGACAGAATCAGCTAAATCGGAAGTTTAAATTACATGTGTAAAGTAGACAGACATCCTGGGACTGTAAAGATGGCTCAGCGGTTAAGAGCACTTGCTGTGCTTGCAGAGGGACCCAGGTTCAATTCCCAGGACCCACCTAGTGGTTTATAACCATTTGTTATTTCATTTCCAAGATACCCTCCTCTAGCCTCTGTAGGCACCAGGCACACCTGTGGTACTGGTGTTGTGTGGCAAAACCCTTCCTGGGAAGTGCAACACACACGTCTACTCACACCAGACCAGAGCCCTTGGCAGATCAAAGTACAGACACCAGCAGAGTCCAACTTGGTGAACCATGAGTTTTACTGCAATTACTTACAGGAATGTAGGTGAGGGGGTTATTTACAGAAGCAGAAATGACTCAAAGACAGCTGCGTCAACCGAAGCCCGCACCAGCCCTGGTAACAGCTCACAAAGCTGGGAAGCTGGAGCATACTGCACAGCCTGCAGGCAGTTCAGTATGTCGCAGAGTGCCCTTTCTTCAGGTAATCTAACCCTCTTCAGGCAGCTCAGCTGGTCTCTGCTTCTTCCGGCCAGCTGGTCTGCTCTCACAGTCTCGCTTGCAGCTCCGCTTTGCTCTCCTGAGAGTGACTCTCTTTTATCGCTTGCTTACTTTGGCAGGGAAGGGCCTAGTGAGTCTGGTTAGTTTCAGGGACTTCCTGAAGCTATTTGGAGTTGTTATTGGTTGAAATTTTGTTGTTGCTGTTGTTATTGTTAAGACTATGGAATATGGCGCTATGGACTTCAGCCTCTTGTTTTATTTAGATAGACATTCTTCTGAAGTTGCTCTTTGTTGCGTTTTTTGTTTGTTTGTTTAATGGTCCAGGCATTGTGTTCTGAGAAATGAAAAAGAAAAAGGTTACAGCCTCAGCTGTGTACCTGAATATTAACTTTTTTAAAAAAAGACTCATTTATTTGTTATGTATACAGTGCTCTGCCTGCATGTACACCTGTAGGCCAGAAGAGGGCATCAGATCACATTATAGATGGTTGTGAGTCACCATGTGGTTACTGGGAATTGAATACAAGACCTCTGGAAGAGCAGTCAGTGCTCTTAACCTCTGAGCCGTCTCTCCAGCCCAAATATTAACTCTTTTAAATATTGCCATAGAGAACAAAGTAGCTAAAATAAACATTAGGACCAATACCAGTTTACCTGAGGAGGTGCAGTTGTGAAAACTGAGCAGTCCAATGAAACTGCAATGCAATATTTCTGTCCTTACGATTGGCTGTTAGTTTTGTAAGAGCATACCAGCCTAGTGCTAAATGATCTGCAAAGAATTTGTCTCATTATTTATTGAATTTAATCTGTCTGAGCATGTTTGTGTATTCTGTTCCATGGAATTAAACCTAATAGGGGAAAAAAAAATAGTGAAACACAATTAGTGTCATTCAAAGAAAACAAAGTTGTTGCTAGGTATACTTTATTTTGAGATAGAGGAAGAAAGTGGGGAATGGGGGAAGGGGAAGAAAGCAGAAAGGGCAGGAGGGTCAGGCAGGTGATGGAGAGACACTGGCTTTTGCATAGGGAGTTGAAGAAACTCAGAACTCCACACCCAAATTTATTTATTTGTTATTTAGTGTGCCATTTGTCTGTTATTTACACCCTAACACAAACGGCAGCATTGTCTCTCAAGGGGACTACAGTAGATGAGGTGGTATTTTCATGAGTTCTGGAGTGGAAAGTTATACCACTGTCTCCACATCCCAGTACCTTCGGGAGCTTTATAAATCCCAGTGGCCTGATGAACGCTGACGTAGTGCACGGGAATCTTTTAGAGTGGGGCCTACAAAGTGGTTCTGAAGCCCATGGCCATGGGTAGCCAAGGGTGAGAACCACTGTGAGACAAAGTGGAGATTTTCCATGGCTGCTTCTTGCTGGCTCCATTGGGGAACAGAATGTAGAAAGCGTCCATTCATGCCCCTCATGCTGTTCCAAGGCTTTGCAAGGTTTTCAGCTCAGGGACCAGGGTGCTCTTTACCACTGGACTTAGAAGCGCGTAGGATTCTCCTCAAAACAGACGCTACAGTTGACTTCCAGCTTTGTCCTTTCAAAATTGCCTACTCAGATGTCAACAGTGAACTGTAGCTCTTGATGTTAGATCACCGGAATTATTTTCCTTTCTTAAATCATTTTTACGACATTAATACATCTTGAAGGGCCTTCCTGAGGTACTTTCTCTGTGACATATATCTTATGTATTGTGAGGCGTGGTAATGAAGGCAAGTTAGGAATATTAGGAGCGACAGTTCACTTTCTTGCAGTCAGAGGGACACTTGCTGTCATGCTAGTCACTTCCTGCTCCTGTGAGTTATGTTTTCCTGTGGCTGACATACCCTGTGTTCTGAAATCTGGGGCTGAAACTTTACTTCTTCATAACCAAAAACCTCATACAGCATTCAGGCCCTGCACCTGTGTTTGCCAATCATGTTATCTGGAAGACCCAGCCAAGCATCTGAATATCCTGGAGCCACCATATCACCCAGTCATCGGGTGCCATGGCAACCACCGCCATTTCCTCTGCTATCCACAGGTCAAATCTCGAGTTCTGAGGCTCTGCCGGAGAGTTGAGTGAGAACCTGATGAACCCATGATTTTGAAGTAGCGGTTCCTTCTAAAAGTGCACTTGTCAGATGTCTCCATGAGTTATATGTCGTGTTCCGTGTGTTACGGAGGGTTTTCCACAGTTGTCCACGTAGTAGAGTCTCACACTGACCCTCAGCTGCTCGCAAAGCCATGGTTCAGTTGGTTTCACCTGTGAAGTATGTTACAGGGGCAGGTGTGGGCTCTGGGAAAACCGCAGGTGAAGCCAGATCTTTCTGCTGACCACACTGTTTTGGTAGGAACAGACGGAGCGTACTTCTTCCGATCATCATCCAAACAAAAAAAGAAAGGTAGCCAAGAGTGAAGTCTGTGCAGTGTGTGCTTCTATTGAATCGTTTTAATGCTGCAAAAGCAAAACCAGAGTAGGCCAGGACAGCATGACTGGAGATAAGAGAAACACGGACGGTTCCTAGATAAATATGAATTGGAAAAAATCATTGCTTTCATATATTTGCAAATCAGTAATTTGTCAAGTTTCTTAAAACATTAGATTCTAGTGTTTTGGGTGTACATATGTACTTTATATTTTTCTACTTTGTCTTCCTTTAATTTTTACAGATCCTTTCAGTGTAGAACATCTAGAAGTGAAAAGAAACATACATTCATACATACATGCATACATATACATACAATATATACATACAACATATATGACATATAGACATACAGACAAAAATATGCACATGCATGCGTGCATGCAAGCATGAACAAAACCAAGGGCAAACACTTAAGTTTGCCAAAGCTTTAAGGCTTTAAGGTCCTTCCTTTACATTTAACTTGTTTAACCCTTTGTTTACAGTAAACTCTCTAAGACCCAGACCACTAAGACTCTTGCCCAAGTCTAGCTTCATACTTAGGGACAAACTCAAAGTTAGATTTAGAATCACAGAGTCCCCTGATCACCTACTAGGTCCTTTCTTTTCCACCCAAGCATTCTGCCTTAGACAAAATTAAAAAAACAAACAAACAAACAAAAAACCAATAATCAAAAAATCCCAAATAAATTATTTGATTGGAAATTAACAAATGTCAAATATTGATAATCTTTTTTTTTCTTGGTTTTGCAGCATCTTTTAAAAAGTGTTCTTTTTTTCTTCTGCCTGCTGAGTAGTTTGATGCAGCAGCTGTCTACTTAGCTGACTCATTTTCCCTACCAGCTTGTCTCTATAATTCTGAGATTCTCCTTTGTGTGTTCTGTTGGTATGTGACAGTTGTTAGTGCTTGTGACAATTCTTGGGATTGAATCAGTTTGGAATCTCCTCTAACGTTGTCCCTCATTTGGACATTGGGAAGGAGATGGCCCTTGCAGCGTCTATTTTAAATAGTCCTCCCCTTCATATAATATGGTACCTATGACAGCGTTTGCAGTTATATTTTGGCCTCCACACATCAACAGATGAAATTTGCAAGCTGTTTTTTTTTTATCTTTTTCATAAACAATAGGTTCCTGATTAATAAAGCCTATACACTCAATGACCTTAGAACTTACAGTGTTGGGGGCCGGTGGGAGCCCCTTGTGGTTAAGAGTGTAACTATTTGGTGGACGGCCAGAGTTCAGTTCCCAGTACCCACACGGGACAGCTCATAACTGCCTGTACCTCCAGCTCCAGAGGATCCAGTGCCTCCCTTCTGCTCCTCTCCAACTCCTGTACTTATGTGCGTATATTCTCACAAACATGTGCATATGCACAGTTCATAAAATATTTAAAACCTAGGAAATTTACAATCTTAACATTTGGGACTCTGAAGATTTAAATGGGGCTCAAGGGTTCTTATGTGCTGTTGGTTTTTCTCATGATCTTGGTATTGCCTCTGAGTGATGAGTGTCTTCAGATACAGCTCATCACGGGGGTTTGACAGCTGCTGTATTCATGCGTGAGATAGGCTAGCTTCCAAGGTGCCATGTGACTCCCGCATACGAACTCAAGCCTACTAGGAGCTAAATAATGGCTTCTCAAAACTTATCTTTCAGAACAAAGGAAGAACTATGCCCGAGACAGCGTCAGCAGTGTGTCCGATGTGTCCCAGTACCGAGTGGAAGTAAGAAGAATTGTTCCTGCCAGTCCTTAGGATGACTCTTAAGGGGCATACAGATTGGGAGTGAAATAAGAATTGAGTTTCATTTTAATCGAATAGGATTTATTTTGGTTTATGTGGATCTTTCATCTAGATTTTTTTCTTTTGTAAAACTGAGAGGTTACATGTGAAGCTATTGTGAGAATTTGTGGCTTCATAATAAATAGATTGCAATAATAACTGTTATTCACTGGCCATTGCTAGCCCAGTTAAAACAAGAGAAAGGCTCCCATTTCATGCTGAAATTAAACTTTGATACACAAAGTAGCTCAACTTTATATTTATTTTTATTGAATGTCATTACTAGCTTTTATTAGACACCATTTTCTTTTTAGTTTTGAAGACCTTTGTTTTTTTTATTTTATTAATTTATTCATATTACATCTCTTTTTTTTTTTTTGGCCTTTGTTCTTAATTAGAATGAAAACAGCCCCTGTTTATAGTGGAAAATATGTAAGCAGAGACATCATTTCTAAGTTGCTGTTTTCAGTTGTCTGCTTATCTCAAGCATGTCTAATTAAAACGAAACCATTTCATTTCAATAAAGTGGTTTCAGGAGAGGGCGTCCGTGGCAGTTGCTAGAAAACAGTACCATAGCCACTGGTCCCGAGTAGGTGCCCAGGATGTTGTTGTGACCACTGGGCTTGCTGCTACTGTGCAGCATTTAAATAGGTATCTGAGCAAGGTGAGGAGTCCCTAATTTAACGACAATGCTTGTTTGTGATTTTTACTGTCAAGAATTTGTTTTTATACACTGCTGTTGTAGCTCCACGTGACTCAGCACGAAACAGGTTCAGAACCTTACAAATCAAGATATTATTTTGTGTGTTCAACAAAAGCACACTCAGCCCCACCCCTCAGTACAATAGCTGAGGTCGTAGTGTATTCATCCTTTCAGTTTCTGTTAACTGACTCCATTACACAAAGCCTTCTCCCTTTTGGAAAGTGTGTACTGAGAGGCCTTTGTTTATGTGTTGAAAGTTTTTCTTTTCTTCCCTTTTTTTGCGGACCACAAGCATCTGACTACCTTTGTGCTGGATCGGAAAGATGCTATGATAACTGTTGATGACGGAATAAGGAAGCTGAAGTTGCTTGATGCCAAGGGCAAAGTATGGACTCAAGACATGATTCTCCAAGTGGATGACCGAGCTGTGAGCCTGATTGATTTAGAATCAAAGGCAAGTTTATGAGGCTTATGCTATTGTTTTCCTTCAACAATGTCCCACAAATATCAATGCATTCAATCAGGACAGATTCTCAGAACATGAGTGGATGTTTGACACTATCCAATATTTATTTATTTATTTATTTATTTATTTTGTAGAATGAATTGGAGAATTTTCCTTTAAGTACAATCCAGCATTGCCAAGCTGTGGTGCATGCATGCAGTTATGATTCCATTCTTGCCTTGGTATGCAAAGAAGCGACCCAGAGCAAACCAGATCTTCACCTTTTCCAGTGTGATGAGGTTAAGGTAAAAGAGTGACTCAACCTCCCATTATTTCTGTGTGTGTGTGTGTGTGTGTGTGTGTGTGTGTGTGTGTGTGTGTGTGTGTGTTTTCTGTGAATGTGTATGTGCATGTGCATGCAGGTACCCAGAGAGGCCAGAAGGGTGTGTCAGATCCCCAGGAGCTGGGATTATAAACAATCGTGAGCTTCCTGATGTGGGTGCCAGGTGCTAAATTCCCATCCTCCACAAGAACAGTGGAGGCATTTCCCAGGTCCTAGTTCCTCCCGTAACCCGCTTCAAAAATGTTCTGAAGCTTTCAAATGACCCACCATGGTCACTCAGCTATTAGGTGTCAGGGTTTAAGATGCCGGGAATGTGATAATGAAAACCAGTACCTAAGTGTCTTCCCTCATTTTTTTCCACTCAAGTAAACAAAAGAGGAAAGTTGATAACTATGTTAAAAAAAAAAAACTCGAGGCATGGCATGATGGCTCTTACTTGTAATTCCACCACTCAGGAGGGTGAGGCAGGAGGATTGCTGCTAGTCAGAGATCAGCCTGGCCTTTAGAGTAAGAGCCTGTTAAAAATTAGGAATCAAACATAGATGTGTGTTGTCTATCTGTTTACAAAGCATAGATGATGTATGAAATTCTTAGCAGGGGCCCTGCACATATAACTCAAATGAGATCAATAAAAAATCATGCTGCGTGGATAAACAATAATTAATTGTGCTACAATTCTATTCTGTTCCTCACTATCCTCAGAGCTTGTATTCTTTCAGTGAGAGACCTAGACTGTCTCATAGTGTTGATTTCAAATTTACCATTTAATTATGTTACTTGAAACTTTGTTCAGGATTTATAATCTCTATGGGAAATGAGAAACAGTTGTGCATAGTTACCAATAATAATTTGCTAGCACCTCCAAATTTTTATTTTACAGTCTAACTATAATTTCTAAATGACTATAATTTGTGACACTTTTTTGAACCTTAGAATTTATCTTCAATATTGGATGTCTTAATTTTCGGAGTTGATTTTTCTAAAAGAGAAATTACCTTTGGTTGTTTGGCACCTGGCCTAGTTTCTCCTCTGTTGCTGTCCAATCAACTTAGGGAAGGAAAGGGTTTAATTGAATTTATAGCATTGGGGGTTGGGGGGGCAGAAGTCTGTCATGGTGGGCTGTCATGGGCGCACACAGCAGGTGTGGTAGCAGGAACAGGGTGCAGAGAGAGTCAACTGGAAGTTGTCAGAGACTTATAATCTTCCCGAATGATGTAGTTCCTTTAACAACTGCCTAGTGGGGGCCCAGTGTTCATAAATCAGAGGAACAGGTCTCAGTCAGGCCACCGCAGTATGCTCCCAGAGCAGAGCTTTATTTGTAACTTTTATCTAGTAGAGAGATTTTAGACCAGCGCAAAGAATCACTTGATCTTGTCAGCATTTCTTTGACATTAAGCCGTAGCATATGAAGACTGTTGTTAACAGTATATTTTGGGTTTTTTCCTAATTTTAATTTATTCCATAGATGATTATCAAACTCTTACTTGAAAGGAACTGTGTTTTTTAAGTAACTTGTAGTTGGATGTTCATCAACTTTTTATGTACTGTAACTTTTGGAATTTATGAATTATTTTAATGACTTTAAGGATATATATATACACATATACATATATGTGTATATATATGTGTATGTATATATATATGTATGTATATGTCTGTATACACACACACACACACACACTCACACTCACACACTCACTTACTCCCTGATGCCACACTCCCTTTATGAGGCATGCTTTTCTTGCTAACTTAATGCAGGTACCTTGCTATGAGATGTAACTAGTTTGTGTGTGGAACATCTTGTGATAACACTTTTTGAGTTTAAATTTTTATTATGGGATGCCATATGGTACATTTGCCTCCTTTATGATGATAACTTTCTTCATAGAAGTTCAAGGGTCTAGACACTTTCAATTTTAGTCCTCCATATAACAGAGGCCCTTGGCCTTATGTTGGGCATCTAGAGTATGTTGGACTAGAATGTTCTAAGGGAATGACACTGTCCTCAGATCCATCACAGTGTAATCTTATTTCAAACCTGATTCAGACGAGGCTGTTTCACCTAGTTTTCCTCAGAAAATTAAGGGAGAATAAACAAAGGTTGAGGGTGATGGTTAATGGATGAAAGGCTTGGTGCACATGTCTAAGTACCAAAGTCTGAACCCCCAGAACCTGTGTAAAGCCAGCTGTGGAAGTGTGCACCTATAATCCTTGCATGCCTCCAGGGAGAATGAGATGCAGAGACAGGAGAATTTTTTTGTAGGGCTACTCAACCAAAAGCCTGCCTCAGGCAAGGTATGAGGTGAGAAACATCACCTGAGGTTGCTTTCTGATGTGTACCACTGTGCCTAAGCAACACACACACACACACACACACACACACACACACACATGCATGTGCATATGCATGCTCACACATGCACACAGCCACATGCATATACATGCACACACATGTGCACACACACACATGCACACACGCACGACACATGCATATACACGCGCGCGCACGCACACACACACACACACACACACACACACGCTTTCTCTCTCTCAAATAAACTAGATGATCTTGAAGATTTCCATCAGTTCTAAATTTTTATGCTCATCAGTGCTTACTGTTAAAGAATATGTGACTCATATGTCTGAGAAAAATATACATAATTACACAGAGCATACAAGCACAAAAATAGAAAATGAATACATGAGCAACAACCTTATATACGGTGATAGTTACAAGCTACAAATAAATTTCATAACCAAGAAAAATTAACACCTTCGTTACAAACCTCATTTGCATTCCCAAGAGAATCTAATCAATGGTCTTGTTGGGAAAATAGTGGAAAATTTCATGGTGGCAGATCGTTGATTCTTACCTGAAATGGAAAAATAAAGTGGCTATGCAAATGGATGCAGTCTAGAGCTGAGATCCACCCTGTGGCTGCAGTGCTGTGTGAACTTTCCATCACTGTGGCAAAGCACCTGAGCTAAGAAACTTATAAAGAGGAAAGATCTGGTTTCCTCCTGGTTTCGGAGCCTTCTCTTTGGTACCTTGCCTTCGTACCTTGATAGAAAGGTCTGTGGGAGGAGGAAGTGTGTGGTAGAATTGCTGTTCACTTCATAGAAAACAGGAAGTGAAAAGAGAGAGACAGGAAGTATCTGGCAACCCCACTGTCCTCCTTAAGAGCACACTCCTCTGACGTCTCTTCTTTCCACCATCTCCCGTTTGAAGGCTGATCTGGCCTTTAATGTGTGGCCTTGCAGCAACACTGCAGATCCAACCGTATGTGTAGGTTTGCCTTAAGCTCAAGCATCTCTGTTGGGCCTGCCGATTGTTTTAGTGGGTTAACAGATTCCCCTGGGGAGCGGGAGGAGGGGAGGGACCCATCAGCCATGAGCCTGTTTCTCCCACCTCTTTCCTTTCTGCATTTGCCTTTTTATATTGGGTTCTTGGGAAGGAATCTGGACTTAGATTAACCTTAAGAATCAATATTTGAGTTCTGTCACTATAAAATTCACTATTACAAACCAGAGTCATATTTTTAAGGCAGATGTTAAAACTGTCTTCCTATTTGCATTACACCAAGACGCTTACCGATGCAAACAATGCACATGATTTTTTTTTTTCTGTTTCAATCTTTATATCAAAACTCAGACAAGCCTACGGCCTTCTGATAACTCATCTCTCCTTGCAGGCAAACCTAATTAGTGAGGATATTGAAAGTGCGATCAGTGACAGTAAAGGCGGGAAACAGAAGAGGCGACCTGAGGCCCTCAGGTAAGTTTGTAAAATGATAGGATTGGACAGCACGTCTACTCTTTGCTCCTGAGGGTTTAGAGCAATCATTCTCAGTAGAGGGGAATCATTCTCCTTTTTAAGCCACAACCTTTATTCTCACTAGCTTGCTCTCACCGCCTTGTCAGTCCCTATCTGCCCCATCACCAATTCTGTATCCTGCACAGCTTCTCAAGGTGACCCAGGGTTACTGCCCCATGTATAAACCATGTGCCCAAAAGCTTTTAAAATATTATATGACTTAGACAAAAATTCAACGTTGTTTCCCATGAAATTTAAATTTTTCTGTATTTCTGTGTCTCGGCAACTTACCAGCAGCCACGGTGGAGTGGGTTGGCAATCCGCCTTTCCTTGGCGGTCATTTACTCCGGAGGCAGAAGGGGAAATCCCACCGCTTGAGAGAACTGAATGTTGTCACAGAAGGAGAGACAGCAGCAGCCCAACCTATTAATTTGCTTTTCACTTTTAGGATGATTGCCAAGGCAGACCCTGGAATCCCCCCTCCTCCCAGAGCTCCGGCCCCTGTGCCGCCAGGGACAGTCACACAGGTGGATGTCAGAAGCCGAGTGGCAGCCTGGTCTGCCTGGGCAGCTGACCAGGGTGACTGTAAGTACCCAGAGCTACTACTGAGGAGCCACAGGGTTGTGGTGTCACTCAGTCTTTCACATTCTTCTGTAGGCTACAGCTCATTGTAAGGGATTAAATCTTGGGTGTGATAAAGTTAAGTCTTGATTGCTGTTAAGGTTATTATCCATGAGAATTGATGCCAGCCATTTAATACTCTGTGAGGGCCGCAGCCATTTATTTACTACCAAGCGAGGAAGTTTCACTTGACTCCCAGTTACAAGCATGATAATAGGACATGTGCCAGAGAGAAGCCCAAAAGCCCAAAATACTGTAGTCACAGCCAGCATAGGAATGTAAGCGTCAGTGTCAAAGAACATTAACAGCTTCTGCTTTAAGAATTACATCCATTTCTAACAGTTCACTTTGTTTTTAAAATGATTTTTGAAAGTCGAGGATTTACAGTGGCCTGTGATTATTGTGAACTTATAGTGAGTTTTACTGGTATTGTTTGCTGGAGGATGTCTGAATAGTTGTTGTGTTGTTGTTGTTGTTGTTGTTGGTGGTGGTGGTGGTGGTGGTAGTGGCGGTGTGTGTGTGAGAGAGAGAGAGAGAAAGAGGGGTGCCAAATTGTCTTGATGTGAAGAGAAGACATCTTAAGTTAAAGATATCCTAACTAGAGATGTAGGAAGTGTATGCAATCTAATATAATTCTACAATAAAAGAATTTATACTCAGGTATTTCTGAGCTCTTATTAGATTTGCATAAAATATTCCTGGCATTGTTATCTGTTAAACTTACAATGAGGCAAGGTTCAACTTCTAGCTTACTGCTTATCCAAACAGAGTAACCTTGTCTTCCAAAAACAAGTTCAGCAGAAAGGTGGCCGTGGTACCTGAGACCCCTAAATGTTTTGTAAATAAACATCTTCTGCTCACTTTGCTCCCAGATGATGTCATAGAGTCTCTCAGAGACCCCTTCTTTTCCTCCTCTGAGACATAGTCTTCCCGTTTAGCCCTGTATTTTGAGAGAGGTCACTACATAGCCCGAGCTAGCCCCGACACACCTGCCTCAGCTTCCAGAGTGGAGGGATTGCAGGCAAGAGCCCCTACATTTGATCCCCTTTGGAGTTAGTTCCTAATGGCTGTGTTTCAAGTTTAGTTTCCTGCCTTCCATGGTAC
This sequence comes from Acomys minous, assembly GCF_964271855.1. Taxonomy (NCBI): domain Eukaryota; kingdom Metazoa; phylum Chordata; class Mammalia; order Rodentia; family Muridae; genus Acomys; species Acomys minous. The sequence goes on from NC_140500.1 coordinate 12,289,908, forward strand.
ACCATGGTACCAAGCAAGCAGCAGCCACGTGTAAAATAGCAGCTAACTGGCAAGCTTGACTGTGTGCAGATTGATGAGCTCAAATAGTTACAGCTAATAATACAGTTACGTGTGGCCCAGTGATTCCTGTTCCTTTCTGCATGTGCTCCATGTGTCTGGACAATGTTAGCATAAAGGAGAAATAGGGGTTCTAGGTTTTCAGTGTGTTTTGCCAGTTCTCTGCATCAAAGCTCATGAGTCATGGTGATGCATCGTGAGCGCTATCTCCACCCTTCGTGATCTATTGCTCCTGTCCCAGCCATATGCCTTTGAATTTAATGTACTCTGAAATACTTGCACCAGCTGTCAATATTACCACAGTGCTAATTAACTCACCTCAGGAAGAAATCTGTGATGGAGGTCGCATGACAAACATTCACATTTGAGCTTTCTTAACATTTTGAGTGCTTTTGAGACGTGTATTCAGTATTTATCTCAAGGCATATGATTTAAGATCAATGACCCAAATGCTGTGGGTTTTCTGCTTACTTTACAACGAGAATTGAGAAATCACTGTGCTCTCAGAATCGCAGAGCTTTTATTATAGTCACAGGGGTGGGACGTGGAGGGACTAGCCACCCAGGCTGGGAAGGTTGTTCAGCCGGTGGAGTACTTGCCACGTTAGCAAGAGGAGCTGAGTCCCATTCCCGGTGCCCAGGTGAAAAAGCCAGGTATAAAGGCGAGTGTCTGTAATCCCAGCTCATGAGGGGGAAGACAAGAGATCAAGACTTGCTTGATAGCCCAGCTAGCTCCAGGAATTGGCAACTTCCGGGCTCCGTGAGAGACTGTCTCAAAAGATGGGTAGAATAAGATGGACATGATACCTAAGCTTGACCCCTGGCTTTTGTTTTTGTTTTACACACATGCACATACATATGCACAGGCACCCCTTCAAGCATTTGTGTTTGCATACACACATACATGTACAGGCACACACACACACACACGTACACATATATGTGCATGCAGACGCATACACACACACACACACACACACACACACACACACACACACACACGCAGCTATCAACTCTGTTGCATTGGGACTTATTTCATCATCGTTTCACAAGAGATGCTTAAATGCTGGTTTGTTTCTTCTGAAGAAATTAAGAGTGCTGAGTCAGGCTTGGCTATATTGAGAGCTGACATAGGCAAGAGCCAGAAGGGAGGCATAACAGGCAAATGAAGTTTACATAGGTGGGCAGGCCAGTCTACTTACTCTCTGTGCCCGATGCTCCTGGTACCTGTGACAAACATGTTGTTCATGAGCCATGAGTGTCCTTTGACTTGCTTTGCAACTGGAATTCTTTTCTCGCTGCTTCCATGTTTTCATTTTAATGGGACAGAGAAAGTCTTACAATTCTTCTTTCCTTTTAGTCGAGAAGCCCCGGCAGTACCACGAGCAGGAAGAGACGCCCGAGATGATGGCAGCCCGGATCGACAGGGACGTGGTGAGTCCAGCCGTCAGGGTTAGGTCATCAGCCCCTCCGCGTTGTAAAGAGGGGGAAGTAAAGACACTGAGACAAAAGGGATTTAACAGAACAGGTTGGCAGAAAGTATATTTTCTCTTCTCAGCGTTCATTATGATGTCCCTTGAATTTTCCCTTAGCCACCTTTTCCTTCTTAGTATCCAGCTAGACTTTTATCTCTCCTAAAAGAAAGCACTTAGCCAGTTTACAAAGGGAATAAACTTGAATTACCAAAGTGGGGGCATGGTCTGGTTTTTACTTTTTTCATAGATTGTGGTTCCAAGTTGAGATCTCCTTTTAATATTTGTTCTCACCGGGCATGGTGGTGCCACGCCTTTAATCCCAGCACTCGGGAGGCAGAAGCAGGTGGATCGTTGTGAGTTCAAGGCCAGCCTGGTTTACAAAGCAAGTCTAGGACAGCCAAGGCTACACAGAGAGACTCTGTCTTGAAAAACACCACCAACACCAACACCAACAAACAACAACAATACACACACACACACATACACACACACACACACACACACACACACACACACACACATACTCTCATACTCTCTCTTGGTTTGTTGTTGAGGGATTTTAGGAGTTGAGGGTTGGCTGCTCAGGCTCAAGTGCTTGCTTCAAGAACGTGAAGATGAGTTCAACTCGATAGGACTGATGGGTGCGGTGGCCGATGGCTACCTAGCAAGAGGACCATTGTTGGTGCAAGTTCAGTGAGCGACTCTCCCTCATTGTTAAAGGAGGAAGAGGAATAGAGGATGATTCAGGACCTCAGCACTGGGTCTGCACATGTACACCTATGTGCGCATACCTAAGTACATGCATGGGAAACAACATGCACCTCTTCACACATGTGCCCACTCACATACAAGTGTGAACACACACACACACACACACACACACACACACACACACACCACCGTCATGAAAATGGAAAATGGAAATAAAAATATATTTTAGAATATACCTTAAAAAGAAAAGTTATGTGATCATTTAAGGTAGAAATATGTAAGTTTTAATGTTTTATAAAGACTAATGCTGTACTTATTTTCACTTCATAGCAATTAGCTTGCAGAGTGGCTGTGTCCATTATATTATGCGTTATTTATTTCCCTTTTAAACTATACGTGTTTCCAGAATCTTTTGAACAATCATTGAAAGGAATTTGACATTCAGAATTTAATTTTTAAAAGGTTTTCACTCTTAATCACGTGTGCGTGTGCTGGTGCCTGCAGAGGCCAGATAAGGTCACCTGGAGCTGGAGTTACAGGTAGTTGTGAGCTGCCCAAAGGGAATGCTGGGAACTGAACTTTGGATTTCTACAAAAGCAGAATGCACTGTTTACCCCTGAGCCCCCCCCCCATCTCTCTCTCTCTAGCCCTAGACTTTAATTTTTATATCACAGTATGTAATACTTAAGTGTTCATCAGGCCCTACTTTTAGTCTTTAATATGAAGATTCCTTCCTTTACACTAGAGGAAGCTAAGACTGAAATATAAAAGATAATTGGAGCGGTCTCTGGCGGGCATTTGTTTGCCAAGTCTGCTGTGCGGAGCAGTCATCTTGAGGCCTTCTGTTGCCCATGGGCTGTGTGTTTCTAGGTCCCCATGCTATAATGGGTATATGCAGTAGCATTGTCAGAGCCTTTACGGTGCAGTTATTTGCAGAACAAAAATGCCTGTTGCTCTCCTAACAAAATGTTTCTCCTAACCCCGCCCCCAGCTTTGTGTGGGGGAACACTGTGGGAAAATCAGGGCAATTTAAAGTAATTAATAAGGATTACATGTGTGAATGCTTCCTTGATAACATTGGAAATGCAGCAAAATTAAGCTTGAGAGAGGCATGGAGGTGAGACTTAAGGTGTGTATATATGTTCACACACACACACACACACACACACACACACACACACATGCACACATGCACGCACAGAGGCACACATATGTTTTCTTAGAAGTAGTGATGGATTTGAAGGATGGTCATTTTTCTCTTCTCCTGTGCTAACTAGCATGATACAGCTAGAGGAAAATTAGGTTTTCCTTAGTTTTTATATCTCGTTCTGTTATTTCCAATTCCAGCAAATCTTGAACCATATTTTGGATGACATTGAGTTTTTTATCACAAAGCTCCAAAAAGCAGCGGAAGCATTTTCTGAGCTTTCTAAAAGGAAGAAGAGCAAGAAAAGCAAGAGAAAAGGACCTGGAGGTGAGTGGGGGGTCCTCGGTCTAAGGCTGTCGGCCCCACGGGTGAGTGGGGCTCCCTCACTCTCGGCCTGGGTGAGCTTGGGCCATTCTAAACAACTACCCTGTGCTGAGCTTGGCCCAAGGTCTGTATTTCGGGCGCCACTGGAGGTTCAAGTAGAGGCAAAGAGCTCATGTTGGTTTCAAGCTGGCTCTACCTTTAAGTCACATGACTCCGAGATTAGGCAGTGGCCATCCATCTGTAGCTTTCATGAGCGGGTAAAAATTGGTTTCTGCCCCTAATGCTGTTCTTTTATGTAGAGTTATTTCATTGTAAATATACAAACGGTTTTTAACATCAAAAATTTACTTTCTTATCAAAGAATTTTGAAATATCAGTGTATTTGAATCATTAACACAAAACTACAAATTGTTCATTCACATTCAAAGTTGCCTAGAAGCAATTCTGAAGCATGGTACTGAAGTCCAGTGTTTGAAATGTCTCAAAAACTGGGCCTGGAATCCCAGCACTCAGGAAGCTGATGCAGGAGGATTATTTTTAGTTCCAGGACAGCCTGGGATAAAAAAGACCTTGCTTAAAAAATAATAATACTAATTGTAAACAAAATGGCTTGGAATGTATAAAAGTATGTATACGGGCAGTGTTTATATTTCCTCTGGCAAATGGCACACACTGAATAAGAGTTAGTACACATCTCACGCCTTACAGCTGACTTCAGATCTTCCCACTGCCCCTGGGGCAGTGTACAGCCTTCATGTTATCCTGGGTGTGGATGGCTTAGCGTTCATCTCTTCTACTCATTCTGTAATGAGGTGTTCTGTGGTGTTTCCAGCCCCCTCTTCTGTTTTCTTAAAAAGTACATTGTGTCTCCAGGTCATCCAAGCTTAGAACCAAGAACTCCATGTTCCTTTTCTCGAGCATATAGCTGCTTTGTTTTATTTTCCCAATTTTAACTATATCCACTTTATTTCAGTCTTGTAGTCAGCATCCAGTTGAAGCTGTCATCACTTTGACCCAGCTTGAAAGCAGTTTTCAACCCTCTAATCTTCTGTACTATAAGGAGAACCAGTCCATCAGTCACTCAACCAATCAATCAGTCTTTGAAACATGCTCTCATAGCTGGCCTCAAAGTTGCTATAAAGTTAAGGATGACCTTGAGCTCCTGACCCTTCTTGCTCCTCCTCTCTAGTAGGGTTACAGGCATGCTACAGCTGATAGAATACTCTTCTTAGAACTCTAAGTTGGAGTCCTTGAACTTCTGTCCCGCAGCATGCATAGTTCTATGGGCTGTTGATTGGAATGTCACTTCTTACCTTGACATCCAAGGTCACCCATGATACAAGCAAAGTCTGCGTCCTCATTCTCACATTTCTCTGGATTTATGTTGCTTGCTTTGTGTGCATGCACTTTCTCTTTTACTCCAGATGTTATTTTAATCTTATCATGCTATTTCTACAAACTACTCTGGGGGTAGGGATGGGAGGTGGGGGAGGTGGGCCGAGCTTTTCAAATCCCCTCTTAAAAGTTATTTGGAGCACTCCTTCAATCCCAGCACTCCAGATGCAAATGTGAGTTTGAGACCAACCTGGTCTACAGAGCTAGCTCCAGGACAGCCAATGCTATTACACAGAGAAACCCTGTCTTGAGAAAAACAAAGTTACTTGAAAGAAATTTTTAGTATAGCATTCATGGTCTTTTTTGCCCAACCAATATAGTCTCCTGCAGTGACATCAGGAAAGTAACACACCTGTTACTTTGTTCTATTATTTTTCAAGGCCACTGAAAGCAGGGCTTGTCACTTACTCAATTTTATAGTCTTTATAATAGTGACAAGATTCCTGGAACATAGGAAGATTTCAAGTCATATTTATAGAACTGAATGAGTCATTGGGAGTGTCTACTGGTAGAGGAAGCTGTTCAAACTTAGGATCTTCTTAATTTATTGGAATAAGAGGTGTTGTAGAGTGAAGTTCCACAAATGGCATAATCTTCCAGCTGTGGACACAACTGTAGGGTTCTTTTTTTTTTTTTCATTTAATAAACTTTTTTGTGAATCTGTTCTCATCTGCTCTCTGCTCTCTGCTCTTTTTATTTATTAGAGGGTGTTTTAACACTGAGGGCAAAACCACCACCTCCTGATGAATTTGTTGACTGTTTCCAGAAGTTTAAACATGGATTCAACCTTCTGGTAGGTGTACTTTATATACAATTGGAAGAAGCAGATGGAAAAGATCAAAGGCTAGCCAAATGTTCCTGAAAATTAAATTAAGAGATGCCATTGTCCCTGTAGATTTGTGGGTGTGTGTTTTGATTGGCCTTTAGTTATACCATGAGATGGCAAGGCATGCGTGTTGGAGAAACGTAGATGAAAAGCAACGCCGGTTGTTTCTTGGCTGATTGCCCTTCCCCTCGTGGGCTGCACGCTGATGGATCCTTTCTGAGCAGAAGAGCCAGGAAAGACGTCTCCTTCTGGTCGGCATTGGGCTGCTCTTTGTCCTTGGGTGATTGCATTGCGGTGATGTGTTTGTTTTCTTACTGTCACAGGCCAAGCTCAAGTCTCATATCCAGAACCCAAGTGCTTCAGATCTGGTTCACTTCTTGTTTACTCCACTGAATATGGTGAGCGTTAGTAGCTTAAACAAAGCAACCGTTCTTTGTATGTCTTCCACCCAAGGGTCTGGATTATTTAGCTGTGTTTCTTTGATTGTCTTACATGGGTCCTGTTTTTCTTACCTTGTGAGTAATCTCTGAGAATGTAAAGTTGGAGAGCTTAAAAGAACACACTCCTCACTTACAGCTGGGGACTTGGTACACACACGTTTACATTACAATAGCAGTTTATCCCAACCTAGTGTTGTCACAAACATCTTGTTTTCCAGAACTGGGAAGATTCAATGGACTCATGTTTAGGAATTCACACGCAAATGTGCTAGGCTTTACTGGGCAAGGCAGGAATATGTTGAGTGGCAATAAATGGCTCATTCAATCCAAAGAATAGATGACTTAAATTTATTTATTTTTACTTGTTTTGTGTGTGTGTGTGTGTGTGTGTGTGTGTGTGTGTGTGTGTGTGTGTGAGAGAGAGAGAGAGAGAGAGAGAGAGAGAGAGAGAGAGAGAGAGAGAGAGATGTCCTAAGAAAACAGAAGAGGGCATCAGATCCCTTGAGCATAAGTTTTGAACAACTTGTGAGTCCTCAATCAGGTCATCTGGAAGAGCCATACTTGCTGTTAACTACTCAGCCATTTCTTCAAGCCTGTTTTGTTTTTTTTTTAATTTTTTAATTTTTTGGTTTTTTGAGCCAGGATTTCCCTGTGTAGCCTTGACTGTCTGGCTTTGTTTTCTAATGGACTGACAAAGCAGCATGAACATCGTTCTCAACATACGACTGCTCTTTCACTTATGTAATTTCCCCCCCTAAGGGCTAAAGATATTGCCATGCAAAGTGCAAAGTAGCCATTTCCCCCCATTTGTAACATCTGAAAATTTGTATCATTGAGTTCTTTAATGTTAATTGAAACCAGGTAAAACTAAATAATATTTCTCATACGTTTTTATTAAAGTTTTACGAAAAGAGAAAAATCAAGGAAACAGAGGTATAGATGTCCTGCTGCCTTCCCAGAGATGACTAGGAAAGCCCTGGAGGTGGACCTGAGTGCAGCTTCGCTTTACATAGGCTAGACTCAGTAGCATTGCAGGCATGGATGGAGGAGTGATCACTAACAGAGCAGGGCCTGAAAGTCTATTGTTACTGTCCTGGTGACGTTAACCATTGATGAAAGTGCCCGCATATTGTCCTATATTGAATTTCTAACAGCCTAGTCATTGTTGAATTAGTCTCAATAACAACTCTTTAAAAAAATCAGACCAGGCTGATTTGGTTCCAGCAGTTGGCAATCCTGCACTCCTGAGACTGAGGCCTGGGGTCAAGAGTTCAAGGACAGCCTACTTGGCTTGAGAGCTGCCCAGAGCCTTAGAAGACCCAATCTCAAAAAATACAAAACAGCAGAAACAATGAATCAACAAGATCCACCTCGTCCAAAATGGAAGAAATCAACACTGCTCACTAGCAAAATTTTATTCTTTATTGTTTAACACCTTTGTTGGTAACTTAGTGTTATCAAATGCTCACAAAAGTTGTCCATTTTCTTTCTCACAGAGTTGACATAAGTATGTAGTAACTACCTCAAGTCATGTCCCTAACTCACAGTTAGCCACCGTGATCAGGCTGCCCATCTGAAAACATCTACTCGTTTTACGTTTGCCTTCCTCCAAAAGGACAACTTATCAGTGTTCTTGCCATAACAATCCTGTGGTTGCTCCAAGGGAGACACTTTACTTGGTCAGGGAGCCGAGGAAGCACACTTATTTAGGGCTGAGTGTTTTGATTGCAAGCCCCTCCCCTCTATGTTCAGTGTGCCTCGTGTCCATGGTGAATTGACGTGCGTGCACATCCTCTGGATTTCTTGATAGGAAACCACGAGCTGTAGCACTTAGTGCTTCTCTACTCTGTTTCCTCTCCCCTCTGCTAAGCCAGAGGGCACAGCAGTCTACTCTTTCACTCTTTTACTCTCTGCATGTATTCTGCAAGTGCTTTTAAGGCTAGAAGTTAAAAGGTGCAGCGCCAAAGTTGGGCGTGGCGGCACATGCGCCTGCGGTCCCGGCACTTTCAAGGCTGCAGTAGAATAGTGAGTTCCAGGCTAGCCTGAGTTACGTGGTAGACTTTTCTTTGAGAAATCTAAAACAACAAACCAAAAAGAATTGACCCTGCCATGTCGGCTCACACCTGTGCTCCCAGCACCTGGGAGCCTGAGGAAAGGTGATTTCTGTGAGCTTAAAGCCAGAATGGGCTACACAGGAAGGGAAAAATCAGCATAGACTGCAAAGTGAGAATTTGTCTTAAAAAAAATCCAAAGACACAAAACAAAACAGAAACTCTAGTGCAGTTGGGGTGGTTTGTGTTCCAGTAAAGTCAGTTTAAAGTTTTCCCCCACCATCTTTTCTTCTCAGTGTTTGTATTGCTTCCACCAGTGATCTGTCCTCTTCAATTTAAAGGCAGTTGCATCAAGGGAAATTGGGAAAAAAAAAAGCTTTATGCTCTAATGTAGTGTGTCACTACTGTGCACAAATTGTTTGAGGACCGAGTGAGCCCCATATCAGAATCATGCTGGTGTTAATGATTCCCGAAAGATGTGGCCCCTGAGTTGGACAATGGGTGGAGGAGAGGTCTCTAGGGGACATAGAGAAGCCCATCTTTACAGAGGCACAAAACAGCATGGCCTACGCAGAGTCCCTGACCTGAGAGATGTTGTCTCAGTCTAGAGCCATTCAAAAGACAAACCAAAAACCAACCCAAAACAAAACTAAACACCCAAACACCTCTTTTTTCATGTGGCACACCTCAGAGGGGCGAGATTCTAACAGTCTCTACCTATCCCTTCTGCCGTGAGATAACGAGCCTCCCTCAGCCAGGCCGTGGCTCCTGGGAGGCGCGGGTGGAGCGGCTCTCAGACACAGGGTTGTCATTGTTTTTGCTTATCAAAACATGCACCTGTTTCCCATCGGCCATTAAATTGTCCATATCAAATCAGGGAAATATCCTAGAATTGAATTCTGGGGAGCGTGGAGGGGGGTACCACCTGTCACTGCACCTCTCTTCCCCATCCCTCCTCTCCCCTCCTCTCCCTCTTCTCTCTCTCTCCCTCCCTGCCCAGGTCCATTTCAATTTCATACATCTTGACAGACACAGTGTGAACTGATGACTGAAGGCTTTTCTCTCTCTCTGCCAACAGCATTCTTTCTGCAGCCATAGTTTTCCATGTTGGCATAATAGATTTGCTATTTGCAATTGGTATCCTAAAAATAACAGATGATTAAGTTAGTACCTAAGGAGTCTCTGCATAGCCATTAGCTTATACCTGGGAAAATAATAGATGCTTATAGCCAATATGTAGGTGCTATGATGTCCTTAAACTATTAACTTTATACATTAATTCACCCTCATTCTGGGTAAGTCAATTTGAGAAGCTGTTTTTCACTCTATAATATGTTATACGTCAAATTTTAATTTGAACGTATTGAAATAGTGCTTAGTTTTGGGATTGATTTTTGTGCATAAATTTCAAGAGTATACAATCATTTTCTTGCTAAAAAGATTTGTTCTCCATCTAGGTGGTCCAGGCAACAGGTGGTCCTGAACTGGCCAGTTCAGTCCTCAGCCCACTGTTGACTAAAGATACAGTTGATTTCTTAAATTATACAGTCACTGCAGATGAACGGCAACTGTGGATGTCACTGGGCGACACATGGATAAAAGTCAGGTAAGCACACGGAAGATCAACAGTTAGTACCTCTGATGCTGTGAGCACTCCCTGTCTGTTGCACTAAGCCAGGAAGGCAATCATGTAAGATTCTGTAAAAAGAACTACACGTTCTGGGATGAAGAAGTGGATGTCACTGAAAAACTTATTGTCAACTTGGGCCAGCGAGATGGCTCAGCGGGTAAAGGTGCTTGCTGCCAAACCCAACAACCTGAGTTCGATCCCTGAGCCCCGTGTGGTAGAAGGAAAGAACTGAGTCAACATAGGTGTGCTATGAATTCCAAACCCGCCCCCAACACACACGCAGGCATGAGTTGACTGAGTAGAGGTAATTTAAGAAATTAATTAAAAGCACGCTGCCAAGTAAAGGAAGTGTAGTGTGTGCAGAAGGGGAGGAGTGGGACATAAGTTGACTGTGACCCACTGGCATGGTGACATGAAGGGAGAAGATGGAGAGAAGGGGGAAACTGTTTCTCAGGGAAGAGCTGGTGTTTCAAGCCAGCAGCTAACAGTCCAACTAGGAATAAGTGCGCACATGTGCGCACGCACACACACACACACACACACACACACACACACACACACATACACAATCCTACAAGCACAGCATGCAATGTGTTCTCCCATGTATTTTATAGCAATACTACTGATATTTCTGTTCACAGATGAAGAAATAAGGCTCAGAAAGGTCAGCTCATTGGCCTAAACCCACGCAGCATCTTAAGTGATGGATGTTCAGAATCTCCTCGCTAAGTGGCCTTTCAGTGGGATATGTAGTGTAGAGCAGGCGACAGAGAAGCACAAAAGAAGACAAGAAGCAGTGAGAGGTCAGAGATGAGGGAGGCGGGACTTTGAGTCATCCATGTGTGGAGAAAGGTTAGAAGAAGAATAGTGTGACAAAGGAGGCATCCAGAGCTAAGCAGGGTTGGTTACAAAGGCTCCACAGCTGTGTTAAGGAGCAGATCATGAAGGCTGTGGAGGGTGACCAACGCTGTGAAAAAGAGTATGACATAGTCACGTCTAGGTTTTCCTCCCCACTCTTTCTTACTCTGCCTAACTTTGAGAAACGTTTTGTTAAGTTGCTGATTTACCTGCCCAGGTTAGTCTTGAACTTGCTATCCTCCTGCCTCAGCCTGCCTACCAAGCCCATGCAGTTGTCTTCCAAGATCAGTCCCCTGTGGTCAGGGACAAAAGTTGCCACAGGCAGAGAAGCCTCGTGGGGGTGTTAATGGTGTAGCACAGGCTCCTTAGGAATCAGCCCTCTCTGGGGTTGGAGCCATCACTCATTGCAAAAGAGATGTGGGCATAAATTTAGAATCATCATTTGCCAAGAACGAGACTGAGGAGGGCAAGCCCGTTAGCAAGAGTTGACACCTGCCGAGCCAGGCTCATCATAGAGCCATTTCCAGCTTCATGCGACCCCGCTTCAGCATACTTTATTTCATCAATGCTTTTTTCTTTTCCTGTTCAGAGAAAATAACCCAGCATCGTGATCAGTTAGCAATTAGTCTCTGAAGGTTTGTTCTTGCCCCTGTGGAGGGCCAGTCTAAAAGATGCGGACCAATTCATCACTTTTTTCTTTTATTGAGACACACACAAGACAGTCCCACTTACCTGCTGGACTTCAGCTACTGTGTATGTTCAGATATAATTTGAATGCTGTTTTACCAAAATGAAATTCTTTCAAGTACTACATAGTGTTTTCTATGTTGCTAATACTATCTGAGCATATTTGTGTACATATCTAGAATAGCCATGTATCATTAGATCTACATTTTAGGATGTTATTTATATATTCCTTTAAAAATACTTATTTTTATTTTATGTCTATATGTGAGTGTGTGCATGTATGTATATGTACCACAAACATGCCTGGTAGCCACAGAAGCCAGAAGGGTTTGGAGTCCCTGGAACTGAAGTTACATGCGGTGCTAGGAACTAAATCTGGGTCTTCTGGAAGAACAGCCAATGCTCTTACCTTATGAGTCATCTCTTTTTTATATATTAAGCTGTATTAAAATGGCTTAAACATATTTGTAAAATGTTAGGTTTATGCTGTTTGTGATGTTATACCAAATCTAGGCTATTTTTTTTCTACCAATAAGGCTTATTAAATCTGTCATATCTCATAGAATATAAAAATAGCTTGGGGTTTTCAGTGACTTTGTTTTGAACCCTAACCACATAATCAGAAATTTTAATGATGGTTTAAGTAACTGTATCAAAAGGAAATATATAGTTAGCATTTACCATGGGGCAGCGGTCACAGCCGATCCTGATTAGTGGGGGTTGATAGTGACCATAGATTAGCTAACTTTTCTCCTTAAAATGAAGCTTGTACATTTAGTTTATAAAGTTGGTCATCTGCTTCATTTTATAAAATCTTGCAGTTAAAAAAAATATGAACCTTCCTAACAGTCTTGGATGGTTCTATTTTCAAAGGTATCCGCCTCGCCCCCTTCCTACTCCCCCCCCCCCACTGTCTTAGTGCTTAAAGGGACTGAAGGGAGAGATGAGCACTGGAAAGGACTTTAGATGCTGCTGCCCTATGCTTTAAATACTTACTGCATTTCTATTCTCATGCACAGATGTTAAAAAAGCATACACCCATGCAGAGCATCAGGCTCCAGGAAAAGTTAGGAGCGAAACACGGAGCTGAGGTTATCCTGCATAGTTGAATCACTCTTTTATTTGGTTTGAATTACTGGAATATAACACACGCACACACGCGCGCGCGCGCGCACAACACACACACACACACACACACACACACACACAACCTATAACATATAAACTCAATGTCATCCTACAGAGCAGAGTGGCCGAAGGAACAGTTCATCCCACCTTACGTCCCGAGGTTCCGCAATGGCTGGGAGCCCCCGATGCTGAACTTCATGGGCGCACCCACAGAGCAAGACATGTACCAGCTAGCCGAGTCCGTGGCTAATGCTGCTGAGCACCAGCGCAAGCAGGATAGCAAGAGGCTGTCCACGGAGGTGAGGATCCATCACGCTTGGTTTCTGTGGATGGTGTGATGGTCACTGGGAGTCATCGCTCGCTGGAGATCGGTCTGGAACCAGTGACTAAACGCCCTGAGTCCTCTCAGCAGTTGCTTGTGTTTATGATGGCTGGTCGGCACGTCTCTTCGCCTACCCCAACGGGGTCAAGCGCTTCCGTGTTCTGTTCCTCCCTTGACCCTCTTCTCTGTCAAGGGCTTGCCCACAGGAACTGTTTATCCTCTTTCTGGTTTCTTTTCACATCTTTAGACCCTGAAGGCAGTTCCCTAAAACCTAGACCCCTACATCAAAAATTTTAAGCAACTTCTTCCAGAGCACCACAGTCACTTCCTTCCTCCCTCCTTCCTCCCTCTTTTCTTCCCTCTCTTCCTGTCACCCTCCATCTCTCCCCACATCCTACTGCCCTCTTCTTTCCACTTCTGTGCCACCTTCCTCTGTGTCCCTGTAGTTACTGCCCCCACTGTCCTCCCAGTCCCTTCTCCTGTTCCACTGTCCTGAAGTGTGTAGAGCGCCAAGTGTGTAGTGCGCCCTTCAGTCTTCTGTCAAATGCCCGCGACAGTGTTGCCCCTGTGGATATACCAGTGTGCTTTATCTTTCAGTTATTATTCAGCTTTAAAGTATAACCCTGTTTGGGGAGCAAATTAGAGGACTGAAATTGGGCTTATTATCGTGCTCATTATAAAGGACTTTTCTGTGAAGAAATTTTTTTTTTTGCCCTATTGGAAAGGAAAATTGAACAGTGTTTAAAGCTCAACCGATGACAAATGGGATGCTTAAACCCGTGAAATTATGTGGGTAAAGTCTAGAATGAAAAAGCTGCACTGAACGGCAGCTAGACACACCCGAAGCCAGGTCCAGGTCACTCCTCCTTCCTTTTAAAATTCCTTTGGTGAGTGGATTTGTAACGTGGCAAATACCATGCGAGGACAGGCCTTAGCAAGCCTCATCTCTGACCACTTTTAAGGAGACACATTCATATAAGTCAAATTGCTTAAACTTATTCCCTTGGACAAAATTGTCTTTGGACAGTGATGTTATATAGAAAGTGTGCTGCATTCTGTAGGCTGGAAAGATGGCTCAGCAGGTACAGAGCTTATGTGTAAGCAGGAGGGCCTGTTACCCAGCTGCAGTCACCCAGGCCTCACGATCAAGTCAGATGCAGTGACGTGCACCTGGAATCCTAGAGCTGGGGACACGGAGACAGGAGGATCCCTGGAGCTCACTGACCAGCTAGTCTTACTCAGTCCGTGAGATTCTGGTTCAGCCGGTAACACCGTGTCCAAAAAAACCATAAAAGGCTGCTTTGATGTCTACTTCAATATCACATATGTGTGCACACATGACAAACACATGTTCACACGTACGGCATCATTCACAAACACAAACTTTCCTCTAAAAGGCAATATGTTGAAATCCAGAATTACAACTAAAGCCAACTCGCTTCTCCGAGGTCCTCTTTCTGTGACTGGTTTCCCTTCGGCTGCATGACAAGGAAGACTCCATAACTGGCCTTTCCTCCAAATGCCAGATGATGACCTCATACTGCTGAGTAGCTTATGTCCCTGCCTGGGCTTGATAGTTCAGACTTCATGACTGTGTGTCTTCCTCCCGTGTAGAAAGCAAATATACCAAGGGATGGGGCCATACACGCACACAGGAAATGTTAATTCATTTGGCGTTTCCATAGTTACAGATTTTTTTGAGTCACAAAAATGCCCATCGTATGGTGTTCTTATCTCACACTAGAAAATATGCCATTTAATGTCCCTTGGAAATTCCCACCTTTCACAGTTCTGTGTTTAAAGAGGGGACGGTGCGTGCACTCTAGGCAGGAGTGTGTATGTCTGTCTACGCTGAACACGTAATTTTGAAATACGAATTACGTAGGGTTCCCCACCCCTTGTCATGAGCTATCGTTTTCCTGCTGTAAAGTATTTTCCATTTTATGATATAAGTGGCTGTTCAGAAACTTAAGAGAACGAGAGGAAGGATGCCTGCCAGGTTGGATATTTTTCCCCCCTCAGGAAAAGAGCCAGTTGATAGTGACTTAAAGTGCATAAGAAGTGTGATCATTGCGAGGCAAGAGACTTCATTCTGTTTTATTGCTACCATAATAAATGCACTTAGAGCAAGTCTTGAGCAATTCAGGATCTGCTGGTTCTGTTTCAGATTGAAAGGCATAGGTGATGTGGAGTGACAGTGTGGGTGACACTGTCAACATCCCTGCTTCCTCCGAGCCTTCAGCAGCCTCAGCCCGGCTGTGCAGTCAGCATTGAGTCACTTGACCGCCCTTGATCTCCTTCCTCTTGACATGCCGGGCCATCCTCCCAACCCATGATTTCATAGTGGCTAGGAAAAGGTGGGAATGGCTCTAGCAGTTTCTGGCTCCAGTTGTTCAAGCCTTTGATTTTTTTTTTTTTTAATTACCTAATTGGAGTCTGCATCTGTGCTGGCTCTCAAGGAAAATATTAGTGGAGCTGGCTGATCCTGGGTGCTTAAATGGCTGGAAACCATTTGTATTTGTTTGTGAGGACTTGTTCCCTGATGTATGTTCCAGGTGGGTATCTAATGTGGGTTTTGACAGCCATGCTGGTTCACTGGAGACTTTGCCTGTGGATGAACTCAGCGTTATCCTTACAAGTCTTTGCATTGCTGTGAATATCCAGCTTAGATGTCCCCCCCAAACCTTCCCAGGTTGGGATAGTTTGTCCCAGTGAACTCATAAATAGTAGAAACTCCAGGAAATTCTCCTGCCGCAGCATTCATCACACTCTTCCACATTTTCTTTTATGTATAGAAACCGTGTGAAATCTGGAGGTGACCTTTTGTGTTGTTCCCTATCCAGCCTGAGTGGGTGGCCCCTGTGGTTTTAAGGCCACCGTGCTCAAAGGTCACAGACCTCAACTCTGCCTTTGTAGCAACCAGTAGATCTAAATAGTGTCACCCACAGCAAAGAAATGATTACAGAATTATCTTTTCCTGGATTCTTGACTAACAAGCTCAAAGTTTTTGTGTGCTTGTGTTTCCTGTTATAGTGACTCTGATAGCAGTGTTTCCATGTATAACAATTTTTAAATGGTATTTGGGGTACTTTTTAAAAATGAAAAATTAAATGATATATTTAATTATAAATACAGAACAAAGAATCTTCATGTGGTGATACTTACTCCATGGGAGTCTTAAATGTTTCCGTTACTTCACAGGAAGCAAAGGTTAAAGGTCATCCTCTAATTTCATTGTTCACAGTGTTAAAGTCTAAGATCAAAATCAGTTACTGCTGACAGGAAAAAAAAATTGCCATTTTTATATCTAATATTTTCAGAAATAAGATTTACCCTGTACACTAGTGACAAAAATGAATAGCCCCGTGTCTCAGCCTAACAACAGTGGGCATTCCCATGACAGTGGGAACTGGCCACGGTTCCGAGCAGGGCTCTGCACCACTGACAGGGCACCCATGCCAGCAGCGCTTGGTGACACTGCGACGTAATTCTGTCTTCCAGCATTCCAGTGTATCCGACTATCCTCCAGCCGATGGGTACGCATTCAACAACAACATGTACAACAGAGGGCCACATCTGGACCAAGGGGAGGCCGCCATGGCTTTCAAGTCGACTCCCAGTCGCCACGTAGATAGGTAACAGTCAGCAGCCACGTGGGGAGCACTGTGGGAAGCCAAGGATGACTTAGACTGAAGGTGGTGAGAGTGGGGGTGGGGTAAGGTGAAGGGGGTTGAGGCTGAAAGTAGCGGTGTGGGAGAAGGAGGTGTGGCTTGTTTCGTTCTGCAAAGGTTTTGTCTGTTTTTTGTTTTTGCTTTTATGTTTGTTTGTTTGTTTGGGTTTTTTTTGTTGTTTTTGGTTTGTTTTTCATTTTTTTCCCCAAAGACAGGGTTTCTCTGTGTAGCTCTGGCTGTCCTGGACTTGCTTTGTAGACCAGGCTGGCCTCGAACTCACAGAGATTCGCCTGCCTCTGCCTCCTATACTGGCTTTGATGGGTAGGAGAGGCAGGACCTCTAGTCTGCAGTGCAAATTCTACTGGGTGACTCCAGCTATTTTTAAAGATACTTCTGACGGTGGTGGTCCTGCAGCAGGAGACAGGGATTATCTTTGACCTTTGTTGGATGTTCCATTAGTTTCTACCGGGGAGTCTCCAGGGAGCTTCCCCGGGCTAAGGATACACCTCAGTGAATTCAGTGTGTGCTGCTTACAAGCACCTAGGTTCTGATTCCGAAAACTCACGTAAACTGGGCACATTAGCACATGTCTGTAAGCACAGAGCTCCTTCAGCGGCATAGGAGATGGAGACAGGAGGACACCCTGAGGCCACAAGGCCAGCTAGCTTTGTGTGTAACAAGGGGCAAGAGACCTGCCTCAAGCAAGGTGCAAAGTGAGGACTGACGTCTGCTCCCGTGTCATGTCTTGGCTGCCACCCACCCTCACTCACTCCCACAACAGAGTTTGCCAGCTCAGTAACTTAGAAAGGAAACGATTTCTACCCATTTTTCTGCATCTACCAAAGACCAACAACAAAATATAAAGCCTAAAACACCCTTCTTGTAGACAGAATATTAGGATCATTAAAATAAGCCAGGTAGGGCAGCAGATGCCTGGAATCCCAGCACTTGCGTTGGTTGAGGTGTGAAGATGGTGAGGTGAGGGCCAGGTTTGGCCACACTGACTCTGCTGTTGGCTAGCCTGGTCTATGATGTGGGCCGCTGTTTCTTTCTCATCCTCACCCCTCTCTGTCTCTCTCTCTCTCTTTGTACTAGATATAATTAACTATTTAAATAGAGGCTGTGCCGTTCCATTCTTACTGTTTCCTTGTATTTTTCTTTCTTTTTTGTTTTTGTTTGTTTTGTTTTGTTTGTTTCTCAAGACAGGATTTTCCTGTGTAGCCTTGGCTGTTCTAGAACTCACTCTGTGGACCAGGCTGGCCTTGAACTCATAAGAGATTCATCTGCCTCTGCCTCTGGAGTGCTGGGATTAAAGTCATGTGCCACCACCACCCAACCTGTTTTGTTTTGTTTTGTTTTGTTCTCCTTAAAGATTTAAGTTAGCCAAATATAGAGAATTAGAAATCAAGAAGAAATAAAAGAACTCCTTGGGGTTCCCTTTTGCACAAAGATGCTGTTTTGTAGTAACTAAAGTTAATAAACACCAGGCTAAGCCAAAAGAAAGAGAGATTGTGAAATGTTGGTATAGAGGGACGCATATTCAGTTAAGTCAGAAAGTGTCCCAGTGTTTCTCTGTCCATAAAGAGCTGTTATTGTCAGTTTATTATTTCCCTGTAGAATCTGAGGTAGAGCTGAGATGTAGCTCAGTTGGTGCATTACTCTGCCCGCCTAGCATGCGTAAGGTCCTGGGTTCAGTCTTCAGCACCACAGGACACCAATAGGAGCACACACTTGTAATTCAAGATCTGGGAGGGTGAAGACAAGAGGACAGAAATTCAAGGCCAGCCTGGGATGCATGACCCATCTGCTATAATGTCAGGGAAGCCTCATTAAGGAAGACAGAGGGAGCCGGGCGTGGTGGCGCACGCCTTTAATCCCAGCACTCAGGAGGCAGAGGCAGGCGGATTGCTGTGAGTTCGAGGCCAGCCTGGTCTACAAAGTGAGTCCAGAACAGCCAAGGCTACACAGAGAAACCCTGTCTCAAAAAAAATAAAATAAAATAAAAAAGGCCGACAGAGGGAATCCATGGGGGTTGCACAAGTGTCATTCTAAGGGCACCATAGCATATTACATTGAGTTCAAGGAAAAGTCAACAGTGAATAATGTATCTTGAAAATGCAGCATATAAACATAGGTTTTCGTTATTTTTAAAAGATTAGAGAGTGGGGAGACAGCTCAGGGGCTAAAGCACTTGCCGTGCAGGTTTGGGGAGGGAGCTTAGATTCCTAGACCCATACAAAGCCTGGGCAGACATGGAGGCTGCTTATACAGACAGACTCAGGGAATCCCCAGGGCAAGCAGGTGGTCTGTGAGTCATTCAATTAGTACAAACTTGGTGGATTGAATGGCTATATGACGGTGTCCAACATTTCAGTCTTTACCTGCCTGTAAGGTCTACCGAGTCTGTAAGGTTTAGTCTTTGCCATCGACTACCAGTGTGCTTCTGTGTCTTTTAAAAGCTTATCTTCTTCCGTATAATCTTTGTAGGCTTTAAAGGGACTGTGTCTTTGATTTATTCACTCAACCACGTATTTCAAAACTGACCTAGAAAGTTAAAGTAGTGTCATTGCTAGAACGTGAATAAATAAAATGCAAATTCAGAAATCTGTAACAGAGATAGGGATTTTATGAACTTCAGGGATTAACATTACGACTGGCTTCCAAGTTTGCTTTTGAGAATGGCCCTGAATTCATGCTGGCCTGGATACCTGTTGAGTACCAGACGAGCGACAGCTATATGCGAGACCTTCTCTCAAAGCACAACCGAAAACATAACAAAGCTACAGAGCAGGTGTAGAGGCAGCAGTGATCTCTGGGCTTCGCTGTCTAACCAGTCGCACCAGCTTAGCAGCCAACCATCGTCTCCCAAGGGTAAACAAGCCTGCCCTGTGGCATGGTGGGCGATTTGACCGGAGAATAGATAACACTCCACTCACCACCCACTGCATTTCCCACCTGTAGAAACTAATTGCACTCAATCATAAGAGTAAAATCGAGACCTAGCATGTATCACATCAGATTAGGACTTTTGGATGGCTCTTGCAATAATGACACATTTTCCTCTACAAAACGGGGCATCAATGATCCCAGCCACTGCCAGCCATCCCAGTTTATAGTGTTTCCAGCTGAGCAAGCATCTGTCAGGACACTCAAGATAGCCCAGGAGGTTACTGTCTGCAAATTCTTTCCTTGGTCCATTGCGACTCCTCTGAAAGGAGACTGCAGTCTCCTCATATGCACTTCCATGGTTAGTTAGAGCTTTTTGACATATGCAAAAGAAGTTTTCTGCGCCTTCTTAGACTACCATCTCTTCTCCCTTATCTGTGGTGGTTCTTTTGCAAATTATAGAAGAGAGAAATGAGGGGAAAGAGAACAAATGGAAATTACTATTTTCCTAACTCTCAAGGTGGGTGAATCTCTTTATTCCCCAATAAGAATATTAATATAATATAAATATGTGTTAGCTAGTAGCAGAACTATTCCAGTAGAGATAGGGATGTAGAGTCCAAGAACAACAGGCCTTAAGTTATGATTATTTGTAGCATATTAATAATTTAAGCCACATATTATGGATCCTGTCTGTAATCTCAGCATTCAGGACTCTGAGACAAGAGGGTCCTGATGAGTTTGAGGCAGTTCTGGGCTATGTAGTGACCTCTATACCCCCTTGTACTACGGTATGCCGTATCTTAAAAACCAAAACAAAAATGTATAACGTATAATAATTAGGGAATACTGTCACCTTTTATTTTATTTATTTATTTTTGGTTTTTCGAGACAAAGTTTCTCTGTGTAGCCTTGGCTGTCCTAGACTCGCTTTGTAGACCAGGCTGGCCTCAAACTCACAGCGATCCACCTGACTCTGCTGGGATTAAAGGCGTGCGCTGCCACCACCCGGCTCATCTTTTATTTTAATATGCTGAAAATGACAGGTAGGAATCACAGCTTACAAGTTTTCCTTTGTTCTGGTCCTCCCTGTCTGAGAGATGGAAGGAGTCTGAAAGATATTGTGGACCTGTGATAAAGGGTTGCTCTGTTACTACAGCTGGACCCTGGGGGCCCAGGTCTGGCTCTGCATGCCAGAGCTGGGGTAAATGACCATCCTTGGTCTTGTCTCAGGCTATTGATGGTTCTCATAGAGATTAGTGAGAAAATATAGAAATGTGGTTGGAAGAGGTCAGGAAATAAAGTCATTCAGACTTAGCATTTTCATTTTACTGTTGAAGCATTATGCCAGATACGAAGGAAATAAGAATACTATTAATGTGTGAAGTTTTATTGTACTGTGTAAAACAAAAAAGCCATGCTAAATACATTATTAATCTTCTAATGCTGATTAATAGAAATAGTATTTGTTTTTCAAAGAAAGTATTTTTAAATAGGACCCATACTTCAGTTATTATCATTTAAAAAGCTTACAAGTAGAACATTATGATAGGCAGATTTGGGCCCAGGGGTCCCGCTCAAACTAAGGCACCAGCCAAGGACAATACAGGCGGTAAACCTTAAACCCCTACCCAGATCTAGACAATGGACAGAACACTCTCCACAGTAGAGTGGAGAGTGGGATATTACTTTCTCACATACTCTGATGCCTCGACTTTGACCATGTCCCCTGGAGGGGGAGACCTAGTGGCACTCAGAGGAAGGACAGCAGGTTACCAAGAAGAGAATTGATACCCTATGATCATATAGAGGGGGAGATAATCCTCCTCAGGAACAGTCATAGGGGAGGGGAATAAGGGGAAAATGGGAAGGAGGGAAGAATGGGAGGATACAAGGGATGGGATAACCATTGAGATGTAACAAGAATAAATTAATAAAGTAAAAAAAAAGAAAAGAAAGAAAAAAAGCTTATAGAGAATTTAAAATTAAAATTTTCTTCATTGCTTGAGAAAGTTGCTGTTTATGTCCTTGATGGATACTTTCCTTTGAACTTTTGATAGCTGGGTAAGGTTTTTTAAAAAATGGTCTCTAGACTTAACTTTTAACATGTTTGTTATGAAATGTTACTTGAATAAGTAAAATCAACATGTAGTTAAAGTTGTACTATGGGCTTTCTCTCCAGTTTCCTTTAATTTCATACTTCAGGCTCCTTTAATGGTACTTGTGCTGATCTCTACATCCCATGTGATCCCTACATCCCATGTGATCTCTACATCCCATGTGATCCCTACATCCCATGTGATCTCTACATCCCATGTGATCCCTACATCCCATGTGATCCCTACATCCCATGTGATCTCTACATCCCATGTGATCCCTACATCCCATGTGATCCCTACATCCCATGTGATCTCTACATCCCATGTGATCCCTACATCCCATGTGATCCCTACATCCCATGTGGTCACTACATCCCATGTAATCCCTACATCCCATGTGATCCTTACATCCCATGTGATCTCTACATCCCATGTGATCTCTACATCCCATGTGATCACTACATCCCATGTGGTCACTACATCCCATGTGGTCACTACATCCCATGTGATCCCTACATCCCATGTGATCCCTACATCCCATGTGATCACTACATCCCATGTGGTCACTACATCCCATGTGATCCCTACATCCCATATGATCTCTACATCCCATGTGATCCCTACATCCCATGTGATCACTACATCCCATGTGGTCACTACATCCCATGTGATCCCTACATCCCATATGATCTCTACATCCCATATGATCTCTACATCCCATGTGATCCCTACATCCCATGTGATCCCTACATCCCATGTGATCACTACATCCCATGTGGTCACTACATCCCATGTGATCCCTACATCCCATGTGATCTCTACATCCCATGTGATCCCTACATCCCATGTGATCTCTACATCCCATGTGATCCCTACATCCCATGTGATCCCTACATCCCATGTGATCTCTACATCCCATGTGATCCCTACATCCCATGTGATCACTACATCCCATGTGGTCACTACATCCCATGTGATCCCTACATCCCATATGATCTCTACATCCCATGTGATCTCTACATCCCATGTGATCTCTACATCCCATGTGATCCCTACATCCCATGTGATCCCTACATCCCATGTGATCCCTACATCCCATGTGATCTCTACATCCCATGTGATCCCTACATCCCATGTGATCCCTACATCCCATGTGATCACTACATCCCATGTGATCCCTACATCCCATGTGATCTCTACATCCCATGTGATCTCTACATCCCATGTGATCCCTACATCCCATGTGATCCCTACATCCCATGTGATCCCTACATCCCATGTGATCTCTACATCCCATGTGATCTCTACATCCCATGTGATCCCTACATCCCATGTGATCCCTACATCCCATGTGATCCCTACGTCCCATGTGATCACTACGTCCCGTGTGATCACTACGTCCCGTGTGATCACTACATCCCATGTGATCCCTACATCCCATGTGATCCCTACATCCCATGTGATCCCTACATCCCATGTGATCTCTACATCCCATGTGATCCCTACATCCCATGTGATCCCTACATCCCATGTGATCCCTACATCCCATGTGATCTCTACATCCCATGTGATCCCTACATCCCATGTGATCTCTACATCCCATGTGATCACTACATCCCATGTGACCACTACATCCCATGTGATCTCTACATCCCATGTGATCCCTACATCCCATGTGATCCCTACATCCCATGTGATCACTACATCCCATGTGATCTCTACATCCCATGTGATCACTACATCCCATGTGGTCACTACATCCCATGTGATCCCTACATCCCATGTGATCACTACATCCCATGTGCTCTTTTCCATCCTTTTTGGGATGGGATCTCGCACAGTGTAGAGTGACCTCAAACTTGATGTGTAGCCCAAGATGACTCTTGATCCTCTTGCCCTGGCCTCTCACAGGCCGGGAGTCTAGGCATACACCACCAAGCCTGGCTTTGCTGTGTATATTTAATAGATAGTTTACAGGATTAGAGCCTAGATTTCGCTCAGGACCACCTATCCTTGGGATTTCACATTATTTTCCTTTGTCTGAGCAGTAATTCTAAAACCAAGACAAAAACCATTTATTTATTTTTGTGTGCTTGCCTGTCCCCCCCCCCCCATCCCACCCAATTATGGAAGCCAAAGATATCAGATCCTCTGAAACTGCAGTTACAGGTGGCTGTTAGCACCCAATGTGGCTACTGTGGATGGAACACATGCCCTCTACAAGAGCAGTGCCCTCTGAACTGCTGAGGCGTCTCTCCAGCCCCAGTTTGTTCTTTTTAATAGTAAGAACCCTATGGTTCTTTTTATTTCTCACACTATGTAAAAATAGTCAGACTGAGCTCCTGTCTAAGTGTCAGGAGGCTTTCTGAAAGGGCTGGACGGCCCTTGTGTTTACTTCAGTTCTCGGGCTTTAGAAGAACTAGTAGCATGACAGAGTTCTTCCTTTCTTTTTATAGGAATTATGACTCAGTCAAAACACAACCCAAGAAATACGCCAAATCCAAGTATGACTTCGTGGCGCGGAACAGCAGCGAGCTCTCGGTCATGAAGGATGATGTTTTAGAGGTAATTGGTTTTCATGCTCTTACTCCTCTAAGAAAGGAAAGTTCTGCCGTCTTCTAATATGTATCTGAACCTTCTGAAAGGGAAACAGGGGTCAAGAGATTGGTCTCTTGGACGCAGTACCTCCTGGGAATCTGTATCTCTTTATAAGTGTTATCTACTTAGTTTATCAGACCCCAGAATAAGAGATACATAGAACATGCTGGAAGAGGGAGGTGGATGCTTTTGGCTTGCATTGTCCTTTCTTTCTTCTGGGATTTATTCATTTTGGAAGCAAGGCTAGTTATAAACTCAGTGGAGATGAACCATGGCAGTGTAATCAAAGAAAACATTGCCTCTTTCTCTGAGATTCCTTGCATAAATGTCACCAGCACCCCATTGGGTAATCACATTGAGGGTAGTGTTTCTTAGCTGATAGTTTAAAGTTCATTTCCTTGAATATATGCAATACATAGTGTTAAAAATGGTTTTCATATATTTTTCCTTTCTAGCCCACAAATGGAAGCAACAGAATTTTCTATGGCCATCTTGTTGTCCTTTGTGTACCTCAAATGAGGCAGTACGTTTTGAGGACATAGTATATATTTGGGATAGATTTGTCACAGAACTTATTTTACACAAATATCAATAATTGGAAGTCTTAGTGTAATTCCTCAGATTTCAGTCACACATGTTCATATTAGTTCATTATCAGAAGTAAGGAAAGAATTTTCTTGATTAAGATTGAGAAATAAAAGTTGAGCTTTGTCCCTGAGTTTGCTTTCTTATAGAAATTGCTCTTTTGTTCTTTGCATCATGACAGATTCTTGATGATAGAAAACAGTGGTGGAAAGTTCGGAATGCCAGCGGGGACTCTGGGTTTGTGCCAAATAACATTCTGGATATCGTGAGGCCCCCGGAATCCGGAGTGGGGCGTGCTGACCCCCCATACACACATACCATACAGGTAACCTGGGTTCTGGGCAAAGTTAATATTTACAGGTTTCCATGAACAGGAATTAAGTACCTTTCGTGTATTAATCACTTTGAGGTTTAATTGATTATGCTTTTGAGAGCAGCTGAAAAGCAGTGTGGAGATGGTCGTTACACACATTTTTCTGATTCATTTCCTAAGGAGATTGGTGGTGTCCAACATAAGTTACTGCTCTTCTGAATGCTTTTTTAAAAAACCAATTTATAATATTTCTGACAAATATAGATAATTGTTTTCTCTTTCCTCATTGATGTGGGCATGAAGCTTGTAGGAGAGTCCAACTCCATCCTTGACAGCCTTTGTCTTCAGTCTCTGGCCAGCCTTCAGTTCACACACAACACATGTCCAGGTGCTATAGTGTTTTTTTTTCCTTTCTTTATATTAAGGTTCAATGTATCTATGACATAGACAAGAGAGAACAGATTCTCCCTCTGATTACAGAGGCCTTCCTGAGCCTCGCACACACCACTGTTTCAGGATTTTAGTGGCTGGGTCAGCTCATCCGTTGTGGCAGCTGTATTCACTTGCTGGCTCTCAGGAGTGAGGTCCTGCAGTAGAGCTAGCTCAGATAGACTCTCCATGCATGACCTCTGAACCTGAGTGGCTTCTTTTCCATGCCTTAGGGAAGAAGTCTTAGTTCTCAATGTGGAGAAACACACCGTTCCTGATTGCATTTTTATTGCGATTTCATTAGCACTGCTGAATCATGTAGTAGCTACACAGGAAATACTGTAAAGCAGTTCCATGTCGGTCAGGTCGAAGCGTGAAGAAGACAAGGTGTCCAGGCCTCGGGGAGAGGTCATTATGCCGGCTGCCACACTGAGGAATCTGAGCCCTCAGAACTCCTAGTGACGCTCAAGCATAGAGCAGACCCTTGCCCCATCCAAGAGGGATTTGGCCTCATTAGAAGCCACAAGCCAAGCAAATGTTTGACATAAAGAATTCTCATCACTGTATGTAGAGTGCGTACCGATCTTCCCAGCACTTGACAGATAGAGGCAGGAGCATCAGGAACCTAATGTCATCTTGGGCTCACAAAGTCAGTTCAAGAACAGCCTGAACTCTGTGAGACTTTGCCTCAAAAAGAAAAAGGAAAAATAAAATCAATCATTGATATTATTGTTGTTGTTGCATCTCAGTGCTGTGAAGCGATGTAGGCATTAGAAGTCTGTTTGTTGTGCTTTTTTTTTCCTGACATGACATATGTACTTACTTATACCAATCATTTGTCATTAGCTTTTGATGCCAAAGAAGGAATTTGAATTATTCAAGGTATGGTTTGCTGTGCTTCCCGTGGATTTTTGCAGTGAATTTTCTGACTTAGTTTGCCATGGCTTTTACTTTCCCTGAGTTCCTACTTTTCTAAGTGTGTGAGATGTGGTCACGTGGCATAATGAGGCTTCTCTCAGGAGGATGAGCTCTAATCCTCCGTTTTCTTTCCTGAAGGGTTTTTTTTTTATCTTATCCTTAACAGTGATGTCATATATGGTTGAATTGTGTGCCTGAGAGGGAGTATTTGCCCTTTGAGAAGTATGGGTTCTTAAATACTCTAATGATAAACTGTAGCATGCACTGTTTACAAAGGCTTTCCTCCAGCCACACGGGCAAACAGATCCAAGAGTTTTTAAGTTTACAGATTAAGAACAATTACTCAAATTGAATTTTGCTTGTGTGCATGATTCCTAGGAGCAGATAAATTAAAAATAAGTTAACTTAATTAAGCTGGCAAGTAGTGTGCATTCTGAGTATCTGTCCCCAGTGAGACGCCCTAACGAGGAACCTGATGTCCACTCTTTGCCTTTTACTGCAGCTGTGACTCCTGCCCCAATCTGTGTTGACTTTCCTGTTTCCAAGCTTGCCTCTGGCTAAAATAAACCCAAATGATTAGTACACACTACAGGCAAAAATAGTTCTCAGAGAGAACACACACACCCATTCTCCATTCTCCCTGATTTCGTTCTTTCACAAAGCCTCATCTTATATTTTGTCAACCTTGGTACAACCAAGACTTTGTCTTTTAAGCACTTACAAGTCCAGGAGTCAATGTTGACACTGTAAATAGAGCCTTGTGGTCGCTGTGGAGGAGTGCATGTTTTGGCTGTTTCCCCTTTTGAACTTTTCCACAATCTCTCTGGAGAAATGTGTGTGGAAGTGCTTGTGGGTGTGTGCTCTCTCCCTCTCCCCATTACCTCCTCTCTTCTCCTGTCCCCCCCCCCTCCTCTCCCCTCCACCCAGCTCTCTGTATGTGTAGAGTTTAGAGTGAGGACCTAACCCTTGGAGCATATTGAAAACTCTCTACCCCTTTGACACCTGGGAACTCTGGGCTGCTATGACACCACTGTATCCTTTCCTGCTATGACACCACTGCGTCCTTACATACCTGCCATGACACTACTGTGTCCTTTCCTACTGTGACACCACTGCGTCCTTACAAACCTGCTGTGACACCACTGTGTCCGTACCTACTTGTCATCATGGAACCACTGTGTCCTTACCTACCTGCCATGACATCACTGCTTCTCTCAAGGGATTCCTGTTCTTAATGAACTTGTAATAGTTCTGAAAGAAGACTGGAATAGGACAGGAAAGACCAACCCTCAAAAGCGTATCCTAGGCAACTATATATCTCTACGACAGCAGTACAGAGGCCTTTATCTCAGACATCTGATAAGACCTGCAGTCCCTTCAGAATGACAAGGTTCCACGACATGGTGGTAGGGTTCAGGATGCGCAGCCGCTCACCATGTAGAACCCACGTGTCTTCGGGTTCATGTCTTACTCTCCTTGCCATCCATTCATCAGGATGTATTTGTCCAGGTCTTGGTGTTGGTAAGAAGGGCAATAGGAAGGCCAGCAGCACTTAGTGACTTTCTCACAGAAGCCTGCATCACACCTGTCTCCAGGTCACTGTGGCTTTGTCCTTTCCTGGGCACCCCTCCATAGACATCACTGTCCCTTCCACCCAATGATATAAAATTTTGAAGTAAATCAAGATGCAGTAATGCAGGAAGCATCATCATTACATGTGGGAGGCTGAAGCAGGAGGATTTCTGGAATTTGAGGCCAGTCTATGTTATAAAGTGAGTTCTGGGCCAGCCTGGGCTACAGTGTATAGATTTCTGGGCTGTACCACAGCAAAGACATACTGAATAATCACTAAAGGCAGCTACATGGTGGCAGTGAAACGGACAAAGCCAGTGGGCAGTAGCATTGTGGGCCCAGCATTCCTTAAACTCTCAACACATACGGTCTCGATGAGATCCCACAACAGCTGAGAAAGCAGGTCCACGTCACATAGGGCAAAGGAGAAATAAGTGCATGAAGCCAGGACAGGGACTCAGCCTTGTGGACATATTCTGTTATTCCAGGCATGGTTCAGGAAAGGTGACCATCTCTTTTTGTATAAGCAGCTTACAGGGACACATCTCAGAACACCTCTCCCATACACTGTGATGAGAACTGTCAATCTGACCAGTCACCGGTTTTGGAATGACTTCTTTGATCTAGCATATTCGTTTCTTGCATTGTATATGTACTTTTACTTTTTAATACTTTAGGAAAACTTTATATATGGTTTTTTATATATGCGATGGACTGGTAAAGTGGGCATTTTGTGAATGCCAGGAATTGGATGCTTCTGTGCAGCTTCTTTCACTCACTGGGTGCTTTTTGTTTTGGTTTGATTTGGTTTTTTTGTTTGTTTGGTTGGTTGGTTGGTTGGTTTTTTGTTTTTTGTTTTGTTTTTTCTTTTTCAAGACAAAGTTTCTCTGTGTAACAGCCATTAAATGGGAGTTATAGCTCTCATTTTTTTCTTTTTTTCTTTTTAAATAAAAAATATTTATTCATAATGAAGCATCCTTATAAAATTGCTTACAAATTCTGACTATAGATTGATAGTCTTTTTAAAATCAATTCATTTCTATTTTCATGAAATAGGCATCTCTGAGGTAAGAAAGCGTTTTGCCCTTGCAGCAACATTCCTTTCAGAGTCAATGCTGGCCACAGGGAAAGTTTTATAGGCTGGTTCTAGTTTATAGATGGTAAACAGGTCAAGTTATGAGAGACTATCTGCCATGTTCACATCTTAGATCGTGATGTTCTCCAGAAAATGGAAAGCAAATTAGCTATTAAGACAAGTAGTCAAAGTGCTCAATACACAGGTTGTAATGTGTTTCTGGTAGTTTGGATCAGGGATTATTATTTTTTAAATAATTTATTCAGATTACAACCCGATTGTTATCCCCTCATTTGTATCTTCCTGATCCCCCCCTCCCTCCCTCCTTCACCCTATTCTTCTCCCCTAGGTCTGTGACAGAAGGGGACCTCCTCCCCTATGATAGGGTCATAGCCTATCAGGTCTCATCCAGACAGCCTGCTTCCCCTTGCTCTGTATGTCACCAGGCCTCCCCACCAAGGGGAA
This sequence comes from Acomys minous, assembly GCF_964271855.1. Taxonomy (NCBI): domain Eukaryota; kingdom Metazoa; phylum Chordata; class Mammalia; order Rodentia; family Muridae; genus Acomys; species Acomys minous. The sequence continues at coordinate 12,319,569 of NC_140500.1, forward strand.
ATGGTCAAATAGGGGACACCAGAGTTCATGTCAGAGTCAGTCCCCACTCTACCCACAACTGTGGAGAATGAACTGTCCATTGCTAGGTATGAATAGGGGGTCTAGGTTTACTGCATATATTGTCCTTGGTTGGTGCAACAGTTTGTACAGCCGTGCCTCCCACCTCTGGGTCCAGATCTGCTAACCTTCATGGCCTTCTTGCCTTAAATGTCAAAAAAGCATTTGACAAAATCTAACACCAGTTCATGTTTAAAGTCTTGGAGAGATCAGGGATACAAGGTACATACCTAAACATAATAAAGGCTATATACAGCAATCCAGTAGCCAACATCAAATTAATTAGAAACACAAGGAAATTCCACTAAAATCAAGGACTAGGCAAGGCTGCCCACTCTTTTCATATCTCTTCAACATAGTACTTGAAGGTCCAGGTAGAGCAATAAGACAACAAAAGGAGATCAAGGGGATCCAAATGGGAAAGGAGGAAGTCAAATTATGCCTATTTGCAGATGATATGATAGTGTACATAAGTGATCCCCCAAAATTATACTAGAGAACTCCTGCAGCTGATAAACACCTTCATTCAGCAAAGTGGCTGGATACAAAATCAACTCAAAAAAGCCAGTTACCCTCCTGTATACAAATGGCAGTCATGCTGAGAAAGAAATTAGGGAAACCACACCTTCACGATAGCCACAAGTAATGTGGAGTAGCTAGGTGTAACTAACTAAGCAAGTAAAAGACTTGTATGAAAAAAACCTTCAAGTCTCAGAAGAAGGAAATTGAAGATGACATCAGAAGATGGAAAGATGTCCATTGTTCGTGGGTCCGGAGAATTAACATAGTGAAAGTGGCCATCTTACCAAAAGCAATTTACAGATTGAATGCAATCCCTATCAAAATACCTATACAAAATTTTAAAGACCTTGAAAGATCAATTCTCAACTTCATATGTAGTTCTCATTTTCTTCCCCTTCCCTTTCTGGTCCTGAAGAATGCTGGGAGCACTTCCTGTGCAATGCTCAAAGGAAGCTCTAGCCTGTTGTTGCAAACCCTTCATCCGAGATTCTCTTCAGGCAACAGGGGTCCACACACCTGCAGCAGCAGAGAGTAGGTGTTGAGATGGCACCTGAAGTCCCTGGGAGGTTATTTAATAATTCTCACATTTGGAGTCATTTTTAACAGCTCTCCAAAGGCAGATTGCCACCTATGTGCTCCCCAAGGCTTTGTCAGCATTTTAAAAATAAAGGAGAACAGATATGATCCAGAATTTACAAAAGTGTGCATGTATGTGAATGTGTGTGTTACGACTATGAGAGGGTATTGTGATATGTGTGTTGTTGACTATGTGACTGTGTGTCTGAGGATGTGTGTGTGTGTTGTGACTGTGTGAGTGTATGTGTGTTTTATGCCCATGTGAGTGTGTGTCTGAGGATGTGTGTATTGTGACTATGTGATAGACACAGAAAAGTGGCCTGCCTTTCTGTTAAACTGTACAATGCCCCAGGACTTTGCTGTCTCTTGTCTGGTCATTCCCCAGATGACTCCTTCCTTCCTTTTCCATCCAAAATCTACTGCTACACAAAGTTTTTAAAAATGTGTTTTTACTTCATTCCTAGGCTAGCACTGGTCATCCCATTTCCCATGGATCCCCTGCTGTGTGAGGAGTAGAAGTGACTTCCTCCCTTTCTTATTTCTAATACACCCACAGCCAGGCTTAAAAAAAAAGTTTGTATATTATTAAATATTGAGTTTATATGTTTATTATTTCTGTAGTTTTTCTTACTCCATCAAGGAGGGGAGGAATAAAATAATGACCCGTGTCCAGCCATTGTCAGGTCTTGTAAACAGACCCCTCTCCATCTCTCTGTTCCTTGGCTGTTGTGGAATTATGGGAAAGCCCGCTTGGTGAGGATTCTTGCCTTGGTTCTGTCACGAGCCAGCTGTGTGCCTGTAGAGACAGAATCCTGGTTTTCTCAGTTCCCGTGTACTTGGGCTATGAACTAGAGGAAGTCATAAAATTCACCTACCCTTTATACACATGTTGAATACTGTTAAACTGAAGTTGGGAATTTTTCTAGAGGTGACTATTAAACCTCCAACAGCATCAATTTCAGCCCGTCTCAATCTTGCCTCGTTCCAATGTTGAAATACTGCTGGACAGAGAACGGCCATCTTGCTGACATCACTTCCATATCCTTTAGCCAGGCTAGCATCTGTTTAATACTCTGTTTGAAAGTTGCTATAAATTGTTTATAGAGGACCCTGCCCCTTTAGTTAGAGGCAGGGCTTTAAAACGAAGATGGCTATCACTTTGGTTGAATAAGCCTGAGTGTGTGTGTGTGTGTGTGTGTGTGTGTGTGTGTGTGTGTGTGTTAAAAGTGCACAGACAATAATAGAAAAATCATCACAAAAGGAAAAGAATGAGCGTATCATTTCACACAGCTGCCCATCCCCCACAAGGGGAGCCACCATCCATCTACTTTATTCATCAAACCCGACTGACTGACTCTAATACACCTTTTCCAAGTATGACCCTCATACCGCACATTCAATTTTTCTATTTGTTCACACTCCTCATCTGCTGCTTTGTGTCACAGGACCTGTACAACACTGCTTTCTGCGCTCACCACCCCAGTCCTGATAAACACACTTTCTTTACGTTTTGTATGCTTGACTCTGAGTGGATTCTTTCTAAGGTGTCGATAAGATGAGCCTGTATCATAATATCTTCACATAATGCTTTTGATGCTCAGAGTTGTTACTGGATAACCTACCTCTGCTGTTTACTCTGTATGTTAAGCCAGAAGATAAGTAGGGAGCGGTGGGAATTAATTATGTGTTTACAAACTCCTTGGCTGGCTGACTTGTGGGCAGGTAATTTTGCTGTCAAAAACCAGTTTGCTCATGTTTTCTGTTATTTGATGTAAATTATAATTGATATTTTTTTCAACTCCGTCTCCTGTGTTAATTTCCTCGTCTGATGTGGTTTGCTCCACCTCCTAACAGCAACTGCTTGGCGAGCTGTCAGAGGTAACTCATCCGTTCCCTCCTGGCAATTCTTTCTCCTGTAATTTTTTTTGGATTCAGTTTCTGGACTTAACACCCTCCAAATATTCCAGCTGTGCTGTTTTCATTGCAGAATTTCAGAGAGGCCAAATTTCAAGTGGGAAAAAAAAAGTACAAATTAGTGTAGTGCAAAAATATAAGAACAGTTTTCTGCCAGTGGCTTTGTTGCGTTTTACTTGCATAATTACCCTCTCAAGCAGGAATTTACATGAATCTTGTGTTTACCTCCCAGCTACTTCAATGCTTAAGAAGTTTTACTCAGCTTCGATTCCTAAAGAAAAATGACTTGCCCCAACTTAATTGTCAGTAGGAAAGTACATTTCTTATGAGGCAGAGTCACCAAATTCTTTCAAAGACAGACACAAGGATGCTTTGTTTGCAGCGGAGCTTGGCATTTGTAAGGGATGATGGATGGGACTCAGGAAGTGACAGTGTTTTACACAAGTGGATCCATCCATACCAGGTGATGCAGCTGCTCGCTGTGCCCTGAACTGAAGGGTTTGTGGAGATGTGGGAATTTCACAGCAACCCTGGGAAAGGCACAGGCCGAGGCCTCTCGCACGATTGGTGCCTCAAAAAGGCTCCAAATGATCTATGCTAGAAAAAGTCTTTCTTGGCTTGAGGTGTGTTGGGAGTCATTGCACCCGTGTTTCCAGCAGGAAAAACCAAGCATAGGAATGGGAAAGAAGAGCAGGCTCTGGGTTGTAGATTGAGAGGGACAGAGATGTTGGGAGGGACATAAAACTGCTTCAAGGGATCAGTCCCGACTCAGGGACTTTGACAATGAGTTGCACTGATTCAAGGATCTGGTCCTCATTCCCTTTTCTGGAGGCATGAACAGGCAGAGAAGGCTGAGTACAGAGGGAAATATGCAAGTAAATGTATTTTTATGCCATAAATCATTTTTAAAAATGTCTTTATCTAGCTCCGGAAGCTTCCATTTGGGTTTAAGTTTTTGACCTAGTGTTGGCTGAGCCTGTTGGTACTGTTGCCTTGTGCAGAGGCAGAGGGTGGATAAACTGGTACCCAAACACTTGATGAGCCTTCTCTGGGTGGGCAGGACTATGACACTGTCGCGGGGTCTTGAGCTTATTCTACAGATAGAAAAACAGTAGATGCTCTTGTTTTTATGGAAGCAGGAAAAAATGAATCATATCGTGGCACTCGGAGCTTGTAGCATTTGTTTTTGTTGTTGGCATAGACTTTAAAAAGCAATCATTTAAAATTTGGCACTTTTGGAGCATTGGTTTCATTAAGCCGTCATGAAGTTAAATGCAGAGGACATGCTTGTCTGGGGGGCAAATGTATATATACAAAGTGTCTTTGGTGTGTGCTAAGTAGGACTTTTGTGATGTTTGCTGTTTTGATTGCTTTAGATGTTTTTTGGCCCAAATATAAGAGAAATATCTTGTGGGGCTTGTAATGGTCCACCAATGCTTTCTGACTCTGAATAGATTAGAAGTGTCTCTAGGACTTGATGCGGGGAAGATGGGAAACCTGCTCCTCTCCAGGATGTCACTTATCCATCTCCCGTCTCTTCCTCCCCTTGGTATCTAGCAGTGCTATGCAGCTCAGATTTTTTGTTGTTGTTGTTTGTTTGTTTGTTTGTTTTTACCTTCCCTGCATGTTAACCCTTACATTTTCCCACCGGCTGGTGGATGAGTGTTTTGAACTTCTCACAGTATCCTTAAAATCATCCACCCCATATATTCCCATTTTTAGCAAAGACTTTTTCTAATGTGAATAAATTGGCCTTTGAGAAGCATCAACAAAGGTCCTTCCCACGCAGCTTTCCACAGGTATTGAGTTCTCTTCCTGTGAAGGCACCTCAGTGGTCGGTGTGTCGTTTTGTGACTGACAATTTCATTTTAATGTGTGGTGTGTTTTTATGGTTTTGATCTCTGTGGAAATCCAGGGGAGACTCTCTTTAAAAATCAGGATTGGATTGCCTTATATTTGGGCCAACATAGAAGTGAAAAGTAAATACTGTCCTAATGCAAGACCCATACTTCCAAAAGGTTCCCTTTTGAATTTTATATGCTAACTCTGCTGGTGCAGTATTTAAGAGTCACTTCAATCATAACTTTGCGTCTTTGATTCTGCAAAGATGTGCCTGTTGAAAACATGGAGTCTTTGACATGTAGTTATCTGTTAGATTATTTTATCTATATTTAAGGTTTTTGATATTGTGTTGAATACAAAATATGCACACATATTGTTTTATCATAGCCAATTGTACAGTTTACCACAGCTTCCTTTTAAAATACAAATCCATACGCACATGTCTCTCCCCCCCCCCCTTTCCCCTCCTACTCCCTTTTCCATTCTCTTTTCTTTTTTGTGGCTCTGAGGGTGGAATCAGAGCCTTCTGCACTTTGGGCAAATACTCTACCATTGAGCCGCATCCCCAACCCAAAGAATCGATTGTGCCTTTATCCTTAAAATCATCAGCCCCATATATTTCAGTTAAAAAAAAAAGATTTATTTATTTATTTATTATGTATACAGTGCTCTGCCTGCATGTACACCTGCCAGCCAGAAGATGGAATCAGATCACATTATAGATGGCTGTGAGTCACCATGTGGTTGCTGGGAATTGAGCTCAGAACCTCTGGAAAAGCAGCCAGTGCTCTTAACCTCTGAGCCATCTCTCCAGCCCCCACATATTTCCATTTTTAACAAAGACTTTTTCCTAATGTGAATAAATCAGCAATAATATGGTAGTAAAAAGGGCTGGACCTTGAAAAAGTTAATAACAACAATCTAAACTTGCTTATTCTAAAAGCATATCCCCTTTATTTACTAGGTAAAACTCCTTGTAAACAATTAAAGACTTTTGGCTCTAGCCTCTGTTTAAAACAAGGAGTAAGTGGTGCTTAATGTTACTGACTTCTAACACCGTTGAAATTATTATTCATTCAGGTTGTAAAATCACCAGCGTTTAACCTATCATAGTCATGTACGAGTTCAAGCCCAACTTAGTTTTCTTGGTTTATATTATTATGACTGTGTTCGCTCTGTGCTTACGTTCGTCACTCTTTAAACTCAGACGTTGACTTTGAAGAAACATGTAGAATACTTAAGAGATGGTTTTAATAACTGTTATGTCATACCGTATTAAAAGTGTACATACGCAGGAGCTGGGCATGGTGGCACACGCCTTTAATCCCAGCACTCAGGAGGCAGAGGCAGGTGGATTGCTGTGAGTTCAAGGCCAGCCTGGTCTAAAAAATGAGTCCAGGACAGCCAAGGCTACACAGAGAAACCCTGTCTCAACAAACCAAAAAAAAAAAAAGTGTTCTAGCCTAAGTTTACACACACACACACACACACACACACACACACACACACACACACACACGTACATATTTATTCATACCTATATATTTCAAGTTAATTATTCTCTTTTTGTAGAAACAAAGAATGGAGTATGGTCCCAGGTCGTCTGATGCTCCTTCTGCCCCGTCGCCCCCTCCAACACCGGCACCGGTACCCGTCCCCCTTCCACCCTCTGTACCAGCACCCGTTCCTCTGCCCAAGGTTCCAGCAAACATTACCCGTCAGAACAGCAGCTCCAGTGACAGTGGGGGCAGCATTGTGCGAGACAACCAGAGATACAAACAACTCCCAGTGGACCGTAAGTATCCCGGGGCCAAACCCAGCGCCACGGGGTCTGCTCATGTTAAGTATTGTGAATAGCCACTTGATGGATATTTCCTCCCGATTTCTAGATCTCTTGAGTTTCTCCGAGCAGCAGGTCATGATCTCAGCCCTCTTATGGGTATGTTTCTGCGCATACTCCTGTGTCGTGGCTGATGAATGCAGACCTGCTTGAGCCAGGCATCCTGGGATTGAGTTTAAAAACATCCCTTCCTACCTCTGTGTACAGTGAGGCTTTAATGAGCGTCTGTGTATTTCAGTGTCCAGCAAGTGGGGAAATCCAAAGCTAATCTGTCTCCTAGGACAAGTGTGAATTCTCAGTGAGATAATATGTGAACAGTATATAGTGGTGGTGAGGGCTGAAGGGAAAAATGGGGGTGGGGAGTGCCCAGTCTCCTTCTCCCTGAGGAACTTTCGGGGGATTGTCACAACTGTGGTGTTGTACTGACGTCTAACCAGGTGTGTCTGGCAATATCTTGCATTGTGCAGGCAACTGGAAATGTGAGCCATGTTGAGCTTGAAAACTGATTAATTTTGACTAGAATAAACAATTAGTAAAGGTAGGCTACGATATTGTCATCTCCTTTTCTTCTTCCTCTTTGTCAGCTCCCTAGTGTTTGCCATTCTTGGACACAGACACACATTTATTTTATGCGATCAGCAGCCAGCATCAAGCTTGAATCTGCTTCTAACACAGATTTCATGTACCTTGGACTTCATATGCTCACAGATTAAAATGGATTTTCCATGAGAATGGTTTCTATGAGAACCACCATAAAAACAAATAAAATTAAAGATGTCACCATAGCTTTGGATTATCTTTTCTGTTGCTAGGGCAGAGCTGTGTAGATACTTTGCAAGCTAAAGGCAATTCTGAGAGTTTTTTGATGTACCTTGTACATTATGGACATGTCTGCTTCATGTCTAATTATGTTTGCAAAGCACTGCTAGTCAATTTGCTTGACTGTAACTCATTATAGAGAACCTGGAAAAACCAAAACCAAGAAAGAATTCCCTATATCCGAAGTTTGATAAACGTGTATGGAAGGTAAGTGGCATGTTGTATAGAAAACATGTCCACCGTTCTGTCCCATGGCTACTCCCAAGTTTCTGTGCTTTTGTCTCCTTATAGATTACTTTTATTATAAATGACCAATATGTTTCCACTTCCTTCAGCATTATTTATATTGTCAGAAGAGGAATGATTCCAAGCTTAGTCTTATAATAGAATCTCATCTTTGATACCCAGGGACCTATATTGAACTATTAGCATCATAGCTGACGTCATAGTTCCCCAGTGGCTCATGGCTACATGCGCCCATTCATTATCATTCCCAGTAAATTAAAAATAATAAAGAGGAAACATACATGTATTACTCCTTAACTGTTACAGAAATAGCTGCTGGGGTAATAAACAGAAGCCTAGCCTATGCAGGATTCAAATCACAAATCACCGTTTTAGTCATGCTTGACCTCAACAGAAAGTTAAAGAGGGGCAGCAAGGTGACTCAATAGGAAATGGTGTTTACCACTAAATCTGGCCTGAATTCCATCATGGGACCTACAATGCAAAAGGAGAGAACCAGCTCCCACTTGTGTCGTCCTCTGACTTAGCACACACACACACACACACACACACACACACACACACACCCCTATACACAGACCAATAAATAAATATAAAATATAATAAAATGAAAATGTTGAAAAGCAACTAATTCTTTATCAGAAATAACTGTATATGAGTGAGAAAAAATTTATGGCTCTGAGATTTTTTAAAAGGACTTTTCTGTGTCAAAGATACCAGAGAAATAGTTTTCAGATGGGAAAGTTCTGTGAATATATTTCATTTCCCTGGGGAACATTCCCTCTGAGAAATGACTGTTCTTTTCTCCTTTCTTCCCACAAGTTTACACACGTCTCTACCCAACACGTCAGTGCAGCGATCCCTGACATTGTGGCAGGCTGTTCCAGGCATAAGGTCATAGTTCAGAGGATCCAGTCCCCTTTGGAACAGCACATGGCCTGGAACAGCCTGTTCTTTGTCCCAACTGAAGAAACTCAAGAACCTTCTGGGGAAGAGTCATAGTTTGAATTCTTGCATGAGAGCAAACTCTCCTGATAATTGAGACTCATCATTTTCAAGTCTGCTTTTCATATGTGGAAGGGTCACAGGGCCTGTAAAATGTAAACACTCCAATCAAATTAGCACATGGGCTGTTTCCTAAACATAATATAATCTCACAATTGCGCCGGTAAAATTCCTTTTTAAAATATCTCAAGAGTGTAGTTTGGCATTAGATACATTAATTTCTTTGTGTATGGTGAATATTTCTTGACAGCACATTTTTGGAACTTTTTTTTTTCTGAACAAAGGCCAAGGCTGTCTCATGGTCATTTAGCAGATGGCATAACTAAATGTATGTGTCATGTTTCTTTCAAGATAAGCTCGTTGCTATGATAGTCTCTGTTCCTTCCCTAAACTTCTGATTAAAAATAAGATGAAAAGGCCCAGAGAGTGGAAACTTATACAAATATTATGGCCATGAACAAGGCCAAGATGTCTAATGTCTGTTTTACAAGTCAGCAAAGGGCTGTGGATGGGTTGGGTAGAGTGTTTGCATGCAAGCAGAAGGACCCGAGTTCAGATCTCCAGCGCCCTTGTAAGTAGCCAGGCACGGCCATGAGTTTTATTCAGACAGAAACAGGCGGATCCTCTGCCCTCTGGTCATCCAGCCATGACAGCAAGCTGCAAGTCCAGGGTCTGAAAAATATAACTTGGAGAGTGAGCAAAAAAGACAGCTGACCTTTGTTCTGCATAAGAGTACACACTCTCAAACATACCACAAAGAATTCCACACACAACAGTCTCTCTCTCTCTCTCTCTCTCTCTCTCTCTCTCTCTCTCTCTCTCTCTCTCTCTCTCACACACACACACACACACACACACACACACACACACACACACACACATCCCGCAGTGGAACATGCCATCTGTTCAGAGCTGCTGGTTGGAGGTAGTTGGAACCAGGCGTCATGTAAGCTGTTCTGATTGGCTGTCAGGGCTCCAGGAAGCATCACCTCTTGCCACTTTTGAACCTGCCGATGGCTCTCGGCAGTTCGCTTTGCACTTCGGCCTCGGTCCTTTGAAACCTGAGCCCTTTGACTTGAGTTCAGTCTCCTGTAATCAGAACTGTTTCTGTGGGAAGAGGTGTGTGCACTGTTAGGAGAGAACATTGAAGATGGAAACCAAAACCCAGGAGCATTCTAGAAATGGATTTCTTTGTAATGCCCCGAGAAAGCCTGACTCAGGCCTTGCGGTCCTCTTCAGTGGATAGGAAGGTGTAGTGGTGTTTTCTCTTTCTCACTTTGAGGCAGACCTATCTCCTGCGTGACACATGCGCGGTGACTTAAAGCAGTTGGCTACTGAAAACTCACACACTGTTTTACTTATACCCACCCACAGTTTCCCTTCCTTCCTTCTTCTTACATTCTTCCTTCTCTTTTTCTTTTAATTTTCTTTTTCTTTTAATCTCTTTTAAACATTTCCGGATGGGCAAGGGGCCCTCTCTCTAGGCGGTTATGGCAGCCAGTGGCTTCTGGGGGAGATGAAGTGCTTGTCGTTAGTTCTGTAAGCTCTGGTGAGTTACCAGTGCTTCACGCTCAAGGCCATGGGAGTGGCCCTGGGTAAGCTAAGTGGGCCACAGAGCAGCAAAGCAGAGGACTGGAGGTAGGATGGTTGCAAGACTGGAGAATGGCGGAGATTGGGATAAACAGAGAGAGGGATGAAAGTGAACAGGATATTATTTATACGTGTGTATGTGTACATATATACATGAAATTGTCAAAAATAAACTAATTAAAAATGATCTTTCGTGTATATTTGAGGCCTTAGTACAAATTAGACTCTAATAACACTAATTGTTCCACAGTTAAATTACTTTCCAAAGACACAAACACTTTCCTTCAATGACATAAAAAGCTCCCTCAGCTATGAAGCCATTGCCACTAGCCCAGATGATTAGTTAACTGGATTATATCAGTTGAGTTCTAGAAAACAATAACATAGCAATATACCTAAATACACATGTGTAATTTTTGATGCATAGAGATATTATCTCCCTTTCTTTCTTTTTCTTTCTTTTTTTTTGTTTTCTTTTATTTATTTATTTATTTATTTATTTATTTATTTATTTTACCATTTTTCTCACAATGCCGTGCTCGCTCATATGCACATGGCTAGGAGTGAAGGATGGTGGGAAAGTTCATCAAAGGTAGTTCCAGCCACCTGAGGGCAGAACAGACCTGGGCTGAACGTCAGAGCAACAGGCTCCAGCTAATTTCTACTTCTACTTGACAGCACCACATAAACAGATCATTTCTCTGCGCTTTCCATTTCCTGACCTGGTTATAACATGATTGAAACGTGATGCTTGTCAAAGCCTCAGAGAAAAGGGCAAGTCCCGCCTCCTTTCATTCATATCTGTTGGGTCGCTGCTCCAGATAGGGCACAGGAGCAAAGCAAGCAGAGCAGGACCGTGTTGGCCGTCAGGGTCACATTCCGGTGAAAGGGGGAGGGGGATAAATAACTGTCTTGATGGAGACTGGTGAAGGGGCCGAGAGTTTGGAGGCTGACATAGCTGTGTGGGTTGGAGATGCTCTGAGGAACGAAATTGCTATTTTAAATAGGGCTGGAGAATCTGAAGGAGCCAAAAGCGGAGTCCTGTGGCTATGTTGCTGGGGAAGGATGGGTTCTGGCAAAAGAGGCTGGGATGGCTGATAACTTTAAAGACGCCAAGGAAGCAGCACCACTTCAGGTGGGGTAGGGATCTGGAGGAGGGGAAGATAGTCTCCTCCTCCACGAGGCAGAGGTCAGCCGGGCAGCACCATCACTCACAGTTGTTTGGAGCCCCGGAACTGCGGTATATGAAAAGGAGCATTGCAATTGGTCTGTTAGCAGAGGATGAGGCGAGTGGAGGGGTGTGTGGAAGCAGAGACCACCACACTGTTGTGGGAGTCACTGTGCGATTTTGAAGGCTGTCTTTTACACCCTTTACTTTATTCCTAAATTGGGAAGTGAAATCATCTGGGTGAGGATCAGAGGTAGGTTAGAGGTCTGTAGAATAAGCTGTGAATTAATTAATTAGTTAGTTAATTAATTGGTTTTTTGAGACAGGGTTCCTCTGTGTAGCCTTGGCTGTCCTAGACTCACTTTGTAGACCAGTCTGGCCTCGAATTCACATCGATCCACCGGCCTCTGCCACCCGAGTGCTGGGATTAAAGGCATGCGCTGACTGTCAACAGAGAGATGGCTGTACATGGCCACCACCTCGGCCCTCTGATAACCACACTGCTACAGAAGCTGCCTTGGGCACTGTGGAATGTGTTGTGTGCCAGCTGCTTGCCTGCTACATGGCAACTGCAGCTTCCTCCTTTGACCGTCCCCATCTGTGACCACCAGAAGCTCTTCTAGGCAAGAGCCTAGACAAGATCTCACTGGTGTAAAGTAGTGTAGAGTGATATCAGGGGTGTGGGAACCCTAGTGGGGCTCCTGACTGTAAATCAAGCATGAGGTGCTTAGCTGCTGTCTTGGATGCAGCTGAGCAGGTTCAGGCACAGCCTACGAAGACTCCTGAGCAAAGAGAAGGGCCAAGCAGTCGCTTTAATAATTTATCGTGCAATTCATGCCAGGTTGAAGTACAAATGAGGGGAGATGGCGGGAACCCTAACCCTGGGTTACATACGAACTTCACAGGGCTCCAAGGGTGCTTAGGGATGAGGTTTAGAGGAGGGCGTCACGTGAGAGGTGTTTGAACATGTCTGCTCCCTTTTGGTGTACAGGAAGGAAGTCTCAGATGGAAGAGGTGCAGGACGAGCTGTTCCAGAGGCTGACCATCGGGCGCAGTGCCGCACAAAGGAAGTTCCATGTGCCACGCCAGAATGTCCCAGTGATCAACATCACGTACGACTCCACTCCAGAGGAAGTAAAGACCTGGCTGCAGTCGAAGGGATTCAACCCCGTGTGAGTGTCCCGTGTGGACCGCGTTCCTCCTCCTCAGCTGGGTCACTTACGTGCCACCCGTGACTCTTAAAAGTTGTCAGCGCACAGGTGGCACTCTTTGTCCAGTGTTCAGGCTAACTGTCCAGAAGCTGAGGAGAGGAAGGTAGAATTGGGGGAAACAGAAGTGACTAATGCTAGTCCGTCTTCTGGCCGGTAGTTGGTGTTCATCACCAGGCTTTTGAACAGCTGTTACCAGCTGTGAGGACTGCTGGCATTTTAGTCTCTCTCGTCACTTATTCAGGGTAAGACGATGGTCTTAGCAGGACCATACCATGAAGGAGGTGTAACCTAAGACTTTTTCTCGCTGCAGGATAGCATCTGGCAAAAGCTGTAAGTCAAAGGGACCGTTACTTGCTTTAGTACCTCTACTCTAAGACTGTAGACGGTTCGTGTGTATTTGGGACTTTGAAATATTTGAATAACACGTGTTTGAGGGATCTTAATTTAGAAAGTCATTCACTTGACATAACTGACAATGAAGTGTAGCTGTTAGGCAGTTGCTATGTTACTAGACAGCTATCTGTTGCTCTTATGGCTCAGGAACAGAAGCCTGAGGGAGTTGATAATTAGGATCCCACTGCATCCTCTTAGATGCTCACTCTCTAGTCATCCTATGTGAAAGGAGCCTCTGGGTCATGGCCATGGACGTCCCTTGCATTCCTTTGTCTCAGTACTATAGGGACACACAATACTGGCCTGTTCCGGTAATTCCAACGCTTGGGAGATCGGGGTGGAGTACCTGCAGTTCAAGGTCAACCTGAGCTACACAGAGAGTTCTAAAACAGCTACATGAAACCCTGTCTCAGAAAGGAAATAAAAGGAACACTCAAAAAACAGAGGTAGGTAGGTAGGTAGACAGATAGATAATAGATAGATGGATGATAGATAGATAGATAGATAGATAGATAGATAGATAGATAGATAGACAGACAGACAGACAGACAGACAGACAGGCAGGCAGCAGAGCAAGCAAACTTGAGAGATGGTTAGTCTTAAACTAAGGCTCATAACCAAAACCTTCAAGGAGAGACAGAACAGCAGCCTTTCTCTTGCCAAGGCTTACAACACTCTAGTAATTTCCCCGTGTTCTTCATATTTCAGGACTGTCAATAGCCTCGGGGTGTTGAATGGAGCACAGCTCTTTTCTCTCAATAAAGATGAACTGAGGTCTGTCTGTCCCGAAGGTGCCAGAGTCTTCAGCCAAATCACTGTTCAGAAAGCTGCTTTGGAGGTAAGACTGATGGTGTGGAGCTGGCGTGTGTTTGCATTAGGACAGAGTGAGGACTGGTCACTGGCAGCCCTGAACCAAGGTTCATGTCCACATTAGTCAATTTCCTGTCACTGAGGAGATGAATTAAAAACTTGGTTCAGTTTTTCCGACTCTGCCACTAATACCAGCAGTAACTATTCTCAAAAAGATTAGCTTTCAGTGCACCTAGAGCTTTATTTCTGAGGATTTAGCAAAAACACAGTGTTCTCATAAAATTGCATGAGCTACTGTAAGAACTTCAATTTTGTTAATAGAAAGTAAATTCATACCTGAGTGAATAAAGATTTGAGTGTATAGGGCTACTTTTCTTATTTTTATTTATTTTGGAAATGTCCACGTAATAAATAAATAAATAAATAAATAAATAAGTAAATAAGTAAATCTGTAGTTGTGGGGTGCTGGAGAGCTGGCCCTCCTTTTATAGGGAACCTGGGTTATATTGTAGTACCCACAAAAGGTTGCACCTGGCCGTCTGTAACTCCACCTTCAGGGGTTGGGTGCTATGACCTGGCTTCCAAGGACAACTATATTTATGTCCCCACATACATAAAAACGTAAGTAAAAATAAAAATACATAAAACCCAAGCTGTGTTTGGGCAAGGTGGTGGGATGGCATATCTATAGTGTAGCACTCCAGAGGTGGAGGCAGAAAGTTTAGTTAAAGGTCTGTCTGGCCCTGTCTGCCTCGGCTACACAGTGCTCAAGGACTGTCTGGGCTTCTGAGACCCTTTCTCCAACAAACCAACATCCTGCGTGCGTTTCCCAAGCCTCGTTATCCACCCACAGAATCAATGGGAGTATAAAGGCAGGTCATTAAACCTGTGTAGCTGTGCACTGGGGAGACAGCAGTTAAGCTTATGCAATCCTAAAGACCACAGCTCCCGTCCCTGCACCTACTTAACCAGCCAGACACCCCACAAATGCTTCTAACTACAGCCCTGAGGGGTCTGACACTTCTTCTGGCCTCTGCATATGAACACAGTGAATATGCACACACACACACTCACACACACACACACTCACACAGACAAATTGTTTCACACACACACACAGATAAAGTAAATCTCAAGAAAAGAAAATATACAACTGCAAGAATAATTATTCAGTCATAGCTGTCTGCATAGCAGCTGGGGAGAAAATGGCCGACTGTTCAGCTAGAGGTATTCAAGCTGGGCAGTTACAGTTGGCTCTGTAAGAGTTAATAGTTTTGTGAAAATTATAGTTGGCCTGAAATAAAAGGACATAGGATTCAACATGAAGTTGCTAGCTAATGATCCCTAGCAGGTTTATTATGTAAATTGAACAGTTAAATAGCTCGGGATAACATAGCTTCACGTGTATAGCCCTGTAACTGTTCTCCACCAAGAGAAATTCCATTATCCTGAGAACGCCTTCCTGCATTGATCTGGAAGGTATTATATCTGAGTTTGGCAATTGCTTTTCATGCACAGAGCCTGAATAAAATTATGTCTTCCCTAAAGCAGTGTTATTACCATTATACTTTCTACTCTTGTTAAAAATGTATAAATTACTTCCCAAGTATATGTTAGAAAATTCTGTATCCCTAAAGTTTCTGGATCCCTTCCATCTGGGACACCCTGTTACTATCTTTGCCCACCCTGCCCACATCCAGTGTCTCATTCCTCTGGGAGTTGTCTGCGGCGAACACTGATGTCAGGTTTCCTTGTGCTTCTTGGGTACCTTTCTGCCCTTTCTTGGATGTAGTTCTTCACTTAGTTTCTCACCACCTCTCCTGTGTTACTAGAACCTTCCATCAACAGAGGGAGTAAGGAGAGGGTACCTAGGGATTGCAGGGAGAGCGGGGAAGTGAGCAAAGCTGGCACGATGAGAGGGTCCAAGTTGTCTGAGGGGAAACAGTATGTTTTGAAGACGCCCTTGAAAAAATCTCTAAGTGGAGATGAGTGCCTCGTCTGACTGGCAGGTCTTTGGGAGGTGTGAAAAGGTGACTTAGTTGCTAAAGTGCCTGTTGCATAATCATGAAGACCGGAGTTCAGATCCTGAGTACCCAGGGAAAAGGTAGACATGACCACATAAGCGCTGGGAAGCAGAGACGGGAGGATTCCTGAGGCTGGCCAAGCTAACAGACCAATGAGCCTCAGGGTTAGGCTCAGAGTCTGTCTCAAAAAACTAAGATGGAGCCAAGCCTGATGTCATACCGTTTTAGTCCCAGTACTCAAGAGGCAGAGGCAGAAACAGAAGGGTCTCTGCAAGTTGGGGCAGCCTGATCTACATAAAGAGTCCCAGCTGAGCCAGGGTCACATAGTAAAACCCTGTCTTAAAGGAAAAAAAATAATGTAAGCGGTGATTGAGAAGACAGTAATACTGACCTCTGACCTCCAAATGCACTCGAACACTACACACATGTACCTGAACACACATGTGTACATATGTAAACACAAATATGTTTTTTTGAAAGCTGACTCCTTGCACATATACCCTCTTTCTACTGGCAAGTCTAGAACATTCTGCATGCATTATCGCTCTGTCTTTATATTAAATTGAAAGGCACCATCGGCTAGTGATGGTAACTTGTGGTAAGAGAGTTAGTTACTCCCCGATGAGCTACTGAAGTCTAGAAACTTACCTGGCAGGGAGGGAAAGCTCCCATTTTCGTATAGAAATAGTGGGGGCGGGCTGGGGTGGGGTGGTGGCACTGTCAACTTCGTACCCAAGCCCTTTGATTTGATGGGTCCAGCCAGTAACTGCTGCCTGCTCCATGTCCATTCTTCAGGACAATAACGGAAGCTCTGAGTTACAAGAGATCATGCGAAGACGACAGGAGAAGATCAGTGCCGCCGCTAGTGACTCGGGAGTGGAGTCTTTCGATGAAGGAAGCAGCCACTGATCCCTTCAACTCCATGACTCGTGGCATCCTCGGACATGCTTTGTTTTAAGAAGCCTTGAAGGGAACGTCAAATCTCTTGTCTTGGGATATGTAATCTATCGCCATAAAAGAAAAAAAGTGTATAATCTGAGTAAGCAGAGGACTTGCTGCCTATTTTGATTAAAAACTGAGAAGTGGGCAGGTGAGAGGGCTCAGCAAATAAAGATACTTGCTGCTAAGCCCAAGGACCTGAGTTCGAGTCCCTGGACCCACATGGTGGAAGGAAAGAGCTGGCTCTGGCAAGTTCTCCTCTCACCACCACACATAAATAAGTAAATAAATAAATATATAAATAAATAACAAATGTAATTAAAAGGATTTAAAAGAAAATTTAATATTTAAAAAAAAAACCCAGAAGTTTTAGACTGTTTTCACCTTGGGAAATGATTTTTCCACTCTCCTAAGGTGCACTTCTCTTTGCTGTATTAACCAGCACAGTTGTTTGATGATCTTGGTAGGGGTATTTTATAGTGACAAATCTATTCATGGCAACAAGGGAAAGATGGAGCCATTGATGAAAAAGTCTGCCTGCTCAGCTTCCAGTGACTGATATGTCTGTCTTCCAGGGAGGAGGCTTCGTTAGACTACCCTCTGCTTACTTTAGGTCTCTCCTCTGACATACCCAATGACGGTGTATTTACATTTATTTAAAGTTCTTAATGCCAACAGTTTTAAAAATCACATTTGAATGAACTGTTCAAACGTAGCCAGACCTTGAGTATGCAAGTCGTACGTTCCCAAGATGTTTTGTTCCTCGCAGCTCTGTCGATTGCAAAATCTTGCATAGATTATACTTTGATTTAGTTTATATTTTGCTTATTATGTAAACTGTAATTAAATATGAGAAAGCACAAGTCGGGAGTAAGTCATATGCACTCACAATCAAACAAAGTAGCCCACCTTGGTGTTTATTACAGTATTTTGCTTAATGAAGGCCTCAGATATAAATATTGATATAAGTAGTAAAAGGATATTGGGCTATTTTAAGTGTTTTATCTGTATAACAAGGGACACTTAATTTACATGTGCTTTAACCCCATGAAAGAATCTAGATAGAAGAAAGATAGCTAACCTTCAACAAATGTTATTTTTGGGAACAGTTTTGTCATTAAATGTAATATTATTTCACATATATAAAGAAGATGTTATGTAAGAATGTTGTATATTTTAACATAAATCCATTTAGAGAGATTATCTAGATTCATTAATTTTTCATAGTGCCTTTTTCACATGAGTCAGCTGCAAAGAGTCTGCAATAAACAGTATTTGCTGTATATTAATAAATAGCTTCTATCTCATCGGCACAAAGGATGTTTGTGTTGTAGACGGTTTGCCTTGAGCAGAACGAGGGAAGAGGTCCACTTAAACAGAAAGAAGGCTCCAGTGTGCGTCTGTGCAGAAAGTAACCTAGGATACCCTCACGCGCTCCCTGCTTCCCATCTACTTGTTTTATCATCTAGGCCTTCTGCCATCAAGTCGCAGTTGCTAACAAGAGGGAAAACTCATGTGCACTGCATTGTTTATTGATAACTGGTCCAAGGGATGATGTGTAGGGGCAGCTGCAGAAACTGAGCAGCTTCTTAGGGAGCAAGTTTCCAAAGATGATGAAGGGCGTGGCAGCTCATCTTCCATGTCTGTCTCCCCATCATCCTGAGCAGATGTGAGGTGACAGAAGAGAATTTGCTTAGCTCTCTCACATTCTGTAAGTCTCTCACTGAAAACCTCAGAGTCTCTGGAAAGCAAACTAAAAATCAAATATTAAGATTCCTTGGTTGGAAGGTTGCATATCCAACAGAGAAAGAACTGATGTGGTTATGTCTGCATGTTATAATACAAAAGCAATGTGTCGCGGATGCAGTAACTGCAGGACTCAGTGAACTTGGCAATATAGGACACTGAAGAGCAGTGACATTTAAAGGGCTGAGGCAGTCCTGTCAGAGCTGGTGGCCAGGTATCTGAGGAGTCTGGCCACTGAAGAGTTTGAAGAAACAGCCTACAGAGCTGTCACATGAACTGCTGAGAATGGAGCAGCATCCTGGTGAGGATCTGCTTTCAGAAACAGCTGAACTCACGAGTCAGAAAAAGGTATCGATGGGGTGGGAGAGCACACATCAAGAGAGCATGCTGGTCTCAGAGGCTGCTGCCGGGAGGTCAGGAAAAGAGTGTTGGAGATGTTGTTGTTGTTGTTTTGTTGCCACTGCTGCTGTTGTTGTTGCTGCTGCTGCTGCTGCTGTTGCTGCTGCTGCTGCTGTTGTTGCTGCTGCTGTTGCTGTTGTTGCTGTTGCTGCCACTATTGCTGCTGCTGCTGCTGCTGCCAGTAGTCAGGTGCCACTTGCAGAGTTGGAGACCCAATATTAAGGCGATAGTGATGAGAATGAGAAGTAAAACGAGGTAAGTTTATTGTCACCTCTCCATCTGTGAGCCCTCTGTATCCTTGAAGAGAAGCTGTCCGGCTACCACAGGGTAAAGCCCCAGACCACAGCCTTGAGAGCAGAGGGGTGGACTGAAGAGCTGTCCAGCTCCAGCTTGTGCCCACTGAGACCCTTGGCTTCCTGTTCTGTGTGTATTTAAAATTACATATAATTTTTTAAGTATGTGTTTTTCCCAACACAGTATAATCGTCCTTCCCTTTTATCTGAAAATACATAGGACAATGAATGTTTCTTATAAATTTTTGATTGAAAGGGGAAGAAGAGAGTCCTAAAACCCCTGTAACAAAGGCGTAATAGGTAGATCCCACACCTAAGGAGAAGAAAAACAGGATAGAGTTGTGATCATGTGTACTCAGAGGAGTACATGGGAGTGACCTGCCATGTGTTTGGATTTGAACTTATGAAGAGCAGCACTGTAAGGTGTAAGTGTTCCTGTCATGGAGAGAGAGCACTGAGGAGCGGCTTCAGGTCCATCGACGCTGGAGGGCGGGGAGAACAAGGATGCCGGTTCTGAAAACGTACGGGAAGTAAACCCTCACGTCACCCACTGCTACTGGCATCCACTGTCGGGGCCTCATTGAAGACCCGTCCACTGGTTTTCGGCCACCTGATTCTGGTATCCCTCAAGCGGTAGTCTTGCTATTCGCTGACACGCTTGAAATTGTGTGAACAGAGTCATTCTATGTGGGGAAATTTTGAGCAAGTATTGCCTCCCCCACCATCCCCCTGTTCCTGTCCTTGGGTGTGTACAGCTTCATGGGTGTTGAGTCACATTGCCGCTCTGTTTGATTGTCCTTCGCTGTTGGCTCTGCCTGTGTGTTTCTCTTCCGCTTTTGTTCACGCCCACTGTAATTTCTCATTCGTGAGTTATGCTCTTCATCTCTGAATGTCCATCTTAGAATTTCATCTTCTATGGCTCTACGGCACTTGCTTAATATGTCTTCAACTTCTTCAGTCTCAGAGATTAAAGTTAGGATATGTCTTTAAGGAAGATTGGGGGGAGGGTGGCAGCATAGAAAACAACAGTAAATTACATCCCCACCCTGAGAGCAATTTCACTGGTCGAGTGTTCATAATGTTTCCAGAAAACAGGAGGCTCACGATGTCACATGATGGCTTAGATCGAGAATATAAAATAAGGAACACCAACAAAACCCCAGAGGTGGTTCTCTGAAAAACATCAACAAAATGGACAGAGTCCTGAGGATTTCCTAAGACAAACTTACGAAGAAAGAAATCGATGCAGGTTTCTGAAGATAAATAGTAAGGGGTTTAGGTAATTAAAAGAGTTCCCCCAAAGAAATTCCTCCGAAATGAGGGCTCCAATGGCATGCTTTATTGATTATTGAAACACAGACACAAATCCTAAAACTTCAAAACCCTGGAAACAGGATGTTGCTTAGCTTCTTCTAAGAGGCCACCGTTACCCTCACACCATAGCCAGGAAGCGCACACTACAAGGAAAATGCCAGCATTCCTAAGAAGGTTATTGTAAAACTGTTTTTTTAAAAAAAAATATTTTATCCAGGACTCCATATTCCTTTGTATTTTCAATTTGAGACAGGTTCTCAGCCAAGCTCCCCCAAACTAACCATGAACTCCCTATGTTGTTCAAATTGACCTTGACCCTGTGAGCTACAAGACTCAGCCTCCCAGTTAGTAGCCACGCCAGGCCTGGCTCAGTTGTCTCTATAAAAGCAAGCAGACCATAACGAGCTGCGCTCCCTATAGGTGATGTCTAAGAACAGTTGTGTTCCACAGGCCCCAGGACCCAGTTCCGCTGTGTCTCCCATTTCCTCACTATTCTTTTCCCTTATCTTCACTTTCAGAGTCCAGTTGCACTCTGTGCTCCAGGCTCTGTGTCAGGGGAGGTCTTGTGCATAGGGTTTGCTTAGCCAAAGGAAGAGCCTCTTCCGTACCGAAAGCTTGAGGTTTATCCCAGCATGTTTGTGAAGGGTTTAGAAAATGATAAGGCGACTAAAAGTCTGATGAACAATTACCAGGAACCATACAATTAGAGCGTTACTAAGAAGTACTCATTGCCTAACTGGAAGATGGTGTGGCTATCACTTGCTGGGAGAGAATTTGGCTCTTACATCTGGACTTCTGCATGTTTCGGGACTCTTTCAAGAGTCTAATGTGCTACCTGTCCCCTGCACAGCAGACCTGGTGACTTGCATTGAGACCTTTTAAAGAGCTGAGATGCGTCCTGAAGACACTGAGGCATCGATCCCTCAGATGAGTGCTGCAAGAAGTTGAAGCAGAGACCCAGGACTCCCACCAGGCCAGAGGACCCTGCTCTAGGCTGATATTAAGGGTCCCTCTTTGTTTCCTACATGGCTCTAAGCACGAGGACCAATTATAATGCTTTCTGGGCTTTGCTGCTAGCAAAACCCTGAGACCATATTCTCCCTTATATGTGGGTATATACTATAATGCAGCTACCTGTTTCTATTATTATTATTATCTCAAAAATGAACTAGAGGGTCTATAATCAGTAAAATAAAAAACCCAAGACTCATTCTCTCCTGGGCCCCTCTGTGTGTGTGTCTCTTCTGTCTGTCTGTCTGTCTGTCTGTCTGTCTGTCTGTCTCTCTCTCTCTCTCTCACGAAAAGTGTTCCCTGCTCTAAGCTGGTATTATAAACTAACTGCTTCTGTCCTGTCACCTATTCTTACCAAACAAGGTATGAACTGAATTTTGCTGAGTATTTTAACACATACTCCCACTTTATAAATGAGCAAATTAAAACTCCAGTAAGCTAAATAGCTTACTAAAAAGTCACCCAGTAAGAAGAACAACTAAATTTGGACCTAGCCTCTTAGGTGCCTAGTTAACATGCAGACATTTTGTCTCACATCAATGATCAGTATATAAAAAGGCGTTAGCAGAAGATTTCTTTCTTTCTTTCTTTCTTTCTTTCTTTCTTTCTTTCTTTCTTTCCTTCTTGAGAAAGAATCTTGCTATGTAGCCTTTGGGACTCATTATGTGCCCTGGCTGACCTTGAAGTCATGGTAGTCCTCCTGCCTGAGCCTCTCAAATGCTGATATTGGAAGCATGTGCCACCACACTAGCTGAAAATGTACGATTGAACCACATTTTGTCTTTAACAGGGTCTGGGTCTCTGCTGGAAGCAGAGGGGGAAGGCTTGGAGTCTCTTGAAAATCTGTGTCTACTTCCTCTCTCCTCAGGAAGTCCTCACCGCTGCATATACAAGCAGATTGTGCTCACTGTTTCCTGGAATATTAGCTACTTTTTGTCACTGATGTAACAGTGTTGACCTAACAAAGTACCTGACAGAGGCAGCCTGGCTGGAGTGAGGAGGCCAGCCATAGGCTCACATCTTTGACCACCTGTTCCCAGCTGGTGGGACATTCGGAGAGGTTATGGGGTGGCTTGGTCTTGCTAGAAGAAGTGCATCCCTGGGGGCTGGGCATTGAGAGTTGATAGCCACACCCCACTTCCTGTTCCCTCTCAAATCTGTTTAGTGTCTGTGGTTGAAGATGCAATCTCTAGGCTTCCTGTTGCCTCCTCCCCTGTAATGGACTTCCCAAAATAAACTCTTCTTTAGTTGCCTTGGTCTTTGAGTTGTATCAAAGTAACAGAAAAGTAGCTAATATACAACTTCAGATAGAGCAGGTTTTGTTTGGGCTCTCAGTTTGAGTGGATACAGTCCTTCCTGGTGAAGAAGGCATGGCCCCAGGAGCTGCAGGCAGCTGGTAACATTGTGTTCCCAAATGAGAAAACAGAACAGAGAAGTGAATTCTCGTCTTTTCAGCTCCTTTTTCCCCCTCCCCTCTTCCCCCCCCCCCTTTTTTTCTTTTTATTCAGTCCAGAGTTCTGGCTCTTGAGAGGACATCACTAACTTTCATGGTGGCTCTTGTCTCTACTATAAACACCCTGCAAGATGATTCTGAGTCTGACCTGGTTGACAATGATAGTTAATGGTCACATTAGGCAAGAGTGAGATCAGGAAACCCAGTTCTGAGTCTTCGCCATCCATTTATCTATTCAGGGGGTGTCAGCTGGCGGATAGCCCTGATTTTGATTAAAGAGGAAGAACTTGCCTTTTGGACTTTATCCATATTCTTTCTTTAAAGTCTACTTACTGTACATGCCCGTGATTGGGACCAGCCTTAGCTGATCTGCTGTGTTCCCTATGACAGGACAGAAATGGAAGAGAATTGCATTTGCTGGGAGCGACACCATGAGGCTGTTTATGCAGCAAACTCAGTATGAGGGTCCTGCTCAGCTCCTAGGAGGCAGGTGGTGACAGAGCTTATTAAGCTTGCATGAGTGGAGTGGGCAGAGCTATCTGACCTCAGGCTCAGGCCGTTGCTGTGCCTGTTTCCTGGCTCATAAAGCTCAGCCTGTGCAAAGTGAGAAGTCAGGGCTTATTAATAATCCAGTGCCCTGCAGTCAACACATGAGAGCCGAGTGCACACCAGGAAAGCAGCGTGAGAATGCCCGCTGCCTCATCTTCAAAACCAACACGCCACAGGGCAGGACTCAGAGGTTTAGATAACTCATTAATCTTACAGCCATAAAAATTAAATAAAGCAAGGTGAAGTGACTAGTGTCAGTTTATGCTCCAATGGTGGAACAATAGATTTACAGAACACAAACTAAGAAAGCTTCTGGCCTAGCATGTGTGCGACTCATCTTGAAGTTAGGAGACCTTTGCCTTCTGGGCTTGCCTACACCAAATCTGGCAGAGTTTAGCAGGGGAAGGGAGGTCATTACCACTGTTCTGGGAAGCAGACTTAGTAGTTGGGGATGCTCACAGTAAAGGTGCCTGTGAGGAACTACATTCAGCAGGCAGGGTGAGGGCACCTTCACCCTGTAGATGCCATGCCAGGAGAAGGATGGCTTCATGGTCTCATCGTGCCAACGGTTAGAATCGCAGATGTGGAGAAACATGTAGGACAGATGTGGTTCTGTCAGGCTCTACAGTCAAGTCTGTGTCTCACCACAGCCCCTGAAAGGAGATGTGCTACCTCTGTGTGTGTGTGAGAGAACACTTAGGCTCTAAGATAGCCAGGGACTCTGTGACTTCTGAAGGACTCTGGGACTCTGCAGACCAAGCTTTTCAGTGATGCAGCTCTGCATCCCCAAACCACCAGGCAGCATGCCAAGGGCTTTCCACTTAATCCCCTACACAAGGCAGAGGAAGCTTTTAGTATCGCTGTTACCAAACAAGGAAACTGGTTCATAGATGGATTACGTGGCATTCACAAACAATGCCTGCTTACCCCAAGCCTCTACTCTTAACTTGACCCAGGCATGTTTACACAGTAGGGTTGTGCAAATTTGCTTCTTAAAAGCAGCAGGCATGCTGGGCGGTGGTGGTGCACACCTTTAATCCCAGCACTGGAGAGGCAGAGGCAGGCGGATCGCTGTGAGTTCGAGGCCAGCCTGGTCTACAAAGTGAGTCCAGGACAGCCAAGGCTACACAGAGAAACCTCGTCTGGGGGCGGGGCGGGGGGGGGGGGAAGCAGGCTTCATTAGCTAGTTAGTTTTGATTGATTGATTGACTGACTGATTGATTGAGACAAGGTATCATGGAGCTCAGACTGGCCTTGAACTTGCTATGCAAAGGGGATGCACCTGAACTTCTGACCCTCCTGTTTCTACTCCCTGGGTGTTAGAATTACAGGCACATGTCACCGCATCCAGATTATATGGTGCTGGGGATCAAAACCAGGCCTTCACGTATGCCAAGCAAGCAAGCACTTCAGCAACTGCACTAAATCCTCAGCCACCAGTGGGCATTTAAAAAGATGCTCGGCGAATCCACACAAGTTCTTTACACAACTACAGTATAAATCAGGCCCCAGCATTGCTTTGTGGGAAACCTCTCCCCTATGTGTTGCTTGGACTGGGCACACTGGACGCCTGTTGGACAGCATGTGCTGCTAGCAGAGAATTGGCGTTCAAAGCCAGGCCTGGGCAATGCTTTGGCCCCGAGTGTCTATAATTTATATTCCAAGGCCAATGACCTGAGGGATGTTGCCCTGGAGAAACAGCAGCCATCATGTTCAGGTATTGAGTGAGCTTTGTTGTTTGTTTTTTAACCAATGTAAAGAAGTATGGCTCTTAGCAACTGTGGGGTGGTAACTTAAAGTGAAATTGTGTTATTAATATATCCTAAATTAATCCAGGAATTGATTTTAGATGCTCATGATTTTTTTTAATCCTCTATGTGGTAAGCTGAACATGTCACATCCCAAACTTATACACTGAGCACCACGTCCAATGTTATAATTAGGATTTGGGGCCTTGGGAAGTAATTATGTCATCAGAGCCCTGACTAGTGGGATGATTGTCACTATAAATTGACCCTACAAAGCTCTCACTTTCTTTGTTAGGTGATGGTAAAGCAAGAAGCCAGTAAACAGTGCTCACAAGGACTGACTGTGTTCAGCTACAGGTCTGTGAGAACTGCAATCCTGTAGCTCCTTACCTCGTCAGTCCACGCTGCCTTGCTACCGAATCCTGAGCTGACCGAGATAGAGGGAAATTCTATTACCACATTATCTCATAGACTACACAACAGAGTCGCTGCAGCCTCCCCACTCACAGTAGTTAACTGTTTTATGACACTACACTGTCCTTTTCTGCTGTCCCATACATGTTGCTTCCTAGTGTCTCTGGCTAAAGGCAATAGGATATAGTGTGACCACAGACATCAAGGAGGCCTTCTAAGACTGCTAGTTTTTGTGTTTGTTTCTTAAGATGATGTGCTGTTTTAGTCTGTTTGTTTTTTCATTTAGAATAACGTCAGCAAATTCATACCTTGTATTTTAATCATATTTAACCCCTTTCTGACTCCTTACAACCCTGCCCTCCAATTCCATATCCACCAACTTTGTGTCCTCTTTTGTAAGTTTATTCTTAAACTTTTGTGCCTATATGTGTAGGTATGTGCACACAAATGCAGTGCCAGCCGAAGCCAAAAGAGGGCATCAGATGCCCAGGAACTGGAGTTTTAGGTGCCGGTGAGTCACCTCATATGAATACTAAAAAACAAACTGAGGTCTTCAGGAAGAGCAGCCAGCCAGCAGCAGCCTTATGTGTATTCTACTGGAGCTCCTGGGAGTTTGGACTTTTTGAAAAAAATTGGGAAGCAATAACGGCAACACAAAAATTAAAAGAGATTTAACCTGGAGGAAAGTGACTTCTAAAGAGTAGTGTCATTTCTATTGTAAAGTTTATCTGTTAAAGATAAGCTTTTATCTGCGGCCTTTCCCTCCATCCTTGGTTTGCATCACGGGTTAACATTGGATGGCCATTTCATGTTTGACCTGTCTTTTGAGAATTTTGCCAAATGGGTACGCATCATTGTATTTAAAAAATATTGCATTAGCTGGTGTCCTGCAGATGAAGAGCAGGCTCAGGCTGAGGCTGAGCATGACAACATCAGACTCTCAGTGACCACACACACAGTTGTGGGCAAGCAGCTGTCCTTTGTCCATGCTGTGATTCGAAGATCCAGGCTTCTTGCCATTGGCCCTGTCTGAGCTACCGAGGGGCCACTGTGCACCTGTAGTTAGAGTAAATGCATCAGATGCTAACAGAAAGGCTCATGACCCAGAGCCTTCTGGGGGAAACCTGGGGAGAAGTCTTCACTTTAGACCAACAAGCAAAGGTTCAGAGGCAGAGTGCACCTGGCCACCCACCCGGGCCTCTATGTCCAGTGTGCCGTGAGTGTTAGCTGGACGTTTGCTGACTACAGAGGTCCCATATAGCAAGTATGCGGCTGACCATGACTCTGTACTCGTGAAGACTTGAATGAATGAGTGTAGATTTTTATTTTTCTGACTTTTCCAGGAACAAAACAAACCCACTTCTTCCCTGGGCCCCATGCTGGGCGTGTTTCTACCCTGTCGCCGCTAACAACCCTTTATTTTCTCCTCTGTTCCATGCCTCATAGAATGTAAAAACCTTGAAGCAGGGGCGGTGTCCTCTGAACCACAGCCGTGTCCATAGAACCTGGCCTGAGATGGGCCTTGAAGACATGCCGGAGTGCTTGAGTGAGGAATGTCTCCCATAGGCTCCTGTGTTTAGACATCTGACCCCCAGTTGCTGTTGCTATTTGGGGAGTTTCAGAACCTTTGGAAGGTGGAGCCTGCCAGAGTGAAGCACATCACTGGGGGACGGATGGGCTTTGAGGCTTTACAGCCCATCTCACTTCCTGTTCTCTTTTTTCTGCTTCCTGTGTAAGGATAAAGTGTGATCGCTCTGCTTGTAGACTGCCAGGCCATGCTGTCCCCGCTGTGATGGACTCCATACCTCTGAAAAACTAAGCTAAAATGCATCCCTTCCTCCCCCCCCCACCCCCAGATACTACTGTACAGCCTGGGCTACACAAAACCCTGTCTCAAAATGCAACAGGGACTCCAAGGGACAGGCAGGGATTGGTAGGAAGACAAAGGTCCTGGGGAAATGCAGGAATGTGTGTAGAGTATAGACGGAGGTAAGGTCACCACCTCACACAGCGATTCAGGCTTTGGTTATGAGCCCCCTCCGTGCCATACACTGGACTAGAGGCCACATCATGGCCAGACAGACAGATCCTTGCTCCCGGAGATCACACAGTCTAGCAGGGAGCTTCTGGTATTATGTCACAGCAACCGAGAATGAGACGAGAGCAAATGGCCTTCATTGAAAAGTTGTCTTCTGCGTTACCTGGAGATGACACTAGTGGTTTGTCAGTGGCACATGTCAGCAGGAGGCAGAAGGATGTAGTAGGGAATACAATGTGGAGCATGGAAAGTGGATATTCTAACTCTATAATAATGCTATTTTCATAACTTAATAAACTGTGATATAAAGAACTTAGCACATGAGAAAGAAACGGTCATTGTCCTGAGAGACCGGTGAAATACTGTGTCCATCCTGCCTGAGGGAATCTTATCCTCTTTTCAGAGCATCTATGGGAAGCTGCACCTCCCCAGTTCCCAGGTAAGGACTGAGTCTTAGGCAGAAGAAAACCTTGAAAGAAAATTGACATGTGCTTGCCCAGTCCTTCCAATTCAAATTCCAAATTTTTAACCTACTTTTTAAGATCTGGTAATCGCTTCGTTGCAGTTAATGCTAGTATTTAATATAAACGGTCACCAAATATTTTGATTGATTTTTTTTTCCCTTCATGGACATGAGTCAGTTGATTAAAGCTGAGTGCAATACATAGCTCTGAGAATTGGCTTATAAGAGAGACACTGACAGACTGTCTTGTGATAAGCCCCTCACAGACTCTAAAACAAAGGTTCTCCTCTTCTTCATGGCCAGTGGCCAGAAAGATTATGGCCAGAATCTTCTTCTTGAGCACCTTCAAGTAGGCGGTTGGAAACCAGGGCTGGGTGTCTACAATTCTCCCCGTCATGTTTTGATTTTCCATGACCTGTTTCGCCAAGATGAGTATCATATTTGGTCCTGGGCACGGCTCCTGACTCTGTGCCCCGTGCCAACCACCAGGCTGGAGATCTGTAAGCTGGGAGATGGGCCAGCTATTTGAAGCATATTGCATCAGACATTCCCTGGGGTGTAAAGGAAGGGCCCCTTGCTAGAAAGCAGGGGGAATTCTGCCCTCAGAGACTGGACTCAGTCGTTTTAACTCTTTGGCGAAAGGCCAGTCCTCCAGCCAGAAGCTATCATGTGGCCTGTAGAAAATTTAGACACAAAGCCCCCAGCTCTTGCTTTTCAGGAGGACACTGTAGCCTATTCTAAAAGATATTTTTGCCCTCAGGGGAACAGCTTTAAGAATGGAATGGCATTGTAAAAATATGACATTAAAAACATGTTAGTAGGTTTCCTCACTCACAAGCCATGTAAATGTTTAGGAGTAATAGTTTTTTTTTCTTTGCAGTGAGAAAATGAAAATTCCATATTAGCTGTCTAAAGAAAAAAAAATAAGCCTAACCTCTCATTTTCTTTTCGAGTTAAATATAATCATACAATTCTCAGTGGTGGAGAGATAGATTAGTGGTAATTATTGCATTTGTAAGTCAGGTCCTAGTGGTAGTTTGTGAACTAAGTTTATAACTTGTCTTTTTCAGACCCAAAATTCCATCTCGCCGGCACCCGTGACAAAGGCTTTATGATTTGACACTCCTTAGTGCTCTCTGTGTGTTGTGTCAGCTCTTGTGAACTATATTTGCTAGTCTGTGTGCTCCCTCAATACAATGCCTGACTCAAATGACTT
Source organism: Acomys minous (assembly GCF_964271855.1). NCBI lineage: Eukaryota > Metazoa > Chordata > Mammalia > Rodentia > Muridae > Acomys > Acomys minous. The sequence goes on from NC_140500.1 coordinate 12,349,169, forward strand.
TCTTATAAACTTAACTAAGAATACAGAAGAGTCCCTGGAGACCTCACTTGTGAATGGTAAAGCTGTAATCTGGGGAAGAAATAGACCTGCTTAGAGTGGTCTTAGGGTTCATCAGAGAACCAAGCAAAGCATGGGTCGGTGGTTTATCCCTTTTGATAATCTCTATAGCTACAAAAATATAACTCAGCTTTCAGCATCCTATAGTGTCTTAACTCCAGTTCAACTGATTCATAGTGGGAAGAAAAAAATTGAATCTTTTTCTGATTGGACATCTTTCCCACCCTAAAGTCCACAACCCAAGGGGCATCGGGGGAACAGAGTGATGAGAGCAGAAAGTAAAAGAATGATCTGGAAATCTTTCTCTCTGTGACCTCTCCACAGTCTCAACTCTGGGTCAGCAGTGCAGCTGGTCTCCTCGTGTCTTCTTTTGAGAAAGCTGGCCTGAGGCCACCAGATCTCTCCTGTGAAGGCGTGCTTAAGGAGAGAGAACATGAAAGATGGACGAAGTGTTTGCTTCCATGGGGTGTCACGGACCAGCCTAGGGAACTTATATAAGCATCTTTGTGGCCATCCGCTTCCTATCGGTGCTTCCATGGTTACACAGATTCACCCCTCACCTGCCTCTGAGTGAGGTTCTAAGAATGTCACACATGTGCCTGCCACCTTTCCTTAACCCCGTTCATTACGGAGACTGGCACGATACACTATTAAAATGAAATGTCCAGGAAGGGGGTGTAACAGAGTGAGAGGAGGAGCAGGCAGCAGGAAGGAGTTGGGAAGGAGAGCCAAGTAGGTGAAAAAAAAAAAAACCCTGACATTCCTCACGGAGTCCCAGCTGTCAGCCTGCAGGGTACGGACATATCCTGCTATTCCCCCTGCCAGGCAGAGAGGCTTACTGGCCTGATCTTCCGGGACCTCGCCAAGGTCTGCTGTGTCCTGGACTCTATAGCCATAGGCATCAGTGGGGTGTGAGCTGTTCATTTGGTAGTCTTATGACGGTCACGGACAACACATTAAATTGATCCTATGTACAGTATCAGGAAGATGACTGGGAGTGACAGCTCAGCTGTTAAGAGCATGTACTAGTCTTGTAGAGGCCCTGAGGTTGGGTCCCAGTACCCATGCCACATGGCTCACAGCTGCCCATGACTCCGGTGACAGCGGATCTGACATCGTCTTCTGAACCCCATGGGCACTGAACCCGCACATATCCACACACAGAGCCACACGTGACTGAAATAAAATAAACCCTGGGGAATGGAGGGAAACACTGGGGCAGGGGACAAATATCAGACAAATAAGTGGGCTCACGGCAGTCACATAACCCCAGGGAAGCTCACAAATGTGTCATCTGCAACTCAGATGCTAACCGTACCATCTCATCCTTTCTAATGCAGTGGCCTTTTAGTGCACATCCTCATGCCGCAGTGAGCCCCCAGCCATAAAATTATTTTGTTGCTACTTCATAAATGTAATTTTGCTACCGTTATATATTGCAATGTAAATATTTGATATGCAGGATATATGATATGAGACGCCTGTGATCGGGTCTTTTAACCCCCGAAGGGGTTGTAACCATCACCTCTTCTAATCTTAGGACGTGGGAGAAAGTAACAGATTCCTCGTGATGGCACTGATGTTCACTTTGACAACGTTCATGGTCACAACACACAATCATGTACTTTAATCATACAAAATCCAAAGAATAAAATGCCACTAGCTACACTGGTTAAAATGAATCTGACAACAGAAATGAAGAGAAAACCAAGAGAGTCTTCTGTCGGTATCCGTAGAGGTGCTTGACCGTGTTCTTGAGGGACGGTGACCCATAACTGTCCTAGCATGCTGAGTTCACTGCCGTGACTTCTGAATTCCCAGCTCCTCTGGGTGGGGAAAGAAAGTGCATTTTTACAGCCTATAGCTCTTGGAGAAACTGGTCTTGTGTACAGAGATGGACACAGGTGGACAAAGAAAAATAATAATAACAGATGCGAAGGCTAGGCACCAAGATTTCTGAGACTAAGTTCAGAGTCACACTCAACCCTGTTGGATCAGCTCTGGCTGTTTGAGAAGGATCGTGACATTAGTTCAAAAAGGGCCAAGGAAGAAACTCCCACTGTCAACAAGGAAGAAACCAACCCACTGGCAACTATGACAAGTCGGACAAATAATTTCTTTCCTACTCTACGTTGAAACACAGGTTTTCGTATTTGAAATAGGAAAAGACAAGCTGGCAGATGCGTGAGTAGACCCGCTCTCTTCCCCAACTGCCCACCCATTCCCGATCCCTCAGCTTCAAGGTTGGAGTGTGGCTCACACTCGATCTGTTTCTTTGAAGTAGATTTATCACGTCTTCCTGTGTGGCCATGCCTCTTCAATAGTGAGGTATAACTCTGTAATAACGTTGGTTCTTTCCAGGGCTGTGGAATTGGTAGAGGAGCTGGGCAGATAACAAGTCAGCGTTCTGATAAAACCACAATTATACAAAAATTATTGCACTTAAAAAAAAAAATCAACCCAGCCCAAGCAGCAAAGGGCCAACTAAACTGTCAGGAAGAGTTGCACTTCCTGCCCTTTGCAGAGCATTTTGACCTTTCTGGAATCATAGTGAATTTGGTCCATCAAATGTCCAGAAGTGAAAAGACTCCAAAAAGATACCACAGGCTCCTTAAGGCTACGTCCTCTCGGTTCTAGAAGAGAAGTCACCTCCTTGGCCACACACTGCACAGCAGGGACTCGATTTAACAAAGTGACTAAAGGGTCCCTACGAAACCTCTGGAAGCAAGGGAGGATGGGTAGGTATCATGTCGTTGCCTGTGAATGAAAGAAAGATAGTTAGCATCCTGGCACATTAACAACCGCCCCCCAGTGCCGCCACTGGTTCTCACTATGCTTAGCCCCACAACTTGTGTGTGTGCGGGGGGGGGGGGGGGGGGGCAGGGGGGGGTGGGGGGGAGGGGCATGATTTTATCTATCTTTTCAGGACTGGCCCTTTCCATGGCTCTGAATGTTTTCTCTCCACTCACATATTCGTCTCTTCTCTTCCCTCATGCTTCATCGCTCCAGCCGGCCCTTGGGCTGAGTGCAAACCCCCGAACATGTCACCAGTGTTTCCTTGACCCTTGACCTTCCCAAGTAGCTGCTCACACAGTAAGTGAAGTCGAGGAATTTTCAGAACCCATCGTCCCGAGGTTCTGTGGTCAATATTGTTTTTCTTTTGGGGAGTCTCCACTCCAATTCAAACTCTTTTCAGGGGGGTGGTCTTGACTCAAGTTCATAACTCTTATAGTCAACACAACATTTTTGCATGGTTGTCTAGGCTGAGGCGGAAGGCGGTGTCTCTAAGTGGCAGACACAAATCCTATATAAGGGTGATTAAAGGGCCTGGGAATATCCATGAACTTCAGAAGCTATGATCTCCCTTTTAGGGGCAGGGCATTGACGTCTCAAGCCAACTATGTATGGCACAGAATTTGCCGTGCATATTTGTGACTCCCTCTGACCATCTCTGGGTGCCTCCAAGTTGGACAGAAAGGCTGGAACGAAGTCAGCGTCTACCAAGGTCCCTTTATGTTAACAGCCTCTCCACTTACTGCTCTGGATTCAGGACTAGGACTTGCTGACGTTCTCGTAGATGACGTCACTGATGCAGAACTGTTGCTTCTTCCTCAGCCACATCAGCTGCACACACTGGTGGATAAAAATGTACTGCTCCTAGGACAGATAGCAGAGGCAGGCCTCAGAGCGGGGCACGTGTGAAGAGGAAGAAGCTATAGCAGGCAGCATGACGATTAGGATCTGCTGCGAAAGGAAACCGTTCTCATGTCTTTCCAGCAACAATTTTATTATATTAAAATCCAGGGAACTGAACATTAAAGGTGTTTTTATCAGTAATAACTCTTAGAACATCATTTCCTTCTCTCTCTCTCTCTCTCTCTCTCTCTCTCTCTCTCTCTCTCTCTGTGTGTGTGTGTGTGTGTGTGTGTGTGTGTGTGTACATATCTGTGTACATGTCCATGTGTGCATGTATATGAATGTGTGTGTGTGTGTAGGTCAAAGGTCAACATTAAATAGCTTCTTCTTATCACTCTCCACCTTAATTTTGTGGCACAAGGTTCCTTACTGAAGCTGGTGCCTGTTAATTTGGCAAGACCAGCCAGCCAGTGAGCTCCCCAAGGCTCCCCATATCTCTGCCTCCGGGCACTAGGAATATAGGCCAGTGTCCCATGCCCTACTTTTAACGTGGGTGCTGGGGACCCTGACTCCGGTCCTTATGCCTGTGCAGCAAGGCCTTTACCCACTGGGCCATTGCCTTGGATGCTCCATACAACAGAATGTCTTTAATGTACTTTTCTAGCTTTACTGTGGTATAATAAATGAAATGCAGATGTAAGGTATAAAACATGGTGGTGATCTGGTACACGGAGTGAGATGGTTTATCAGTCACATCAGGGAACAAGTGTCACCTCACATGGTTGCCATTTTCCTTTCTGGTGGTGATAATAACATGCCAGAATTACCCTCTCAGCATGTGTCAGGTACTCAGCCCCCAGCTTTCTAAGGTGACATTGCTGTGCAGTGTAGAACATCACTTCACAGTACCGAAGGCAATGGACATGCAACTCAAGGACTTTCAATAGCCAAAACGTTTGCCAGTCATGGTGGCTGTGCATACTTTTAATCCCAGCACTCAGGGAATCAGAGACAGGAAAATCTCTGTGAGTTTGAGGCCATCCTCATCTACAAAGCAAGTCCAGGACACTCAGGATTACACAGAGCAACTCTGTCTCAAAAAACTAAACCAAAACAAACAAAACAAAACCTACCTCATGGTACATTCACATGAACTCCCTAAGCATAAATTTTTAAATAATGAAAATGGAAAGGGAAAGATGGGTTAATTTCTTCTCGATTATATCAGAAAAAGAGATCTTAAAATTATAAGCAATAGAAATAAAATGCAAATAAAGATGTCAAGCTCTATGTAAAAAATGGTAAAGAAAGGAAGAAAATTAGAAAGGATACGCTTTCAAAGTTACTCCCCAGTTTTTTGTCTCAGAAATCAGGAACACTACAAATAGACAAACACACAATACACAGATCATGCCTGGGAGGCACAGTGTCTTCTATTCCTAGTTTGTAGCAGTTTAGGGTTAGTAAGCAAGTTTTGAAGCAAATAGAGGGAATATTAAACCATACGCAACAGTGGCTGCGTAACTCTGTTGGGGGCACATGTCAGTCATCTCAGTGGTAAGGAGGAGCCTGAGGCAGAAGGAAAAAGAACTGAAAGTCAGCCTGGGCTGCACAATGAGGCCATGTTTCTGAGAATAAATAAAGGCCAAGTAGTGAGAAATGTAAGTTAAAGTGGTTGTGTTCACCTATGAACTGAACACAGCTCACGAGGGGTTAGGGAGAGTCAGTGATAATTCTGAGCTTATTAATGTAGTTGCTGTTTCTTACTGTTGAAGAGGTAAAATTAATAAATGGTATGGACACAGATCATAGTACAAAGCAGCAAAAATTGAAGTTAATGCTCAGTAGATATTATGCTATAAACATACAGATAACGGGAAAATGTAGAAAATGTTTAATATTCCACACATTTTTTAAAAACCCTAAAGAAACAGTCTCTGAATTGGGGTTTAAGAACTTTGCATGTATATATGTATATTTCTGATGTGTGTGTATCTTATACTATTGTGCATATTAATATGCTATGTGAAAATTCAGTGTGAAAGAAATACATGCATGTGTATTTTGTAGCACAAGAACACAAACGAGTATTTATACATGACTGAAACCTGAAGCAAAATCCCCCAGACACTAAGATTCATTATCACTATGCTATGAAATAGGTTAACCTCATGATTTTTCTCCTTCTTTACCCCAACTGTTTCATTGTAGGGAGTACAATTAAGCATTACCTCTAAATCAAGTGCAGCCAAGATGGCCACAGGATTTTAAACATCTTCATATAAACAGCTTAACACAGAGGATAAAAGCCAAGACTTCAAGCCTTAGCAGGTTAGACATCATCTCTGAGTTCTCAACAAGCTTTGGGTAAAATACATTCCCTTATGTTATGATAACATCTCAGTACACTGAGGCACCTATGGTGGTCCTCACACATCGCTCCATTATTTCTGGTGTTAAATAAATGCTGGAAACGGACAGACTCTGGTCTGGACTCTCGCTGCGTGCCTGCCCAGTGGCCAAACTTCGTGTCAAAACCAAAGCAAGCACAACACACTTTCCTTCAGTGGTGTTGCCGTGGTAAGTTGTCCATGCTCCTGTAAAGAGTCTGTCATCCGTGATCTTTAAAGTACTGTAATTAAACTCACTGGGTCACATGTACACATAGACCTGAAAGTAGAAGGAAGAGTAGTGGGGAGAAGGGAGGGTTTAGTGGGAGTAAGAAGAGAGCAATGGGGGTAGGTGCAAGTGATGAAAATATATCTGTCTACAAACACCGTAATGAAACGCCTCATTATGTATAATCCATCTAATTATTATGTATAATTGGTAGACGTTCATTAGAAAACCAAAACCTCCAAACCAAGTAGAAACAATGAGAACAGTGACAAAGCCACACAGCATAGGAAAAAGTAGGTGAATGACTATTTATAGGCAAATCCATATGACCTGCAGAAAGCCAGGCTTCCCATAGTGAGGCCAATCTGCTCAAAGCAAAACCCCACCTGACCCCCAGAGAGGCCATGGAAGGAAAGCAAACAAAATACTTGCTAAGAATAGAACAGAGCACAGGGAAGGAGGGGAGAGGGTTCTAGCCACCTGCAGGGAAGGGGAGAGAGTCCCAGCAACCTGCAGGGAAGGCGGGAGGGGGTTCCAGCCACCTGCAGGGAAGTTGGGGGGGAGAGAGTCCCAGCCACCTGCAGGGAAGGGGGAGAGAGTCCCAGCCACCTGCAGGGAAGGGGGGAGAGAGTCCCAGCCACCTGCAGGGAAGGGGGGAGAGAGTCCCAGCCACCTGCAGGGAAGGGGGGAGAGAGTCCCAGCCACCTGCAAGGAAGGGGGGAGGGGGTCCAAGCCACCTGCAGGGAAGGGGGGGGAGAGAGACCCAGCCACCTGCAGGGAAGGGGGGAGAGAGTCCCAGCCACCTGCAGGGAAGGGGGGGGAGAGAGTCCCAGCCACCTGCAGGGAAGGGGGAGGAGGTCCCAGCCACCTGCAGGGAAAGGGGGAGAGAGTTCCAGCCACCTGCAGGGAAGGGGGGGAGAGAGTCCCAGCCACCTGCAGGGAAGGGGGGGGGGGAAAGAGTCCCAGCCACCTGCAGGGAAGGGGGAGGAGGTCCCAGCCACCTGCAGGGAAGGGGGAGAGAGTCCCAGCCACCTGCAGGTATCATACCATGGCTTCAAAGCACTTTTATGGATTCTGTCATCCTATCTACTGTGTTCTTTATGACAATGGGTGAGGAATGTCAGTCACATTGTAGGGATGAGAAGTGAGGGCCGGAAGAGATGATGGGTGGAGTCATAGAGCCTAGGCTCCGGCCCTCTCCTAGGTTCTGGCATTGTTTCATCTCTCACAAGAATGGAGAAGCCCTGAGGTGTTTCTGGTCAGGTGAGAAAGGGCACGGCCAAATGGACTGACCATGCAGGTTGTTGACACAACATCAAGAGAGACCCGAGAGCGTGGCCGCTTGAATTAGTCACCTAGAACATTTCAGTGGATAGCGTGGTGTGATGGAACCACCAAGGCAGGCAGTGTGGAGAAGGTTGGGAAATCAACAGTCAAAGATGAGAGGAAATATGCTCTTCAACGCCTGCGGTGTATGTGCCTAGAGACCAGCTCTTAGCGGAGACTGATTTTGTCCTCTTGATTGTTGTGCCTGATTGACAAGTGCAAGAAAAATCACTTTGTTCTTTGCCCTCTCGCTTATTAACTAAGCAAATTAGCAGGCAGAAGGCTTTGAGCGTGAGTGGGCTGAAGAACTAATGTGAGATAAATCAATTTGTATTGGAAAATACAGGTCAGACCAGGGAGAAGAGAGAAACAAGGAAAAACAAGGTAAGTGAACGAGATGTTCTCAGATAAAACTGACAAAAATAAGAACATGGAAGGTGTCCATTTCGGAATCCCAAGGGAACTTGGGTAACGTTGGGGGGAGGGGGCAGGAAGCTAAGAGACCTGTGCCCCATTTCATTACTTTGAATCTTCCAGCAAGTTCTTGGAAGGAATAGCAGACTTTCAAGAGACTGTTTACATGGAGAAGTCAACCAGGAATGTTGCTGTAAAGAAGGAAGCCAGTGAACTAAAACGGGGGCCAAAAATAAGGGGAAAACAAAGCACTGCACTGCCTGTGCAGGAAGCCCCAGGGAGGCTGGTCCGGCTTCTGAGGTTATCACATTGAAGACAAACACAGTGGAGCTGGGAAGGAGCAGGAACATCTGTGTGTGCAAAGGTAGTTTTAAAAATGGATTGACACTCCGTAGTTGTGAAAAATCAAAAGTAAACCACCTGTAAGCAACACCTACAAAGTTAAAAGAGCAAGTCAGATAATTCATCACACAAGATCCTTTGAAGTACGGGGATTTACACTTATCATATGGCAGGGATTCTAAACCTTCTTAATGCTGTGGCCCTTTAGTACAGCCCCTCGTGTTGTGGTGACCCCCAACCATAAGATGATTTTAATTGCTATTTCATAACTGTAATTTTGCTAGTTATGAGTTGTACTGTAAATCCCTGTGTTTTCTGGTGGTCTTAGGCGATCCCCGTGAAAGGGTTGTTCAACTCTCACAGGTTGAGAACTGCTATCTTATAAGACCATGTTTTGTAAAATGTACATGACATACAAATGCAATGGAGGTGGTTTTATTGCATATTAGGGTATGGGTTTATCGGAGTTAAAAACCAAAAAAGTTCAGGCTTCAATCCAGCCCTCACGTCCTCGCTCCCCATCTCACCCTTATCCTCCCATCACTTTCCCCTTCCAACTTCATATGCTGTTTTGTTTTGTTTTTTTTCAAACCCACTGAGTCTACTTAGTGCTGTTTGTGTGTGCATGCCTGTGGGACATCATTGGACTGTGGGTGGCTTTCCCATGCCCTGCATCCCTGCAGAAAACTGACTGCCTCTCCCCAAAAGTCATCAGTTTCCAAGAGCACCCGGGTGCCCATCTCCCCCTGCCCCACCATGCTGGGTTTTTGTCCGTCTTGATCTTGCAGAGTTTGAGCATGCTGTGCCTACTGCTCCAAGTTCCTATCTGCTGTGCTCTGAAAACAATGCCTCCTTATCAGTAGCTACTGCGTCTGGCTCTTGTAATCATCTTTCAAGATGATCCCTGAGCCTCGGGAGGAAGGAATGTGACATAGACTTCCCCTTTACGGCTGGATGCTCTGCAGTCTCCTATTTTCTGCAGCCCATCCAGTTGTGGGTCTCCACTGAGTTGCCAAAAAAGAAGCATCTCTGAAAGGGCCACCATCCTGCCTAGGGTGTGCTTCCTAGGCATCACTAAGACGTTTGTTAGTGGGTCACTAACTCCAAACTACTGTGTGCTGGGTGCAGCTTAGCAGTGGAATATATTTGAATGGTTCTGCCAAGCCTTGCTCAGGTGGGGCTGGGAAGACAGGTGGGAGGTGGTGGCGTGGGTCGGGTGGGGGTGGGGGGGTAGGGGAGCAAACAAGGGTTAGAAAGTCAGCGTTGGAAAGACTCTGCCTTTACCCTCCAGGTTATTTGAGTTAAACTGACATCTAGTGGTTCCTGGTGGAAGCTGCAAGGCAATAAAAGAAATCTCTGGTAAGAGAGGTTAGGCTTGACCTTGTTCTAGTCCACAAGCATTCCCTGTCATCCTCCCGCCACTCTCCCCTCACCCCCACCCCCACTTCTCCAGGAAAAGCACTGTTGTGCTCTTGAGGCTGGGGAGTAACGTAATAGTCCAGTGATGTGGATTATAAAGAAGCCACTGTGCTTGGAGTTTTGCCCTCATGCAGGCACACTCTGGCCGTGGCTGCTGGAGGTGTGCTTGTGGGCTGAATACACACTAAAGCCTCAAGGACAGGAAGGTCTGGGGAGAAGAGGAGGCGAAGGGAATGTTGGGTAATTACACTGGGGGAATTCTGGGCTGCACCACCCTTCCATTTAAGGCAGTGGTTCTCAACCTTCCTAATGCTGTGGCTCTTTAACACAGTTCCCCGTGTTGTGGTGACCCCTCCCCGCACCCCGCCCAAGAACACAAAATTATTTCAATGCTACTTCGTAACTAATTTTGATACTGTTATGAATCATAATGTACATATCTGATATGTGACCCACAGGTTGTGAACCGCTGATTTATGTGTTAGGGACAGTGGTGGTGGATGTAGACAGTGGGGGCTGTCTATGCCTAAAGCCAAGCAAGACAGAAATCACAAATACAGCCAACGGTTATTATCAAAAGTAAACTGAGACAGAGTCACATGGAGGA
>NC_140500.1:12364588-12392088 GCF_964271855.1 Acomys minous
AGAAGGGAAAGCACGTGACACCACAGTGCCCGAAGTCAGTCACCAAGTAGCTTGGCTTGTCTAGAAAGGCTCCCAGAACAGGCCGGCTCTGTTCACATCCTGATCACCACATCGCCTCTCCACGTTCATATTCTAGTGCAGCCAATCTGAGAAAGTAGTCAGCTAAAGAGTACAAGTGGACGTGAAATGAAGAAATCTGCTAAACAGCCATTGGTGTCCCTACAGCTCTGAGCCAGGACTACGAAACCAGTAACAGGCTTTTAGTTGATTGCAAGGCTCAGAGTCGCTAGGAGTAAATAACTTGTTGATAATTACTCAGTTTAACCAGTCTCCAAGTATGGGCAGTAGCAAGCAGGTATTTTCCCTGTTTAAATGAGAAAACCCTTCTGTTTGATCTGACTCTGTTATCCTAAATTCTCTTGCTCTGGTTTTTCTGGTTTACGTGCCTGTATCTTGTTAAGAAGATACTTGGGCACTTTACACATGTCACTGTGAAACAAAGAAAAAAGGGCGGGCATAGGCAGTTAAGGGGGAAAGATTGCTTAGTATAGATCGGTGTTGTTGGACCAATTTAGATGCTGCAGGCTTATAGCCAAGAGAGGCCACCAGATGCTGTGACCTCTGAACTGCCTTCTAGGCAAACACTGTTGGTTACCTCTTTATTTCTGTTGCTGAAACCCTTCACGTGTTTGTCACTGAGAGATGGGCTGTCATTGAAGACCAAGGACAAGAAGCGTATTATTGATCACACAATGATCTGTGTAAGTCATCCCTGTAGAGGCAGCCGGCATGAGAACAGACCCTAGCTTGTACTCTGTATGGTTTTTTTTCCCTCCCTGCTCCCAGATGCAAACCCTGGGAAAAAGATTTGCTCCCTATTCATTAGCAATTTGCCCTGGTTTTTCTCACTGAAACAGCCCAGCAAACTCGGTTTAAATGGCATTAAGGTTGTGAACTATCGCCTCTGGCAGGAAGTCTATCAATTTGGGTAGTTAGTTCTTGAAATAGTTCATTCTTGGATTTGTTCATTCCAGGGAGCCAGAGCACTTGCTGGGGAAACTGACAGCATCCAAGGGGAGGAAGAGATGAAGATAGAACACTGTAATGGCAGTGTCTTTAGATGGAGCATCATGCCGGGGTCACTGAGGCAGGGAGGAAGGAGCTGAAAAGTCTCAAAGACCGGGAAAGCCTGAGAAAGGAGTAACACTGCATTTGAGTAGCCTTCCTGGGGAACAAAGAAGAGCTGGGCAATTCAAAAGAACGCAAGAGATAGAGCAGCCTGTTACACACTCACTGGGGGTGTGCCTGGATTTTTTTTTCTGCACACCCCAGGGAAAGCTGCTGTTAACAGCTAGTAGTTAAGAACAGATTTATTTCTTGTAAGTGGGCAGTTAGGGGGAGTGCATGTGTTGCTATGGTGATGGGTAACCTCTGTTTACATGATGATTCAACACATAGTCCCTTGAAAGGTCCAGGTAGGTATTTTAGTATTTTTAGATATTGTAACTATGCAGTTTCCATGGAGTCATAGACAACACATCACACATAAATGTGGATTGTGGTCCAACAAAAAACTATGAACACTAAAATTTGAATTCCACATAACTGATAATAATATTGCATGTGAAATAACCTTTAAATTTTTTTCTTGGAAGTCTGGGTCTCATTGTACAATTAAGGCTAGCCTCATACTCCCAATCCTCCTGCCTCAGCCTCCTAATGCTGGATGATTGATATGTGTCACCATGTTTATGAATGGCCAATGTCTTATGACATATTATCTATTTTTCCGGTCCTTTCAATTCATTTTCGTGAAGAAGGGACTCAGGATTTGCATGTGCTTTCCAGTCGCCATGCTGCTTGGCTACATCTCTAGTTCTTCCAACATTTGAAAGCAGAGAAACCACTCTCAGCTGATGGGGGCTTCACAAAACACGCAGTGGGTGAAGTTGGCTGTTCCATTGGAGCCATTATTCCAGCTTTTGTTTGATAGCACTAGTGAGGGCTGGCTTCCTTCCTTCCTTCCTTCCTTCCTTCCTTCCTTCCTTCCTTTCTTCCTTCCTTTTTGGTTTTTCGAGACAGGGTATCTCTGTGTAACAATTCTAGCTGTCCTTGAACTTTTTCTGTTGACCAAGCTAGCCTCGAACTCACAGAGCTCCTGCCTCTGCCTCCCAAGTGCTGGGATTAAAGACATGCACCACCGCCGCCCAGTGAAAGGGCTGTTTCTATGCAGGAAAGAAGAAGACAAGAGGGCCTCCCAGGTTTGTTCTCAACAGACAGCCCATGCTAAGCGGACTATACCAGTCAAAACTCTGTATCACGTGGGATGTTTATCTAGAGACAGCAAATGGGATGACGTTGGCTGAAGCGAGCACTGGAGCCTGGCATAGACATAATCAACCTTGCTCAAAGACTTGTCCACAGAGATGGAAGCAAGGCAAGGAAAACAGATCTTTCTGGAACACCACATAACTTTAAGAGAGACATGGAACCGTGATTAAGAATAAGTCCAGGTTCCAACGTTTAATTTGAAATGTACGTGAGCCTCCCACATCTTGCTGTCAATACACACACAGACACACACACACACACACACACACACACACACACACACACACACATAATTTTTATTCTTAATGTATTTACATTACATCCTGATTGTAGCCTCCTCCTTCATCTCCTCCTGGTCCCACCCTCCCTCCTTCCGCCCACCTCCCACCCTCCCCTAAGTCCTCACAAATGGGGATCCCTCTTCCCCTATCATCTGACCCCAGCCTATCAAGTCTCATCTGGACTGCCTGCATCCTCTTCCTCTGTGGTCTGGCAAGGCCACCCTGCCAGGGGAAAGTGATCAACGAGTGGGCCCCAGAGTCCATGTCAGAGGCAGCCCCTGCTCCCCAGGTTATGGGATCCACAAGGAGATTGTGCTGCCTGAGCAGGGGGATCTAGGTCCTCACCATGAAGGGAGCCTACCGTAGAGGTCCTGGGAAAGACTCCACCCAGTGGGGGATCAAAGCAGATGCTGAGACCCAAGCCAAACTTTGGGGTGGAACGCAGCTAGTCTAATGGAAAAGTTGGGGGACAGAAGGACCTGGAGGGGACAGGAGCTCCACAAGGAGACCAATGCAGCCAACAAAAATGGGCAGGGGGCAGGGGCAGCTATAGAGACTGATGCACCAACCAAGGACCTTGCTGTCACTCTTATCTGATTAAGCAAGTGATGAGAACACCTCCCTCCCTGGTTGTGGTTGGCAGCCCTGCACAGGTTTGAGATGGACCAGTGTAGCCTTTTCTTTCATTTCCTCTGGCCTCTGAGGACAACATTGCATCCAAACTACCCTTGATAAAAATAGGGAGTAACTGTCTCTTTGTCTCCTGCAGGGAGCAGCCTGGCAGAGCCTGAAGTGCTCGTGTGTGTGTGTGTGTGTGTGTGTGTGTGTGTGTGTGTGTGTGTCCCAGCAGGTGGTATTGGTGAGATGCAGGCCTGGAGACCACCCTCCCTGGAACTTACATAATTGATCCGGAAGTGTCTGCAGGCCCAGTCATCCTGCTCTTCCTCAGAGATCATCTCCACGGTGATGTCCCCATAAGCAATGGGTTCTTCTGTGAATGGCCAGTAATGGTCACATTTTACCTGAGGCAAAAATATGGTTTTAAAAACAAACAAACAAACAAACAAATAAACAAACAAGAAATAATCCAGAGAGGAAATAGAGTCTGTGTTCACGGAGGGGTTAGCAATGATCCTCACTTCACAAGAAGCAAGCAGCCCCCCCACCCCACCCCCACACCCCCTCCCCCGAGAGAGCAAGTCCAGTCTCTGACTGTGGATACACAGGCAGGGCTGTGAACAGGGCAGGCGTGGCACACAGTCACATGGCCGGCCACACAGGTACATACCCTCCTTTTCTCGTTGCACTGAGTGAGCATGACGATGATATGAGACTTCTGCTGTAACACCATCTTCCAGAAGTCATTTCTGGTTTCCGGCAGTGGCCCCTGGGTGGCGATGTACTCCTGAGGCGAGTTGTATCCCTGAAAGATGAGTGACAACATGTACACCTCACCAGCCACCGTCACGACCAAATGCTGTTGGCCGGTCTGTACCTGTGAGGACAACTTGATATTTTGCTGATGACAAAGCTGGCCAAGGATCATGCATCTACGTGACACATCCTTGCCCCTTATCATGGAGGGGTAAGCAGAGGGATGAACTGGGTTGGTGTGATTTTTAAGCTATATCTTCGAAGGCTATCAAATCATGTCCACACCTTTTTATGACAACCACCATCTTTATGGCTGCTTGAAATGCACAGGTGCTCCGCTGTAGCCCTTTAAATCTGGGTTCCAAACACGAGGGAGGGGCTCCTGCGCGTCATGACCTTCCCCTTCCTTCTTCGCCGCTGGTCTCTCACAGGGGTCTGAGTCTTTCCCTCTATCAAATAGTGTTTCTCAATCTGTGGGTTTGTGACTCTTTTAGAGGGGGGTTCAAACAACCCTTTCACAGGGGTCACATATCAGATATCTACATTATGATCCATAACAGTAGCAAAACTAGTTATGAAGTAGCAATGGAATAATTTCATGGTTGGGGGTCACCACAACATGAGGAGCTGAATTAAAGAGGCAAAGGGTCGCAGCATCAAGAAGGCTGAGAATGACTTTGTCTTGTACTTTGAATAGGAACAACAAAAACTGCTTTCTTGCCTCGGGGCTCAGTTGTTGGGTAGGGGAGCTGGTATTTCTTCGTCTCACATGCCCACGCTGCCACTGTGGTCCTCCACTGCCTGGACTGTGTGGTTTTGAGCTTTGCATACCTGATGTTTTAATTTATACTTACAGGAATATAGTTGGCGTTAATGTAATCTGCTCCTTCCTCTTCATTCATGGAGACCAGTCTCACTCGGCTGAAGTCATCTGTGAAGAACAAGGAGGAAAGACACACTAAAACATCAGAATGGAAGGGGAAATTGCCCTGACCGTCTCTGTCAAATACCAAGCTAAATCAGACGCCGAGGAAGGAGGAAATCTACTGTGGCCTTAGTTTCTCATTTAGATCACACGTGACTATCTTCCAGCCGCTGTTTCCTCAGCTCTTCCATCTCAAGAAGAATCATCAGCAGGGGCTTCGGGTAGGAGCTAAAATATCATTGTAACCATATAGTACGTAGTGTAAATGTATGACTCCCATCTCACTCAGGCACATTCAGAGTCCATTACCTTACCCAGAGAACAGAAGGGCCTTTGAAATTAATATTGTACTTACTAGTTTAATTTTTTGTTGTTGGACATGGAATTTAACATCTAAGGTGTGTGTGTATGTGTGTGTGTGTACTCACTTGTGTGTGTATTAAGAAATGACTACTAGCGTTAAGCAAACAAGCATATCTGTTATTCTGTTTGTGGTAAAAAGTGTGTAAATCCCACTCAATTATAAAACTTCCAGTGAACCACTATAGTCCTCATCATATGTCCAGATCCCTTAGACTTATTCATCCCTACAAAACTAAAGTGTTGTCTTCTAACCTACGTCTCCCACCGATTCTTGTTTCTCTCTTGTGTATTATAGTGCTATTGTTGACCTCCTTGATTTCAGATTTTTATCTTGGTTATTTTTCCTATTCTTTTTTCTTTAGTTTATTCTGAGTTATATTGCTAACTTATTTTTAGAACTTTTCTTTATTGATATGTATTCACCCTATATAGTGTTGAGCGTCATAAAGAACATGCTGGTGTCAATTGTATTCCTTTTCAAATCCATGGCCTCTTTTTCTTTGATTATTATTGTTACATATATAAATAGATAATTATAACCTACTCAGTATATTTAGTGTTGCATACACATATAAGTGTGTGTGTGTGTGTGTGTGTGTGTGTGTGTGTGTGTGTGTGTGTGTGTGTACCACTTGGAATAGGATAAATAATTAGAGAGCTCATCCCTAGGGAAGACCAATCAATCCCCCCTAGGGAAGACCAATCAATCTCCCCTAGGGAAGACCAATCAATCCCCTCTTTCTCGGCATTAACTGCCTGTAGTTCTGTGCCTGGTGATAGGATCTATGAGAGTCTCCCTTATATGATGAGATGTCTGCTTGCATTGTCCTGTTTCCTGTATTATTTAGGTAGCCATATTCACTCATCTCCAGGTCCACTCAACAGTAACTGGTACTAGAAACTGAGGCAACTTCCCAGTGCTAGTGAGGTCATGAATCTTAGGGAGCCTTCCTCTACCACTTGACTAGACCAGAATAATACCTGTATTCTGAATATAATAAAATAACTGTATCCTAAATACCTGCCCTTACATCCGCACATGAGTGTAGCTCTTACTAGTCACCAAAGAAGCTTCTCTTTGCAGCAGAGACCATTACAGTAATCCACAAGCGGCCAAAATACAGAGACCAACTATTCATGGGTACCCAGCCCCAGTGGACACATACAACTCCTGCACCTAACTGCAGGGAACACTGTGGAAGAAGGGACAGGAAGATTTTAGGAGCCAGAGGAACAGGAGGTCTTCCGATGTCCCCTAGAAATAGCAGGGAAGCTGTACACATGCTGTCATAAGAATATGGATGCCAAAAAAAAAAAAAAAAAAAAAGAATATGGATGCCTAAGACATGAAACAGGACAACACACACGGAGGACACCCTCGCATAGAAGGAAGGCTTTCATGGGCCCTACACCAGTCTATCCAATTCCAAGTGCTCAGTCCTGACGTCATATGCATAGAAACAGCACTAATTAAACCAAGCAGGTTATATGTATGTATTTATGTATGCAACAATAGTAAAGAAAAGAAGGGCATGTCTTTGAGAAGGAGGAAAGGGGCTGGAAAAAGTTGGATGGAGGACAAGGAAAGAGAAAAATGGTGTAATCACCTTTTATTAAACAATTTTTAAAAGAAAATTGCTTTCAGCTATATCATATATTGTGATCATATTTTCCTCGTCACTCTCTGTTTTTTTTTCCCCTCTGCCTTCTTCCTTTGCTGATTTTTGTTTGCTTTGATTTTTATTTCTTGCTTTTTGTTTTTGGGAAAGAGGGACGCGGTGAAGCTGGGTAGGTGGGTGGGTGAAGAGCTGGGGGATGGGAAAGAATGTAATCAAAATATATTGTAAAAAAACTAAAATAAAAACATTTCTAAACTACTGACATGTATTGACTTTAAACTAGCCATATTTTGTTGACTCTTAACCTAATTGAATTTCAGGGGCTAATCAGGAAAATTATATTTTGACCCCTTACAGGTGTTAAATGTTATTATTTTAATTCTACCTGATTTTTTATCAAGAAACCATATGAAGAATAATGATGTCTTTGAAGAATCTTTGGTTTCCCTGTGCCTGTTTTTGCCTTCTTTCCTAGCCTGCCCTGAGGGTACCTGAGGTGGGAAAGTCAGCCCTTATGACAGTTGCTGTGACTGCCCCACGCATGCTGCTTTTTATTACAGAATGCTAACATAATCTCAGCTCGCCAGGCGTGAGAGGAAGGCGCTCATACGGTGCACTCTGCGCCTGCGTTAGCCGCCTTCCCTCTCAGGGAAGTCACAGGAAACACTTCACAGGCGCGCACATTATTTGATCCCAGTTTGGCTAAGCTCCTTTTATCCCCCCAAGGGCCAAATGCTTAGTCTCTTCTGCTCAGATGCAATTTATGTGAAGGCAAGATAATAAAATCTCCCTCCGCCGAATAAGATCAATGCACTAGCCAGGTCCAGGAAGTCCCAGTGATGACGCTGCAGCTCATACCATGTCTGAGTCTGGCTGGGGAGCAGTGAGACTGACCGAGCTGCCATAGCAAAGCTCTGAGCTTTAAAAGACTGGGCTGGACCGGGCCATGTCTTTAATCCCAGCACTCAGGTGAGGGCTGGGGGCGGGGGCGGGGGATAGGGGCGAGGGGGAGGGGAGGGGAGCAGGCAGGCAGAAGCAGGCGGATCGCTGTGAGTTTGAGGCCAGCCTGGTCTACAAAGCGAGTCCAGGACAGCCAAGGCTAACACAGAAACCGTGAAGACAGGGCTAGGGTGGAGTATTGACCAGCTTACATGGCAGGATGTTTGTGTAGCGGTTTTTACATCGGTTCAGGGGAAGATCTGCAGCAAAGTGTGGGATATCCAGTCCGATCAACTTCAACTCCTGCAAACAAGAAGAGAAGAGGCTTGAGGTTTCTGTACACAGCGTGGACTGGAATAGCTTGCGGTTCATGTTGGACTCTGCTCATGAATAAAAACTTCAACACGCCCTTGGTTGGCTAATGCAGCAGTTCCTTTTAAGAGCAGAATGTGCCTTTTCATTACATGCTTGTCGGCTCGCTCTAGTGCGCTTTCATCTCCTGTGCTCTACCACCAGCCAGAAAAAGCTCATGGCCAGGAAGGCTGCCGCAAGCCCGGATGAGGAGACAACTCGAGTCAGACCCTCAGCCTGAGGTAGAAGCGCCCCTCTGAAAATGTATACCCATGAGTGTAAAAATGAAACAGGCACTCGGATTTTAAGGGTGTTTGTTAGCACGGTTGCAGCGAAGCGCTGTCCAACACGACGGCTAAGCAGCTGGAGCTTCTCACCGATCATTCAGAGAAGCAACATGTGTGTGGAGGACGGGGTGCGGAAGGCTTGGGAATGCAACCCCCTTCCAGGCGTAGGATAAGGGGGGCACCTCACAATGAGTTGTTCACATAAACCTCCTTCTTCTATGAGGAAATGTGGGTATCTTTTTTTTTTCTCATAGACAAAAAGCCTCCAAGAAGTAGTAAAAAGAGAGAGAGAGAGAGAGAGAGAGAGAGAGAGAGAGAGAGAGAGAGAGAGAGAGAGAGAGAGAGAGAGAGAGAGAAGGTGGGAAAAGGAGCAGGAAGAAATGTCCTCAATGTAAAATAGAGGATTAACAGTTTCTAAATGTCTTCTGATGGAAGCCAAAGAATAAAGATGAACCAGCAGTGCTGAGTGAGGCAAGCCCTGTGCATCTCCTACCACAAGATGCATTGGTGTTTCTCACACACGCAGACAACTAGTGCAGTTCAGAAGATTAACTGACTGCAAGGGGCATTTCAGCTATTTATTTTTGCACCTGTATGTGTGTGTTGCCATGCATGTGGGTGTGCCTGTGTGGGGGAGGCAGAGGACATTGGTGGCTTCCCCACCATTGGTCCTTCACTCCATTTGCTGAGTCAGGGTCTCTTATGGCTAGCGTGCCATCATTGTGCCACTAAGACCCCATCGTCTCTGCCTCTTGAGTGCTGTTGTTAGCGGTCCGGACTCTCGCAGGACCTCTAAACAGGTGCTGCTGATCTGAACTCCAGAGTGCTCACACTTTATCCCACAGGATATAGCAAAGCTCACAACTTTCACACTTCAAGACCATCCTCAGTTGTGACTTTAAGGAATCCAAAGCTAGAAGATTACTCAGGCAGAGGAATTTGGGGATCTCTGAAAGATTTTTAAGAGAGGCAACATTTGGTGATATTCCAGGCAGTTGAGCAGAGAGGCCCTCATGCCTCTGCCTCTTTATTCCAGCATCCTTTGCAAAGCACAGGCTTCAGGTGTCAAACCTTTGGTCTCGGGCCTCTTTCAAGTTGGAGGTCCTTGCTGTCAACATGGATGAAACAACCTCAATGGCCCCGGGTTTTTCTTTCTTGTTGATGCTTCTGTTGATGCTTGTTGATGCTTGTTGAAGCAAAACTGATGAGTTTTGGCTTCTCAAGATTATAAAATCTTACACAGTTTGGAGTACGTGGTAGTCGTTCTTAAAGATAAACTGGCAAGTTGATGCCTCAGCACAAATTTAAATTGTTTCTTTATTTCAGATAAAACCTCTGTACCAGCTCACTTAAATCAGAGAGTAGCCATTGTAGCTGTGCAAGTTTCTGATGAAGGTTTCCCAGTGGCTTGCCCTATTACTCTTGTGAGACACATAAAAAAAAATTTCTAGCTTTGGAAAACTTAACCCAAATCAGCACTATTTTTTAAGGTTAATTAGAGTAATCATGAGCTTATTTAAATGATGTTTTTCTTCCATCTATTAAAATATTTTACAAGTGGACTTTCTTTAGAAAACCATACAGGATAATTTGTCAAAAAAAGTAAAATTTCAAAATACCTCTCTTAGTTCTTCATGCTGCTTATAAACTATAGGCTTTCAGGCTCAAATCTCCTCAACCTAAGCTTGATTATTCCTAAACAAATCTAATAATTTCTCCATTCTTTGCTGGCTTTTAGTACTGTGAGTAGAATGATTAAACTCAACAAATGCAAATGTTGCCCTATGAATACCAACTGGGAAGTGTTTAACTATGGCGTGGTTGTGTTTGTTATTGCTTGCTTTGGCTTGGCTCTGTAAGGACTCCTTTCTTTGCCATTGTGTGGATAGAGTCACAACTTTTCTCAGCTTCCTGCCCCGATTTGGACATAGACTAAATAAGACGCTGGAAAAGGCCTCAGATACAAAAGAAAGCTTAGAGGCAGGCTGGAGAGCTGGCAGCGTGCTTGGAAGCTAATTCTCTGAGAGTGTTGCCTTCCCCTTTGCAAATATCCTAAGTCTGTAAGGGCTGCTTAATTGGCAGAAGACCACACAAGTAAGTTAGCCAGGTTGAACTGCAGCCGAGCAGGGGCTGCGTGTGCACTCAATCGGCTTCTTGGGTTTTGTGATGTAGCTTGTCTTGGAGTGGAAAATCACACAGGTTTCCGGTTCACTAACTGCTTTTATTTTTCTCTCCAGCCATATGGAAACCCCAAGGGCTTAAGTCTTCATTAAGATAAAGTATCAGGTGATGAGCTAGGGCCATGTAGATCATTTTTGAATTTCTGTTCGCCTGGTTTGCTTCTCATATGATCAACCCTAGTTTTCACTTGTTGGAGACATCTCCACAGGTAGAGTGGTGTTCACCACCATGTTGTGTCCCTATCAGAACCCTTGTGTAAAAGCTTGCAGGGACAAGTCACTGTGTTTGGGGTACCAGATGACAAACCATGTAAAGACTGGGTCAGAGTCTGGCTTGATGCAGCTGTCAGTTAAAGAACTTTTGGGGCCACTGGAAACTGAGGAAGGTAAAGAAATATTTTCCCTGAGCCTCCAGAGGGAGAACGGCTCTGAAGAATCCTTAATTTAAGCTCCCAAACCTGACAGTTTGGAGAATAAAAATGTGTTGTTTTAAGCCAAGAACACTGAGATGACTTGCTCAGGGTCTAATGTGGTCACCAGTGGCAGTCTATATTGGGCTAGTGACTGCTGAAGCATCCAAATCCAGAGGAAGAAAATGCAAACATACATACTCGTGTGTGTGTGTGTGTGTGTGTGTGTGTGTGTGTGCTGCCATAGCTAAACACCTCAGAGCTATGGTTTTAATCAAAGCATGTTATTATTTTTCATAGTCATAGGGGCTGAAAAGTCTCAAACCAAGGTGATGACAATGTAGATTTCCTTGCTAATCTTTGTCTCGTAAGCAGCTGCCAGCCCTGTGTATTCCCCTGTCTTATCAATGTGTGTGTGTGGGGGGGGGGGAACTCACCATTTTCTCTTATCGAGGCACTGACCTCACCACTAGACTCCCAGGCCTAGGACTCTGTCTATCCTAGCCATCTCCCAAGGGCCTCATCTTCAAACATTGTCGACGAGGCTGTGCCTTCAACACGGACTGGGAAACACAGTCAACATGCCATCGTCGAAAACAAGCACCGCCGCTGCGTTCTGCTCTTACAGCAGCATTGTCGCCGGATGACAATACTTAGTGTTTACCTGGGAGCAGACTGGGCATGAGAGGCAAGTGATCCACAGGAGGAGAAAAGGGGAAGGGAAGGAGCAGAGGTACCATTTGCAGCAAGTTAATGGAACAATATAATAGCATTGGTTATCTTCAGGTGACCATTGGCGTGTGTGAAAAGAGAGTTAAGTTCTAGTCTAGCATGGTACTGTAGAGTCTCCTGGGGCTGCTGGGACAACGTGCCACAAATATGGTGGCTCAACACCAAATAAATGTATTGTTTCATAGCTCTGGAGGTTACAGGTCTGAAACTTGTGGCGTTAGCAGGGCTGTATCCCCTCTGATGGCTGTGATGGCTCCTTTCTTTAGCTTCTAATGGGACAATCATCAACAGCTGCCTATCGTATGACCTCTTAACTTCTGACCATTTTAACTATCTCCATTTGTCATGGTCCTATCTGAAAAGGAGATATCATCCTGTGGTAGGGAGATGTTAGCGCCTCAGTGGATGTGAGAGGATACAGTTCAATCCATCACCTGTACCTCAAGGAAAGAGTACGGTGCTTATGGGAATCTGATGGGTGGATAACGGGAGGACAGAAACAAAAGAAATCAACTAGGGAAGTCTATGGTGACTCTCAAGGACTTGGAGACCAATATGCAGCTCATAAGCGGCAGCTCATAGGCTAAGGCCACCAAGGCTACCAAGGCCACCAAGGCCATGGTGCCGGTACAGGCTCTTAGAAACAGATTAAATATCTGGAAGAGAGGGGAAGGAGGAGATAAAAGTCAAGGCTAGATCTTGTGTCCAAAACCCGATGAGCGTACTTGAGTGACATAGTCCAGTGACGACTGCAGACACTCCTCCAGGGAACAGGGCTGAGACAGAGGGTGAGATGGCGCCACCATCAGAAAGCAATGATCACCTATCGTTCAGCATGTAGCATGTTATATGGCTTTGTGTTAATCTTTGTAGCCTTATTTCAAAACAAAGAGTGTAAGGGCCTTTACTTGCCTTTTAGTTAATCACAAATTCCAGAAATAAACGGGAAGTCAAGGAGTGCGTGGAACGGCTTGAAAATGGCGCCACCTCAGGCTCTGAAGTCTGGTTCTTCAGAACCTTTCTTACCAGAAACATCAGAAATGAAGCTGCCCTCTGTCAGGCTTCCATCCGCCTTAAGGAAAGGTGTGTTTATTTCTTTCAGGGAATAATCAGTCTTTTCCACAGTTCCCAAATCAGATACCGAATAAAAAGCAAATTTATTCAGTGGCTAAGAAGCAGAAACTCATAAAGCTGCATGTATGACTTATAGTTGTATTGGTAATATATGTAAATCCAGACATTATCTTCAATTTGCATAATGATTACAAATTATGTAATTTCTCAATGCATGTTTGATCTTTCAGTGTCAATATGGAAATGAATTCAAGTGGTATAAGCATTCATATGAGCAGACCAAATACCTGTTTTAGCTACTAGGTTTAGCTAGGCTCAGCTGATTTGTTCATCGTAATACCTTCTTGAGGTACTGTTATAACTAGAAGCATTTCTCCTTTTATGTTTCAGTAATTATGAGTACAAAATACTAGAAAACCTGAAAACTGCTGTGCAAAGCTTAGGCATACGCACAGAGAACAGCCACGGGAGTACAATGCTTTTATGAAAACGGAAAAGAAATCACACTCCATCTGAGGACAACGTGGCCTGTGAAGATGTGAGGACTGACTGGAGGCTGTCAGGGAGAAAGCGACTAGAACCAGTGTGAGATCTGGGTCCAGCAAATGCTAGTCCAAGGCATACAGGGCAAGTGTGTACCATAAAAGTGCCGGCACTTCGCACTGACTCATGCACACACACTAAGCGTGGTACCAAGTACATTACACATACAACTAATAGTGTTCTAGGAAGAAAGGTGTATGAAAATGCTTATTAACAGTGAAAGCCATAAACATTCCTACAAACCCCTGCACAATGGCTGCATTCATGTGTCAGCTTGGCTAGGCTGGAGTGCCCAGTTGTTTGGCCACATAGCAAACTAGAGCTTGCTATAAAGTTAGCAAGACGGGATAAACTCAGTGGACTCAGAGAAGACTACTGTTTGCACAATGGGTGGGCCTCACCCAATCAATTAATTGAATTAAGAGGGGAGGCAACTCCATCACAGAGGAAGGAATTCTGCTCCCTACTGCCTTCCGAGTCAGGGCTGCAAGCTCAGCTTTTCTGTGGTTCACCAGCTGGACAGCCTGCCCCAAAGACCAGACTTTCTGGCTTTCATAAGCTAGTTCATTAGGACAAATCACTCCCTCTATAATGCTGCAGGTTAGGACCCCAGCATCATAAAGCCTGCTGCACCGTGCTCCACATGAAGCTCAGTGTTTTTCATGGGTGTATGACCAGCTGAGGACAATTTCTCATCAAAC
Source organism: Acomys minous (assembly GCF_964271855.1). Classification (NCBI taxonomy): domain Eukaryota; kingdom Metazoa; phylum Chordata; class Mammalia; order Rodentia; family Muridae; genus Acomys; species Acomys minous. Next base: position 12,378,699 of record NC_140500.1, read on the forward strand.
ACCTTGAGTTAAATTTAGTTCCCCTGCTCTTCTTTCATTAAATACTGTTAGTAGCCTCCACCCAATGCGTTAACCAAAGCCACTCCCACACATCACCACATTCCTTCTTCGGGACTGGCCAGCTTTTGCTCAGTGGGGAATCACTGATCTAGTTCAATGTACCAGTTCTGATAGGTGAAGAAACTGAGGTTTTGAGAAGTGTTACCCCTGATATTGACTTATTAATGGCCAAATAAATAGAAATATTTAAATATAAACACATTATATACTAAATTAAAATGTTCATTTATAATTGACATATAATGCTGAGCACATGATAAATTGACCATTTAGTAGGTAAAGTCTACAATTCTCTTTTACGTATCTTTATGGTACTTGAAGTTAGCACCTGCTGTCCTTCCTCTGAGTGCCACCAGGTCTCCCCCTCCAGGGGACATGGTCAAAGGTGAGGCATCAGAGTATGTGAGAAAGTAATATCCCACTCTCCACTCTACTGTGGAGAGTGTTCTGTTCATTGTCTAGATCTGGGTAGGGGTTTAAGGTTTACCGCCTGTATTGTCCTTGGCTGGTGCCTTAGTTTGAGCGGGACCCCTGGGCCCAAATCTGCCTATCATAATGTTCTACTTGTAGGTTTCTAGGACCCTCTGGATCCTTCTACTTTACCATTCTCCCATGATTCTCTCATCTAGAGTCCCACTAGAATGTCCTCCCCTCTGTCTCAGTTTCCTGGTAAGTGAAGGCTTTCGTGGGGCATGAACATATAAGGGGGAGGTAATCCCCCTCAGGAACAATCATAGGGGAGGGGAATAAGGGGAAAATTGGAGGGAGGGAAGAATGGGAGGATACAAGGCATGGGATAACCATTGAGATGTAACAAGAATAAATTAATAAAGGAGAAAAAAAAACCAGTAACGATAAAAAAAAAGTTAGCACATAAATTGTCCCCCATCTTTGCTCAGGGTTATGGCCATCCTTCACTTGGGGCAATTTCGTCATGTTAGCTTGCTTGACAGACCTTATAAGACTCTTCTTTAGGAGTGCTCAGAATGGGGACCACGACCCAGACTTTCTGAACAAAATTCCCTTGTTAATTCTCAAAGCACAGGTGAGCAATAGAGTATTTTATGGAAGGAGATAGGAGGTGGGAAGATGGAAGGGGATGGGATGGGATGCTGAACCCTGAGTTTTCTACTAAGAAAAATAAGTTGCCTTGCAGTGAAAGATAGCAAAGTCAAGACCAGAGGAGAGCGGAAGTGAGAAATAAAGGTGCCTTATCAGAGGTCTAGCTCAAGTTTCCAGTCATCTCTGAGACCCACCCAAGGTTGAGCTACTCAACCCTTCCTACACTAATACCCTTTCAACAAGCCCCCTTTACTTAGGTGAAAGCTGGTTAGAAGTACATTTCATTTACAATAAAAAGCATTCTTATTTTTTTCCAAAATAAATGCTGCTACACTTCTAAATAACTATACAATTCTGTAACACAGTAATAGTCACACTCTGGCATAAAATGAGGGTCGTCAACAGAGGTCATGACCTTGAGCTGTGCCACCAACAGCATCTATGGTGGTTTCATGAAGAATGTCCCCCTAGAGGCCTGTGCGTTTGAACACTTGGTCCCCATTGGTGGCGCTGTTTGAGAGGGCAGTGGGGCCATCAGGAGGGTGAACTTTGCTGGGAGTTGTACATCCAGGGACAGGCTTTGAGATTTTACAGTCTGGTACCCTCTTCCTTTCTCTCGCTGCATCCTGGCTGCCAAGCCTACCTCGTCATCCTGCTGCCATGCCTTCCCCACAGGGCAGACTCTTTCATCTTAGAACTGTGTGAAAAAAAATCCCTCCTTTCCTAACTTGCTTTTTGTCTTTTTTTTTTTTAAATCACAGTAACAGAAAAGTAACATTTGCAGCGTCTCATCTGTAAGGAACCGCTCTTAGTCAGGCCAGAGGCGTGGTTACATCCTCATTTTCATCTCTGCCGCTGTGGCCATCCAGTTATTCATTTTGCAAAAGTAATTTTAGCTTATTGATATTTCAAAACTCCCCTCCTTCCAGGGACATGCTTTCTGAAATGCCACTCCTGCTGTTGACCCCCATGTATAATTGAATTTCTGTAACTTGCGATGTTAAAACTGGGGCTGATACTGATAATTTCATATGCACCAGCAGGGAATAGATAGCTGGCCAGGCCTTATTTAAAATTTATTGACAGGTGGCAGTTCTGGGCCTTTGCATTTGGCAGTGAATAAGCTCCACATGTCAGTGGGTAACGGTTCTTGCCACCAAGGCTGATGACCTGAGTTGGATCCTTGGGCCCTACGTGGCAAAGGGGAAAACTGACTCACGGAAGTTGTCCTCTTATGTACATACACATTGTGGCAAATATTTACACACACACAGATATACACACATATGCATAAACACATACCTACATACACATATACACATACACACACACACATATACACACATACATATATGCATAGTAAAAGGTTTTTTTTTTTACTATGTTAAAAAAAGGAAATGTTTTTTAGAGGTTCTTTTCACCCTCAATCTCTCTGAAAGGATGTCCACACCCAGACTATTGCTGGCCTCTGTTAATTAAAACAGTTCTTTGATGATGAAGAGAAAGAAGTGGGGAAAAAATGAGATAAAGCCAGCCACTTTAATGGGAAAGTGAATTTAGGCTTTAAAGAGAAAACTACAACATTCAGAAAGGTCACTGTTTTCCTATTTATCCCGAATCACCGATCAGAGCAGCTGCTGTGGAGCCTGAAACGCTCGAGGCTTCTGTGAGCCGTGTGCTACGATGAAGCAAAGCAAATGCTCACGGGCTCATTTTGCTTGTGCAGGCACATGGCTTCATACTCAGTGTGAGCTTCAAGGGAGAGGGGTGTGGATGGTATCCTCCTCTGACTACAGGAATCATGAGCAACTCTCTCCCCTGCCCCACCCCACCCCCAGGCTTTCAAAAGAAAGAATAACAAAGGGAAAGTGTTCACCAGCATTGCTTAGAATGGTAGCTTAATGACAGCCCTGCCCCTGGCTGTCACACACCTAGGAGGCACAGGGGTGGATGCTGGCCATCCACCCTGACTGCAGTCTACAGCTCATGTCATTTGAAAAAACCAACGTCCCTGGACGGTTATTTCAATGCCAGGTGTCAGTTTGCTTTTAATCCTCCCTCCACTTGACTGTGCTTGATTTTTTTTTTTCAAAGATGCCCCTCCTGGTCCCATCTACTTACCTTTGAACCGGATCCTGTTCCCTCTCTCTCTCTCTCTCTCTCTCTCTCTCTCTCTCTCTCTCTCTCTCTCTCTCTCTCTCTCTTTGCCCCTTGATCTGGCCCATCGCTAAGGCCACTCTGAGGTCACCAGCCTTCCTTGCTTAGCAGCGTATCACATGCTCTATGCAGTGAGCCGGGAAATGACCCCAGTGCAGACGTGACCATTCCCACACCCTGCCAACCACATGAGGGAGAAAAACGCCTCACACTCACCTCAAACTGAAGAGAGAATTTGTAGTCTGAGTCCTTGGCCATATCCTTGATGTAAGAATCAAAGTCGTCCAGCTGAACTGGGCTTTGTGAAACACAAAGAAAGGGTGCTTTAAAGCCGACATAACTGGCGGTGTACTGGTTAGCATGTGCAAAGCTTGAGCCTTGATCACCAACCTCAGCAGAACCAAGCAAACATGAGAGAGTCATGGAAACATACAGGGAAGAAAGTCAAGAGTCTGTCCCACGGCCACGGGGCAGGAGAGCTCTGACAAGAGCCCGGGCAGAGCAAGTCCTGCTTCAAAGGTGTTCCCACATTAACCTTCTCTTTCCAGAATACCAGCTAGAGATATGCTCATAGCCCAACACTCTAGTAGGAGCTCTTTTCTGGCTGCAGGTTGCTGTAGTGGGGCATCAATCTCTAAGTGGGATTTAACACTTCTGAGTAGCACCTTGTTATTAGGAAAGCAGAAATGTGTAGAGTGAAGGCAGACCAGATTTGTGAGTGTGAAGAAACAAAACCAAGAAGAAGGGAGATGGGACGGAAAAGGCTGGCACAGAGGTAGTATGGAGATGCAGGGAGAACACGTGTGTGTCTGTGTATGTGTCTATGTGTGTGTGTCTGTGTATTTGTGTGTGCGTGTGTGTGTGTGTGTGTGTGTGTGTGTGTGTGTGTGTGTGTGAAGGGAGAACTGCAGGGACATTTACATGATGGGGAGAAGGACAGGCAGGATGGCTGCAGGCAAGGAGAGACAGAAAGCAGGGGTCCCAGAGTCCAGACCTTTACCCTTCTTGTTTCTGCCTGAGAGACATGTCAGAGTGTCGCCCTCCACTTTGCCCTGTGACTCTCTGTTCCTGGATACTCTAGCCAATCCTTCTATTGCTAACATCAAAACCCACCAATGTTTTGGGCAACAAAGCCTTTCCCTTGCTGTTCACAACATCCCATCAAACGATCTGCTCTTCTTGGCCAGTCGGTTTTTCCCATGGCATGTGACAATAGGACACTTACTGATTTTAGACAGACATTGGAAAAATTATCTTACTGTGTCCTAAAATTATAATCCACTCAAGGCCGAATAAGATATTTTATCTTAACATTTCTTTTCAAATATCTGATGGAATATCATGTTTTCCCTTCTGTTAGCAATAATATCACCAGAACCCCACTGCCTTTTTCAACTGACAATCAGTGTTCTATCCTTAGTAAGAATCAAGATTGAATCCTATTTATAAAAGAATGTCTCACTCCATATATGCACTACAGAATTTTAATCAAGAAAGGTCCTGGAGATGATAATCTCCTAAGCCTCTGAAATCATATTAATGGATGCTTAATCTCCACTCACCGGGATCTTAGTCTTACGACTTAAGGGTCCAAGAGGTAAGTGAGAGCACAGGCTAGCTAATCATCTTTCCTGTTTATTACAGAGGACTTCAGAGGTGGTATTATTAAAGTATTAATTTTGTCATCAGCTAGAGTAAGAACCTTTCCCCGGAATAAATGTAGGATTTAAAGACATAAAAATGATCAGAGCCTTTCATTTACCTTTATGAACATATTAGATGGTCATGTGTCTGGCATGCCACATGGCCTCTTGCAAGCTTTCTGTAAGTCCTAACAATCTATTCTTCCTAAGGTTCCAAAGAGAAGAGCTGATGTTTTTCCTGACACTGGTCCTGTGATAAGCATCTTTAGTAGTCTCTCCATCCCTGTGCATCAACGCACATGTTGTGCTTTTCAACACTCACCCACTTCTTTGTTTTGTTCTAGGTAGCTGAACTGGACACAGCCTTGAAGTAACTGAGACTGGACTCTCAGGGCAGGGGTTACCCAGAGCAGGCCAGCCCGAGGGTAAGCCTGTGGGGAGTCGTCTTGAACGTTTCATTGCTGTAGAAAGACCTAGACCTGTGTGGGGTGGCACAGTGGTTCCTGGGTTTTGTGGAGCTAAGTACGAGCTGCAGCAAGCCAGCACAAAGTGTTGCTCCATGCTTTTTTGTTTCAAGCTCTTTTTTTGTTTTGTTTTTGAGACGGGGTTCTCTCTGTGTAGCCCTGGCTGCCCTGAATGTGCTACATAGACCAGGCTGGCTTAGGACTCACAGATAGCCACCTGCCTCTGCCTACCAAGTGCTGGGATTAAAACGACATCTGGTGCCTGCTTGAGTTCTTGCCCTGACTTCCCTCAGTAATGTCCTGTGACCTGGAAGATGAAACAAACCCTCCATCTCCTAAGTTACTCATCCCGGCAACAGAAAGGTCTCAGTTTGGAATGTTCAGACCCTAGGATAAAACTCTCTAAGTCAGTACCATGGACTTACTTAGTCAGTTTCCTCTTCTTTAAGCCATTTTTACTCCTGAAAATTGAAAAAAAAAATACGTTTATCAAGATAAAAAGTTGATTAATATGATTAAACATTAAAGAGCTTTAATTTTTCTCAAGCATTTCTATTTAATTTTTATTAAAATACTTCAGATTTGTTAAATTAGTTTTCTGTTGGTAAAAGATAACAATTTCTGATTAATTTTAAGAAACTCTACTAGGTCGCAAGAATACATGTGCATTTTATATTTCCCACTTGCTGAAAACTGAGTTATAGAAATACATTGCTGACTCCTGGTGATTATCTTACTAGAATGTTTTATTAGTAAGAGAAGCATCACTTCCCGATTTCCAGAGTCTATAGACAAGAAAGAAGAGTTGGGCAATAAAGAACAAATGCCAAGAAGGTCAGAAGTTGGATCCTTAATCACGGACTACCTTTCCTGTTATTTCTGCAGGTGGTGTGAACTATGTGGGTGTGTGAGTGTGTGACGCTGCCAGTGGTGTGAACTGTGTGACTGGTGTGGGTGTATGACTTTTGCAATTCCCCCACGTACATATGCTTTTAATAAATATGAAGATAATACATTTTATATATGCTAAACATAAATAAAATAAACTATACAGCAGGAAGAACCACAAGACAATCAGGAATTATATAAATGTTATATCCATAGTGATTTGGCTATTTGTATTTGACAAACTTAAAGTCAACATTATTCCTATCTTGTTGAGTCTAAAATTCTAAATGAAAATCAATATCTATCATATCTCATCTCTATTAAACATCTTAAAACATCTATCTAGATCTAAAATTATCTTAACCCCTAACCAACTAAATTTAATTGTAAGACTAAACTATCTGGTCTTCAGTCCCATCAGATACTTGAGAAGGAATAAAACTTAAATATCTGAGTGAAAAGGAAGTGCAGGTTAGCAGCTCTTCCAAAATGAAAAAAAAAAATGACAGAGATGGTTTGCTACTTGAACAGTCACCCAAAACTCTCTATAACATTGGAGCATCATCTTCAGCCTCCTGGCCAAATATCTCTGACAAACATATTTGCGAGCTAGGAACTATTGAAGACTTGCTTACTCTGTCTTGGCAGAGTTTGGCCATCAACTCTGCCTGCACCCAAACTTGCCCATTTTTAGGTAGAATTCTGTCTGTGGTAGAAATGAGGATATTTTGCCCAGTGGCTTGTTTACCACATTTGAAGCCATATCCATAAGGAGGTTCTTTGATGCTCATCATTTTATTTGAGGTAGGCCAGGTGTTGCCAGAAGTTAACCAGAAGTTGTCAAAAAATCTTTAGAATAATAAAAATATCTTTAAATGCCATATTCTGTAGGTCTCTGAGGCTTTTGAAGACCTTATATGACTATTTTACCTCATATATCTATAGAATCATATCTATCTGTTAAACCTAGTATATATATTCTTGTGATAAAAATAGACTAGTAATTGACATGACCATCATTTGATAAACTAACAGTTAGCTTGTATTACTTAATTATTTTAAGCAGCCCGCAATACTACTTTCAGGATATTGGAAGTAAAGCTTGTATTATAATTGAGTTGTATGGGTACAATACCTCATATTACAGTATATATACATATATACATATATAATTTATGTGGATAATAATCTTAAATTTGAATTCTGTACCAATGTATCAAAATTAAACTTATTTTGCATCAATATACAACATTCTATTCCAATGAATTAAAAATAATTTTGTTTGTGAGTAACAACTAAGGCCTTAAGTTGAGGAGTAGATTCAATAATCTACTTTTTGTTGAGCACAGTGAACACCATAGTGGGTGGTCAATGAAAGCTTATCATGTTGATTGAAGGAAAATGTCTTAAATTCCTATTATCCTCACAGTTTCACTTACTGAGTCAATTTTGCAAATTACACATCTTGTATTCTTTTCTATTGTATAGTTTTATATATAGCATGAGGATAGAAGCAAGGCTACCTGGGAAATAGAGGGCCACTAGCAGGAGGGGAGGAAGGATGGTCAGGATAAAAGAGGTAAGTTTGTTCAAAGCATGTGATGTACTTGTGGAAAATATTTTCATGAGTGGCAAGAGCTGCTGCCTCAGTCTTGCTGACAAGCCCGAGAACCCAAGTCCAGCCCTCAGAACTCAAGGTGGAAGGAGAAAACTGATGGCTGTCCTCTGGCCTCAACATGTTCACTGTGGTGTGAACCTGTGGTCATAACACACACATGCACACACTCACACAACCACACATGCATATACACTATACCGAGTACACACACACACACACACACACACACACACACACACACACACACACCACTGTGTTCAATGAATGCACACCAGTAAAAGGAAAGATTATGTACTACTTTCAAACTGTCTAAAGCGGTCTGGTGATGTGGTCCTTGACATAGGCTTGTGGGATCCTGGGAAGTGATGCTTGTGGATGGAGAGGAGGCAGTCACGTTGGGAGTTACAGGGAAGTGTCCAGGGCACTGTGTGGAGTTTCTGGGTTCTGATAATTTTTAATTTCTTTCTGCTTCCAAGTGAAAGTGCACCCTGCTCCTTTCCTGCTTCTTTTCTGCTCCCCTGTCCTCATCTTCTTTGATTTTTCTTCTTAGACTTTAGAAGAAACACAACTCTTCCCCATCAGTTGAGGAACACTGATGTTGGACATAGCTGTGTCACTTAGGATGCCAAAACCTAAGGAAACTTCCAAGGGTCCTCACTTGGTTCGACTCTCATGAAGTATGCTAACTCCAGGAAGGCTGCACAGCTGATTGTCAGCGCGGTAGGAAGCAGAAGGCCAGGGCAGGTGGCTGCATCTCTATACTAGGACCTGGAGACTGAATGTAAACAAGAAATTCTTTCCTAGCCACATAGACTGTAAAAGAAATCCCAAACAAAGGGGTGTGTGCAAAAGAGAGATGCTGAATACATCCAAGCTGAAATGGTGAGCTGGTACTCCTCCACAGCTGGTGGGGCAGCAGGGGGCGTTGCTAGGGAGAGGTTGGGGGGGGCATTACAGGAGGACCAATGCATACTTTGTTTCCTTTTAATCCCATTTGTTACTGAGTGACCTTTGAGTGTGATGTGAAATTCCCCTGAGTATTTTGCATGGTGTGCTGCGACCATGAGGTATTTGTGTAGGATTTGTGGCTGCTCTCAATGTTCCGTTTAGATTCTGCTGAATCTGGAGTGTCCCTGTGTGTGAAGGCTGTGGAGTACGCCAAGACCGACTGATGGCAGACCACAGCCACGTGGAGAGCATCTCTCTACATTTTGAGTGCTGTGCCAAATGCACAGCTGCAATGAGTTGGGAGTGGAGAATTCATTTATAAACATTGAGGTTAAGGCTTTACTAATAATTCATACTGTACATGATGGGATAAGCAAGTATGCACAGGTAACAGTAAAAGAACTGAGCAAAGATTAGGCCTTCATTTTTTCAGTGATAAAGAATACCCAACCAACCAACCAAATGAGCATCACCCATCAGACAAACAGACGGGCAGACAAATGGACAGACAGATAGACACACACACACACACACACACACACACACACACACACACAGAGAGAGAGAGAGAGAGAGACAGAGAGACAGAAAGAGAGAGAGAGAGAGAGAGAGAGAGAGAGAGAGAGAGAGAGAGAGAGAGAGTCATACACATTTTGTTTTCCCCTTTTTTCTTATGTAAGACAAGGTTAAAATCCCCAGTGGCTTAGAGAAATTAAGGCGAATTCTTTCTAAATTCTTTAGTCTAAGAAAAGCAACCACACGGCAGCCTGTTCCTCAGCAGAGTCCAAGGTACTGATGATAGAGGCGTGGCTACACGGGGTGTAAAATTAAGTACAGAACCATACATGTCCCCAGGTTCATAAGTGAGGCTGTCTCATCTGCTCAACAAAAGCTGTCCCAAAAAAATCTGAAAACGGCCTTTTAGGTTGTTCTCTATTCCAAACATAGCACGGCGACAATCATGTGTACACTTGAACATGGTAGCTAAGTGTCAACCTGTGCTGACACGCCAACTGTTTGGGAGTTAGAGCCGAAGCTTGCATGCTTGAGAATGGCGTGCAGGTGGCTATGGGAGACAGAAGCAGCAACAGGGAACTTAGGTCAGAGCAGGGGAGGCTCCAAGAGCATTAACATCAGGAATCCCCGCAGAAGCCAACCTGACAGGCCACTGGTGCCCATCGCAGACGCTATCACTTGGGCAGGACTACACGATACTGTCTGAAAGGATCTCTCGATTTCCCCTCAACCTTCTAGAGGCATCCGAGGGTGGGAGCAAAATCAATAGAAACCCATCTCGTCAAGAAACCCTCACTTCTGGAGGAAGTTGGATAATGCTTTGAAAGCCCCTGGGAGTGTAACTCTGCTGTTTTGGGGCTGTTAACAGCATAGATGAAAAGAAACAACAAATGCTTCTGAGGGAGGCTTAGCAAATGCAAGCTGACAGAGGGATTCGCAGATCGAACAGTGGAGAGAGCAAGCTGTTTTCTCTCCCCTTGATGGGATGTGTGAAGGTTTTAGAATGTGACAACAGAGACCTGGTCTCTTATCTTGAACAATCTCTTCTCACCTCGAGGCAACTATTTACACTCAAGATGTTCTTCTAAAAACAGTAGGGCATATCGCTCCTCTTAACTAGGCTTTCACACTATTCGATCAATACTGTCCATAACGGACTTGAAGGGGCCGGCCATCTGTTCATCAGCAGGACATTAAGGAAGACGCACAAGTTGTGAACTGTAGAAAATGAGAAGATCTGAGGAACTGAGAGGGGGAAAGGACAGAGCACCATCCACAGCTTCCTTTTGTTTTAACTGAAGCCTATGTGTGGTGTGCACTCTACCGCCCTTCCCCCTCCCCCCTGCCCTGCCCTTGTATCCTCCGGATAGGTGGAACTCCTGAGGATGAGGAGCGGGTGTTCTACTTAAAGGTAGTACAGGTTGAAGGTCCAGGTGGGATTAACATGTACTACTTATACTGGAGACTGTCTGATGCTGCAGGACACACTGAGTTGATGATGACGAAGTCTTAATCTTAAAGTCACAGCAACCATGATAATGGCAGCGAGGTATCGGTGACCTTGTTTAAAAGAATTCCCTCTAGAATCTTTAAAAAAAAAAAAAAGTGGGAATGTACAAATTCTGTAGTAATCCTCGATACTGAAGAAGTCCCTTTTCACTGTTTCTTCCTTTGCATCTTGATATCATGAATAACATCACCTGTATTCCTTCTGCCCTCAGAGAACTAGGAGAATATTTGGCCAATGACTTCTATACATAAATAGCTGTTCAGATTCCCCCATCCCACTCTCCTCTTCCCCCTCTCTGTCTCTGTCTCTCTCTCTCTGTCTCTCTGTCTCTCTCTTACACACACACACACACACACACACACACACACACACACACACACACACAGAGCCACTTATTCCATTCCATGAAATATTTTTATTCTTCCTTCCAAGCCTGCTTTTCTTTGCTGACATTCCAGGTAGCTGTTTATTACTTAAGGACAATGAATGTGTGTGTGTGTGTGTGTGTGTGTGTGTGTGTGTGTGTGTGTGTGTGTGTGTGATTGATTTTTGTCAGTTTCCTGCAAGACTGGCTATTTTTCAGATGGCTTTGGGGAGAAAATAATTTTGGATTTTCCTTATCATAATTAGTATCATTTTCATTATAGCATAGCAAAAGCCAAGAAGGTTATGTTTCAAGATTGTTTATCCATGCGATGTAGTTAGTAAATCTAAAGGAGACTAGTGGAGGAGAGTGGCGACTTTCTGGGTCCGGAACCTGTGTTTGTTATATGGTGGCTCATCATATCAAGGCATTCGATCTCCTTAGTGGCATCATTTCTTTTCTTTTGGTTAATGATTCTTATCTTTAAATCATGTGTATATGTGTGTATGTGTATATGTGTGTATGTGTGTACGTGTGAGGGTGCGCACATATGTGCAGGCGCATGACAAGGGCACTGTGTCTCCTGGAGCTGCAGTTATGGGCATTTGTGAGCTGCCTCACTGTGGGTTCTGGGAACTGACTTTGGGCCCTCAGCTAGTGCAGCTTTAGCTTCTTAGCAGGCAGCTCAAAGTTCTGTTTCCTGTCTCTGGAAGGATTATCACATGCTTCAGACTGTGAGGGGATTACAGAAGATAATTGCAGAGAGCGGCTTATGTGCAGTCAAACACTCAATAGTTAGAGAGTTAAGGTTGGCATAAAAGCAGGGGTCTCCAGATTCGGGGCGTCCTTCCTTTCTACAGTCCTGCATTTACCTTCTCGGGAATAAGGAGTTCTCTCATGTACGGGGATGGGAAGAAAAATGGGGTTCAAAGATGGGAGGCCAACTGACAAACTCTAAGAAGACAGATGACAAGGACACAAGACAGAAAAGCACAGGAGGACCACATGGGATTTCACTGAGAGGACACTGTAGACATCTGGGTTCCATTCACAGGCTCACTGCCTTTCCATCTGCTCCATCATCCTAAGTGCTACGAGTCACATGAAATAACCAGCAAGGAAAAAAAAAAACAAGCCCCTTAATCCCATTTTGTTTACTTTCTGCAAGCTAACTGGTAAAGACTTTGTGATGGGTAAATAGTAAAAACGAAATCACTTACCAAGGGTTAATATAAAATGCCAAAAGATAATCAGTCCAAAGACATGAAGGCAGCAGGGTTAAGAAAGCAAACACACTCCTACGCCTGTGAGCATTAATAAACAACAGATGCAAAGATGAAACTGTGGTAAGGGTTAGTAATTCAGTTGTGAACAGATTATCAGTAAGTTACCTGCCAGGGTCAACTCATACCACAGTTAAATATTCTCCTCCTCCGTAGGCTTCAAACGGGAGGCTACATACACTATGGACAAACATGGCTTCTATTCACACAAATCCTCAGTGTGATCCCTGGTAGCTCTCAACTTATTTGGCACCAATTCATCCGCTATAAGGAGATCTTTTTTTATTCAGTTCACTGAGGCTCATTGGCCAGCTGGGGTCTTATGTTTGGCCACCACCCCTTTCAACCTAATATAAGTTAAGAAGCCTGGTAGCAGGACGTTAGCTCGTGTGAGTGGATAGAGATGGTCGGATCGCTTACGTGGGCTCCAGGATGGACCAGGCTTATGTGCCACATCCTTGGTAAGCCGAACCACTCGCTGTACTTTTCAGGAGTATTTTCAACTTAAACTGTAGCGTGTTTTCTAACCCTGTTCCTAAAGCACCAACTCAATATGCTACTTTGTCTCATTTGTTCTAAATCAGCAGGTCGCCCATGGCCTTGGGTTCTTCATTGGTTCTCATCAGGGTGGAAGTAAGGCACTAAGCAATTTCATTTTAGTTCTAGTTGAGATTTAAAAAAAAAAAGGCTGATTGAAACCCGATTTCAGGTGTTCACTCAGCACTCAAGACAGTGGCTGGAAAAACATCCTTAGATGCACTTGTAATTAGTGTTAAAACTAGAGGAAAGCTGTCCTCGTGTGTCACTTTAGTGAGAGCAAATCCCCACTGAGGTGTTGAATCTCACTCCCCCAGAATACACTGCTGCTGGTGAAACT
>NC_140500.1:12397088-12559588 GCF_964271855.1 Acomys minous
CATCATCACCACCACCACCATCATCATCACCACCACCACCACCACCACCACCATCATCATCATCACCACCACCACCATCATCATCACCACTACCACCACCACCACCACCATCATCATCAACATCACCATCATCATCACCATCACCACCACCATCATCATCATCATCATCGTTGTCGTCATGATACCATATACATGCACACACACACAAGTGAACAACAGCTCTTTTCTTACCTAGCCATCTGCAGGTGTTTCCTTCGGAGAATGACAAGGGTCACTAACAGCAGTCCAATTAAAAGCGTGCTGAGGATGGCCAGCACCGAGATCACCACCACGTTAGGGTTCACCTCTGTAACTAAGAAAGGAGCTACATGTTGCTACAGAGTACAGGACATGGACACTGACAGCCATTCATAGCCTTCCATCTGCCCTTATGGACATTGAGTTTATAATGACGATGATAACAGCAACAAATACATTTGTCTAAAGGAACCGTCACCTTGTCTTCTGTCAGAGCTCTGGAGGTTGACAGATGGCCCTTAGGTCTATGGGGAAACTGAGTCTGTTTCCTAGGCCTCCCACACACAGGACACTGTGTACAGAAAAGCTTCAAGTGTGAGAAGGATCAGTGCCATGGCTCGCAATCATGGTTTTTTGAAACAGGGTTTCTCTGTGTAGCCTTGGCTGTCCTGGATTCACTTTGAAGACCAGGCTGGCCTCAAACTCACAGGGATCTGCCCATCTCTGCCTCCAGAGTGCTGGGATTGAAAGCATGGGCCACCATGCCCGGCCACAATTTTCTTGCTTTAGGAACGAATTGTAACTACTATTTGACCAGGGCAGCCAAAGACCAGTACAGATGAGAGTGCATTATTGATTATGCTGAGGATTCTAAAGATGGCGGCCTTGGTGATTTCTCTAGCCTTTTGTAGCAAACAGTAAGGCTTTCTGTATTTTTACTTCTAATTTTCAAAACAACCTAAATGGAGCTGGAAGAATGGTTCAGCAGTTAAAAGCACTAGCTGCTTTTGCAGAGATTTGCTTCTCAGCACCCACATTTGCTCACAACCATCTCTTTCTTCAGTTCCAGGGGATCTGATGCCCTCTTCTGACCTCTGGTGCACCAGGCATGCGCATGGTGCATAGACATAATGCAGACAAGACTATCATACTCATTAACATAAATATATGAAGAACTCAAATAACCCAAATCTGAAATTCATATACTGTTATTCTATATTTACAGATTTAAAAAGAAGACTTGAAGATAATATGCAACCTTTTCTAAGTCACATGTTCTAGCCAAGTGCACTTTGTACTGGAATCAAGCACTCCCTGAACCTAGTTTGGGATATTTTCAGAGAAAGACCGATTCCACAAACAAAAACAAAAACAAAAACCCAAAACCAACCAACCAACCAAACAACCCCCCCCCCCCAGGTTATGAATATTTAGAAGAAAACACTAAAGAAAGATGCAGAATCTCCCAAAGACCACATTGCCTTAATCTGTATACTTACCCATTGTGGAGACAGCTATGAATGTGGGGACACTGGGGCTGTTGTGGCTGAAGCTGGTGACGCTGCAGTTGTAGGCAGTGGCCGGGAGGAGGCTGGAGATGGTCACAACGTGGGCGGAAACAGCTATCGGTTCCTGGGGATGTAGAAGACAAACTACGTTTCGTGCCGTCCTCGTTTCTTTTGTTTTAAAAACTATTTTTTCATATCAAGGAGGTTGTACACAGAGTAAAAGCAATTAAAAGATAAAAAAGGTTAATAGTGAGAAATCTTTCCTCCTTTTCTATTCCCTTCCTACTCTGCTCTGTTTCATGGAAGCAGCCGCCATTACTGAGTGATTTTCTCCTTGTACATATTCGATGGAGGTATAAATTAAGAAGTCATGGTGGACAGTCTTGAACGATGACAACAGTGCACACGCTACTCTCCTTGTTTTTTTTAAACTTGAATATCCGGTATCTTTTGCTGTTCTTACTTTAAGTTTATAATTAAGCTGTTTCATCCTCTTTAAGCTAATGAATGTAAAACCATGCATATGAATGGTTGTCTGTCAGTGTGTCTGCATGGGTAGCAATACATTCAGTGCCTGCAGAGACCAGAAGAGGGCACCATATTCCCTGGCACTGGAATTGCGGACAGTTGTGAGCAACCGTGTAGGCTCCAGGAACCAAACCTCAGTTCCCTGCAAGAGCCTCAGGTGTTCTTAACCCTGGAGCCACCTCTCCAGCTCCCATTTTACCTCGCTAAGAAGTGCACACAAGTCCATCAAAGGTTCCCACTTTATCTCACCAGCCTCCTACTGACGAAGGCTTAAGTGGCCCTTGATTTCTTTGTGAGGTGCTGCAAATAATGCTAATCAAACACCACCTTGTACGCTCAGGAGCGATTGTGTTTGTGTAGCCCCTTGTTGTATTTATGTATGGATGCGTGTGGTTGATGCTGGTCACCCTTTGCTGTGTTTATGTATGGATGTGTGTGGTTGATGCTGGCCATCCCTTTGCTGTATTTATGTATGGATGTGTGTGGCTGATGCTGGTCACTCCTTGCTGTATTTATGTATGGATGTGTGTGGCTGATGCTGGCCATCTGCTTGGCAGGACCTGGAATTATCTATGAGATGGGACTTGGTTAGCGTAGGTTAGCCTCCAGGTATGTCTTTGAGAGGTTAGTGTGATCGGGTTAATCCAAGTAAGAAGACCCACTCCGAAGGAGGGTGATGCCATTCTTAGAGCTTGGATCCTGGACTGCATAAAAAGGAGGAAACTATCTGAAAAAATAATCACAATCCTCGGCCTCTCGGGCTTGCTGACACAATGTGACCAGCGGTTTCCAGCTCTTCTGCCAGTACTTCCCCACCATGGAAGACTGTATTCCGAAACTATGAGTCGGGAGAGACTCTCCTGGAAGTTGCTTTTGTTGGGATATTTTATCACAGCAATAGGAACAACTAAAACACTATGTATGGACACACACACACACACACACACACACACACACACACACACACTGCGTCTGAAAGTATATAAGTGTATATACTTATCATACATCCCCAGCAGTTGAATTACTCAGTCATAAAGTATACCTTTTTAATACTGAAAACTATTAAATACTAGTCCTCCCCAGGCCAGCTTATGTGCTTCGCACTGCTGTGTGGTGATGACTGCTCTCCTGTATTTTTTTTTCTGATGCAGCCCATTTATCTATAGGCTTTTCCAACGAAAATTGTGTCTAGTAGTTTTACTTTGCATTTCTTCTCATGAAGGAGGTTATAAATGTTTCATGTTGAAGGATCTTTTGTTCTTGGTTTACTATATGTTTGCTTTGTTACTTGAAGTGGCTCTTTACGTATTAAAGACCCTACCTGCTTGTCTACAGTTTCTATTTTATCACACCCACCCAAAGCATGGTGACAGTACGTGCCCCAAGCAAAATTAGCTCACTTTTAAGAAGAGTAAATTCCCCCCCCTCTCTCTCTCTCTCTCTCACACACACACACACACACACACACACACACACACACACACTCTTTCTGCACAATTAAAAAAGTGAGCCTGCATGACACTCCTTTTCAAAACATGCTTCCAAAATACTACGTAGAGCCTAACAGGATGAAAGCCAACAGCACCCATCCCACCCACCACCTTGTCTAGAGAAGAATTACAGCAAGGAAAGAAAGACTCTGGCTAGAGAACTAAATTGCAGCAGGTAGCTGACTAACCCTGTGTCTCTAATGGAAGGCATCACTATAGCTACAGAGGAGAAAACCCATTCCTGGCAGAACGGTTATTGAAAAAAAAAAAAAAAAGGTTCCTAGGACAGAGACAGCTTAGTTACTCAACACAGATCAAAAGAGTTGAACTTGTAGATGCTGCTATCAAGGGGGCAGAGGAGTCAAAGCAGATTATCGCAGCAACCAGTCTGAAAAGATTTGTCCTCCCAGCAATCCTGTCCTTCCTTCTGGCACAAAGCCTTCATTTATTGAAAGAGCATCAATTATTTATGTGGGAAGACTTGCTCTAGCTCCCCCCCCACCCCCCCCACCCCGCCCGCCCGCAGCAGTGTATGCACTCCCTCACTGACCTGCCCTTTTCCCTCCCCCCTCAGGCTTTAAAGTTCCCTTTCTTTCTTTCTTTCTTTCTTTCTTTCTTTCTTTCTTTCTTTCTTTCTTTCCATCTTTCTCCTGCCTTCCTTTCCTCCTTTTCTTTGTGGCTTGACTACTCTCAGGGCTGAGTGTCCACCTCTGCCCTTCATCGTGACCTGGAGAACAATAAAGTAGTTTATCATTTCTGCTGTTTATGAGCCCAAAATGTTAGCAATAGCCACATTTCAAGTTTTTGCCTTTTAAATTATTTCCACAGTATATAGCTCCTTGCTGAGGATCTTATATTTTACTGATTTCTACATTTGTATAATTATTCGTAATGGCTTTTCAAGTTTAAAATATTTTTTAAAAAGATAAAAGAATTTACAAATAAGGAAAAAAGGAAAAAAAACTGCAGGCAAGAGTTGGTTTTCTGGCATGCCTTTTAAACACTGGCCAACTAGTTCTTAACTGTTAAATATACTTTAGATAGTACGGGCCTCATGGGTATAGTCCACAAACACTGTCAATTTCTATCTCTAAAACCCAAAAGAACAAGCAGACAGTTTCCACAGCTAGTCATGGCATGAAACAGAAGTTTTAGTTAGCTCCATTAGCCTTAATCAAAAGCAACTCAGAAAGAAAGAGGTGATCCGTACCTGGACTTTGGCACCGCGGCTAGAGCCATGCTGTTGACAGAGGACCTCGAAGAAATCAGCAACGCCTTCCTCGACCCACAACAGGGTCACTGATGTCTGTGTTTTGTTCACTGCGAAGAGTGATTTTGGAGGGGCTGGTTCTGAGGGAAGAGAAAAAAATTTTTAAAGACCATATATGGTCTTTTAGTAGTACTCGGATGGATGCCCTGAGAACCCACAGATAGGTTGATGAGCGTCTGTGTTTTATACTGCTTTTGAATAAACCCACCCGCAAAGCACGTCGTCTACCCCCAAAGGCGAATGTTTTGTGTGTTTCCCCCACTTGTGTTTTCAACTTCTCCTTTGGACACTTCTGTTTTCTGCTTCAGCTTCATAACCAGAGTCTATTAATAGTTTCTGTGTCACCATCCTGGAGTTAGTATTGTCCTGACAACACACAACTTTTTGAACAAGACACAGAAAAAGATGAAGAGGAGGAGAAGGAAGAGGAGGAGGAGGAGGAGGAAAGAAGAGGGGCTTTTCTTTAAGATGATGAAGTTTGGACCTTAACCTCAACTGCCTTCATCCTTTTTTTTTTTTTTGGATGCCACTCTTGGGTCAGAAGACTGGATTCTTGAAACTTTCGTGAAAATTAAGAGAGATAAAACTAAATAGTTAACTTTTTTCCTTGGAAAAGGATGATGGAAGGGAACCAGATGCTTAAAAACATGTTAGAGATAAAAGATTTATCATGTACATTTAATTTTGATCAATAAATTAACCCATTAGTCAAGGGCTTCACATCATTGTATCTGGACAACTTTCTGTTCCTTTCCAGTAATTCAGTTACCAGCTTAGTTGGCTTGGTCCTCTCTTCTTGTACATTCTTTACAGTCCTATCTCCCATTTCTGAGTTTTTCTTTCTCTATTCATGCTCTTTTACTGTGGATGCTGTGTGTTTGGTACTGTGGGATGATGCTGTGTGGTGTATGATGTGTGGTGGGTCTTGTGTGTAGGTGCTGTGTGGTAGGTGCTATGTGGTAGGTGCTATGTGGTAGGTGCTATGTGGTAGGTGCTATGTGGTGGATGCTGTGTGGTGGGTGCTGTGTGGCAGGTCCTGTGTGTGGACGCTGTGTGGTAGGTGCTATGCGGTGGGTCCTGTGTGGTGGGCACTGTGTGGTGGATGCTGTGTTTTAGGTGCTGTGTGTTGAGTGCTGTGGGATGACACTGTGTGGTGGGTGCTGTGTGGTGGGTCCTGTGTGTGGATGCTGTGTGGTAGGTGCTATGCGGTGGATGCTGTGTTTTGGGTGCTGTGTGGTGGGTGCTGTGGGATGATGCTGTGTGGTGGGTGCTGTGTGGTAGGCGCTGGGTGGTGAGGACTGTGTGGTGATGCTGGGTGGTGGGTGCTGTGGGATGATGATGTGTGGTGGATTCTGTGTGGTGGGTGATGTGGTCTCTTTTCTAGACCGTCCATTATATAAACCGCTAAGCTTGCAGTCCTGGTCTGATGCTGGGTTCTTGTCTTCTGGCAGGTCCCCTCGACATTGCTTGCTTGAACATACTGTATCTTCCCCTTCTAAGCTGAACTGGCAGTGTGCTCTCCCACCTGCACCTCCCTTTCTGATAGCCATGTCTCTGTTGTAGATCTTCCATTGTTGATAGTTGGATTTTTAAATACTTTCTGCCACATTCTCTTGAGTTTGTTGCTTAATCCTGGATTTTCACAGTGCTTTAATGTCCTGTGAAGCTGTTGACCCCTTTCAGGTCTTTTCTGGTCAGGTTTGGACTCCTTTTTTAGACTATCAAAATTATGGCCGGGTAAGCAAACAAGTATTTTAAAATGAGAATCATTAGAGGTGGCTTGAGCTTGAAAGAGTTATTTTCCCATGGGAAAGTGACAGGTTTAGGTGAGAGAGCTAAAGGGGAGGAGACAGGAGTCAGCGTTGGACAAGTGAAAAATTCCAGGGTACACCAGGATCTCCTTTTCACTGGCAAGCTTAACCCGCTCCTCCAGGGAGGGTTCTGCCTCATTTCTCTTCTGAAGAAAAGAGACGATGGGCCCTCAAATGTCAGAGGCCATGGCGTCCACTCCCACTTTTCGCTGCTGACAGGACTGTGGGTTGGATGCAAGATCTGTAGTGATCTGTACCAACTTAAAATTGGGACCTTGAGAGCAAGTGTACATGGTTGGGTCAGAAACAGATAGCCTTAGGCTTTACTTTTTCAGTTCTAAGACTACATATTACTAGGCCTCTCTAGGCAGCATGCACCTGTGATCCTGGCACTTTATGGTATGGGAACAGGAAGACCAGGAGTTCAAGGGTGGCCTTAGTTCTACAGTGAATTTGAGGTTAGTGTAGATTATTTGAGAACCATGTCTTAAAAATCAGCCTAACAAAAGCAAACAGATTAAAAAAAAAAAGGAGTTGGCTGGGTAGTAGTGGCGCACACCTTTTAATGCCAGCATTTGGGAAGCAGAGGCAGGTGAATCTCTGTGAGTTCAAGGCCAGCCTGGTCTACAAAGCAAGTCCAGCACAGTCAAGGCTACACAGAGAAACCCTGTATCAGAAAAGAAGAAGAAGAAGAAGAAGAAGAAGAAGAAGAAGAAGAAGAAGAAGAAGAAGAAGTTACGCTTGGTAAATTGCTTGCCCCTCAAAAGCCCAAGGACCTGAGTTCAGAGTCCCAGGACCTACATACAAAGTCAGGCAAGGTGGCTGTGATTCTGGCATTGTGGAGACAGATACAAGCAGATCCCCAGAGCTCCCCAGAATCAGCAAGCTCTTGGTTGAATACCTTGTGTCAAAAATGGAGGTAGAGAGTGACTGGGTACGAATCCCTACAGACAGAGCTCAGGCAGGATGGAGGTGGCGATGCTAAGTGCCATCCAATTGTATGAACCAGGAGAGGATCAAGATGCTGCCTCTCTGTGGAGTGGAGATGACCTCTGACGTCAGAGCAGGTGCCGTGTGCTTCTCCAGCAAACCCTCTCTTTCTCTTGGAGGCCATAAAGGGAATAATCAAGGGTGCTACTTAGTCTTAGAGCAGATCCTAATGTCTTATTGTCAAATTCATCTTTCTCTACTAATCTCTCTCTCTCTCTCTCTCTTGGGTCAGGGGAGCGAGAGGCTATTTCCTCTTGGAATAGTGTGTGCCTATGTGCCTAGACTGCCCTTACACTCATGGCAATCCTCCTGCTTCAGCTTCTCAAATGCAGAGATTAAAAGTATATGACAGCATGACCCTGCTTTTCTTCATTCCGACGTCACTCATTGATATAACTGTACACTGAATGACATTTATGAGGTCCCATTATATCTAAAAGGGTAGGTGGGATCCCCGTTATGTGTGTTTTATTCCTTTAAGCTCAATGCATTTTACACATATACTACAGTGTGATATTAGCAGTAAGGATTTAGTAGTACTGCTGTAAAAGTCATCTCTATTTCTGATGTGGAAAAAATGCTAATTTCAGGCTTCAGCCTCAGTGTGAGAAGTTTTCTAGAATTTTCTTCATGTTTAAAAATACAAGTTGAAGGTCTTTCCCACGTATATTATAATAAAGTTTTTAAAACAGCAGAATAAAGTATTTTCATATCAATTATTTTCAACTTTGTGAAACAAAGTATCTCCCATAGAAGCAGTGGAGGCTTCAAGTAAAGGCAGCATGATGCTCAACTTGATGGTAGCAAAATCTGCCAGAACAGCACTGTGGAATGGAGCAGGGAGACAGAAGACATAAGAGGGGGAAAATTACTCAGGATGAGTTGTGATAGGTGTGTTATGATAAATGTGTCATGTGTGGAGGAATGCCTTGAGTGGATGTAGCAGTTGTCAATAAAGCACTGTTTAGCCAATTAGCTGGGCAGAAGGACAGGAAGTGGAAGGCGGGCCTTCTGGGTGAGAAGGAGGAGCCAAGAGTTGACAGTTGAGAGTACTCAGTTGGAGAGAAGCTGCCTTAGGAGGATCAGATTGGCAAGTGCTTGGGATATAGTAGGTTATGAGGGTTAGAGAGGTTTATTTTAGTTTAATAGTAGAATAGCAGCAGTTTAGATTCTGCCTAAGCGTAGTGCTCGCAGCTTTGAATTACATTTCTGGCTCATTCTGTCAGTTTCTGGCTTCCTAGGCCTTACAGATACAATAACGGCAACATACGTGTGTCATAATAAGTGTGTTGTATCATAAGTGTGTCAGGGTAAGTGTGTCGTGGTAAGTACACCATAAAGTTGGGAAGAAGAAAGTTTAAGCAACAGGAGTCTCTCAGATTTGGGTTTTTTTTAGACATCTCATAATTAAATTCAGGAAGACTCTTTTCTTGAATTTCACCAGGAATCTGAATATTTAAAAACAGATACTGAAGAATATAAAAAGCACCCAGGCAAACATTTAGTACCTGAAAATGTGTTAAATTATGAATTAGAGGCTGGAGAGATAGATCATTGGTTAAGAGCACTGGTTGCTCTTCCAGAGGACCCAATTTCAATTCCCAGCACCATCATGGAAGCTCACGACTGTCTCTAACAGTACCAAGGGATCTGATGCTCTCTCCTGACCTCTGCAGGTACCAGGCATGCAGGTGGGGCAGATATGCATGCAAGCAAAACACTCATAAAACCATCTATTTACAAAATATTTACATTAAATATTTATAATGGTGATGGAGGGGATAGTCATTGAAGTTTTCACATACCAAATGTGTTTTAAAAATCATTACTCTGATCAAACTATGTTTTTAAGAATTTCTCATTCACATCAAAACTTTCATGACTGAGATTTGAGAATGTCAAGCTGATGTCCTAAAATCTAGTTTCCAAAAGGGGAAGAGAAAGCCACAGAGCGGGTGTGTGTGGTTGGTTCCTCCCATGTCTGCCAAAAGAATGAAGGTTTTAGGAAAAAAAAAAAATTCCCCATGCCAGTAACACAGAAGTCGCTGCATAAAAGGCACAAACCTCTGTCTCTAGCCTCAGACTGCTTTGTGTGAAGGTGATCACGTCTCTGGGCTCCAGCTAGCTCACAGGGGGATCTGCAGGATGCTGTGTGATCAGGGTAAAGCAGGACTTCACAAGGGTGGCTTACAAGGGCGACGCTTGCTGGGTTTTCTCTTCCTTCACTGGCTTGGCTGCTCCATCCCATCCTCCCTTCTAGGCACCTCCTTTCTGTTCACTCTGTGGGTGCTGGAATGTGGGCCACACCCAGAACCTCTCACTTCTGTCTCTAAGTAGAACTTGGTGCTCCAATTCAGACACCCCGAAGGGAAGTTCCCTGTGATCTCTGGACACAGATCCACCATCTCGTTTGTTTAACACCTGCACTTGAGTTTTCATCTCATTAAAAAAAAAGGTTGGAGAACTGTGGGCTCTTAACACACTCCTCCTCATTTACCGTCTCACTGAGCCTATTCATCGTTGTGACTCACCGAGTTGCACAACAGTGAAACAGTTGCTCAAGAGCCAAGCTGAGGAGCCGTTGTTAATCTCTCTCTTTCACTTCCTACATTTGTCCCAAAAGAAAGTTCTGGAGCCCCAATCTCCAAAATACCTCCTAAATCCTGTCCAATTCTTTCCATCTTCATTATGGTCACCTTAACTAAAGTTACCATTGTTTCTCGTGGAATTTGACAGAATCGCCATGATCTTTTCCATATTAGGACAACTAACATCTTTAAGTGAGTCCTATGTTTTCATTGTTCACTCATTTCCATTTTCTTTTAAATTCTGACATGTGTGTGTGTGTGTGTGTATGTGTGTGTGTGTATGTGTGTATGTGCATGTTTGTATGTATGCATAGGGTATGTGTGTGGTATATGTGTATGTATGTGTGTGTGTATGTGCATGTGTGTATGCATGCATAGGGTGTGTGTGTGGTGTATGTGTGTGTATGTATGTGTGTGTGTGTGTGTGTGTGTGTGTGTGTGTGTGTGTGTGTGTGTGTGTGTGTGTGTCTGTGCCCTGTGTGCCATGGCACTTGTGTAGTGGTCAACTTTTGGGAATCGGTTCTTTCATTCCATCATGTGTGTTCCAAGGATACAACTCAAGTCATCGTCCCTGGCAGCAAGCCCTGAACCCCCTGGTCAGGCCCCACATGACATTCTAATATGACATGAAAATAAACCCACCATGAACAGAAATTGCACATGCTTTTCTATTTCATAATAGTAAACAGTTTTCAAGGAATTAAATAAATTAATAACTTAGAAGTTGTAATAATTTTTGCTTGCAATTAAGGACGACTTTTAAATTATTCTACACTTTACTTCCACTTGTAGCAACAGCTGCTCAGTAAGAATTTATCTTTTGCCACTGAGAACAGAATCAGAGACCATCTTAAGACTCATTAAACACTGAGGTGCATAATGTATTTATTAGGTAAACTGAAGAAAATTCTGTTTTCTTTGGTTTGAGATCGTCTTTTCTTTTAACAGTATAGTTTTTACATTTCTTTATTTGTTGCGGGGTGGGGGATAAGGAAAATAGGACACCACAGCACAGATGTGGAGGTCAGAGGGCAACTTGCAGGAGTCAGTTCTCCCATCCGCAATGCGGCTTCCAGGCATCAGACTCTGTCAGACTGGCCGTGAGCACTTGTCTGAGGAGCCATTTCCCCAGTCTGTTGTTCCCGGTTTCCTAAGCATTTCTAAAAATACCTCACTGACAACAATGTGACCTCAGAGTGCCTGTACTTCTAGTAATAGCCAGAATCTGGAAACAACCTAGATGTCCCTCAACCAAAGAATGCATAGAGAAACTGTGGTACATTTACACAACGGAATGCTATCCAGCTATTAAAAACAACAAAAATTCAAAATTTACAGGCAAATGGATGGAACTAGAAAAGATCACCCTGAATGAGGTAACTCAGACCCAAAAAGACATGCATGGTATATATATATACTCACTTATAAGTGAATATTAGTCCAACATAGATGTCCTCTGAAAGACTCTACCCAGCAGGGGATTGGGACAGATACTGAAATTCTAAGCTAGACTCTGGGCGGAGCGCTGAGAGTTGAATGGAAGAATGGAGGAATGGAAGGACCAGGAGGGGTCAGGAGCTCCAAAGAGAGACCATCAAATCCTGAGGATCTGCACTCAGGGTGGCCAGCATAAACTGATGCACCAACCAAAGACAATGCCTGCAGAGAATCTAGACCTCCCCCCCCTCATTCAGATGTAACTGATAGATAGCTCCTTCTCCACATGGCAGGGTGCGACTGTTGCTGAACCTCTGACAGGCACTCTGGTGCCCACGATTTGATCACTGCCCCTCGGCAGGATGGCCTTGAGGGCACACAGAGGAAGGGGATGCAGGCTATCCTGATGAGACCTGGGAGGCTGTGGCCAGAAAGCAGGGGAGGAGAGCCTCCCTGTCGGAGGTTAGGGAAGGGGAATAGGGCAGAAGAGGGAGGGAGGGTGGGAATGGGAAGATACGAGCAAGGGGATAACAATCAGGATGTAATGTAAATTATAATAAATACAAAAATTTAAAAAGAAAAAATATTTGTGTGTGTGTGTGTGTGTGTGAGAGAGAGAGAGAGAGAGAGACAGACAGACAGACAGACAGACACAGAGACAGAGACAGAGACAGAGACAGAGAGAGACACAGAGAGAGAGAGACAGAGAGAGACAGAGAAGAGAGAGTGTTTGTGCAGGTGTGCAGGTCTTCACAGTGGCCCCTTCAGTTGGAGTTACAGGTGTGTGTGGGCTGCTTGGTGTGGTATACTGAGGGATAAAGTCCTCTGACAGAGGAATAAGCACTCTTAACCACTGAGCCATTTATCCAGATCCCCCTTTGTATTGTTTTTGTGTGCCTGGTATTGACTACTACTGATCTTTTCATATTTTTTTAAATGCCCAAGCTGAGTCATGTTTGCTGTGCCAAGGCATCAAACATTCCCATGGGAAGAACTAGCTGTGTTTGCATATACCTGCAGGGAACCTATATTATTATTGATGTAATCTTCTTGTGGCTAATCTTCCCTTCTGAATTCCATGTTTTAAATTATTTTCCTTTTATGTTGACTTTATTGGAATTAGACAATGATACCAACTTAATCAAAGTCAAAGTCTTATATCAACCTAAGTTAAAGAGGAACAATATTTGTATGAAAGAGAATTGTTGGCGTGGGTTAAGACACCGAACCAGATAAGTCTTCCATTTCTAAAATTCTTAAGGGTACTTGGTCCTTCCAACACTACCACAAAGGGCAGAGGTCCATGTGGCAGCCTGTGTCACACTCCACTCGAACAAATGCAAACCCACACCAACAGAGCTGTATTCTTTTTCTGGTATGTCTATTTCATACTTATCAAAGGGAGTTTTTTTAAATTTTGTTTTAAGTTCCAGAGAGTTGAGGAGCCCATGATGAGTAAGAGCTGCAAATGGTGCTCCCCGAATGGTGCTCCCTGAACACAGCATCTTCAGCCCTCACCTGTGCGCCCTTCTTACCCAGCTTGACAAGGCGGAGCGTAGAGGTGTTGCTCCCTCTCTCAGTGCAGGCCGTGACAGAAAGGTTGTAGATGTCTCCAGGAGGCAGGCTGAGGATGGCCGTCATGACATTGCGTGTCACCTGCAAGACCATCAGATATGTGACTTCAGTGTGGGACGAGGGAGCCAGCACCTCACCCTACACAGCAAGTACACAGACGCTAACTCCAGGGGCTCAGTCAGACAGTGCACACCCCATGAATTTACACTGCAACCTACAATTGACTTTGTAATTTTATTGCTTGGCTGGATGGTTTGAATGCAGGCTGTCTTGAAGTGCACAGTACTTATCAGCTTGAACAATTTGCTAGTGTGTTCCCATATTTGGAAAGGCCACTGTTCTGGCGTCATCTCACATTCACAATAGATCTTAGAAAATACATTTGCCGTATGGCTCCAGAGAAACCTGGACATGTCCATACACTCACGGCTTTTTACCTTTTTTATTCAACCCACTCTCTTTCTGTTTGCTTTGGCTAAAATGGTTTACCTGTACCCTGACTGATCATGGTCAGACAGCCTAATAAAGCAGGAGAGAAGATATCAGTATTTCAAATGCACTCGGGTATTCAGGTATTGGGGATAAGTGGGGAACATATTGACGTATGCTGGTGCTAGTTTGTTTGAAAACGCTTAGTATCCTGAAGAAAAAGCTTCAATGATAACTTTGTTGGTTTTGGAGACAGGGTCTCATGCCTAGGATGGTCTTGAACTTGCTATGCAGTTGAAGGTAACATCAAACTCTTTCTCATGCCTCCCAACCTCTTTAGTATCACTACACACAGCTCTCAAATAACAACTTTAAATATGGGTGGAATTAGAGCCAGCCATGATTTCAGCTCCCTGTCAAAGATGCAAAGGTTTGCCTAAGGGATGCCAACAGCTCATGCAACCAATTGTTTGGATGTCTGATGTCAGGACTCAAAGAATGGTACATACACTCTTTTTAATTTTCTTCTTCCCTTCTGCGACGACCATCCAGTGCAGCATCCTAGAATGGGACAGGTCAGTGGTGGCGTCCCCATAGGTCCAACTGACATACAGCAGGCTGTTGAAGTACTCCACAGAGGTGATTTCTGGAGCCACTGGGGCTACAGGGAAGAAAAGAGCTACCACTCAGAACAAAGGCTAATGGCTGAAGTACTTCCCAGCCAAGTGGGAGGTCCCAAATGCAGCTGACTTAGAAAATTCAACTTCAAACCCATGGCGGTGGCACACACCTTCAGTCCCAGCATTTAGGAGGCAGAGGCAGTTGGGTCTTTGTGAGTTCAAGGCCAGTCTACTCTGCAGGGCAAGTTCCAGGACAGGCAAGGGTACACAGAGAAACTCTTTCTCAGGAGAAAGAAAGAAAAAAAGGAAAGGAAGCAAGGAAAAAAGAAAAAAGAAAGAGAAGAAAGTTAAATTTCATATCACATGATGGTATCTTAGAAACAAAATGGTGATTAGACAAGATAAGATAAAGATAAAGAGAAGAGAAGGTGAAAAAGAGAAGATAACAATGCTGGCCACAAGGCCAATGGCTATTATTTCTAACAACATGGCCATATCACTAACAGACTCTAGTCCTGTGCTCTGCACAAAGTGGGCTCTTAGTAAATGCTGCTAAAGTAAGCATTTTTACAATTGTAAAAGTAAGATTTTTTTTACAATTGTGCACCAAAGCCTAAGTCTAGCACTGAGGTTATTTCTTTATATCATATTCTAGCACTTAAAAATTAAAATTTAATTTAATTTAAAATGTAATATTTTTCTGAGGAGGATATTTTATCTAAACTCCGTATCATATAAGCTCTGAGGGCATTTTTAATTATCTTCTAAAGTATCCTAACATTCTAAAAGTCTTAAAGAACAAATATACAATCAAACTTAAATTGCATATGCAAAGTGGCTAGAAAGCAGGCATTTTGCCCTAAGACATGGCATATTACCAACCAAAAATTTTAAAGTAAAATTTCTAGAAATCATAAGAGCCATTTCCTTTAATAGGACACTAATTGGTGACATAAATTCTTAGTAGACAAAGGACTTAAAGCATGTGTGTAATTTACAATACCTGCATAGTATGTACATGGAGTACACGTTTACATACATACCTGCACCTATGACTCATCTATTTCCTGTTAAGTAAGAGCAGCCCCTTCCTTTGTATCTAACAACACAATCCCTAAATGTCACCAACGTCCTGAATGTCCATTCAAAGGCCGAGGAGATGACGGAAGCCTCAGGGGTGGAGCCTAGCGAAAGGAAGTAGGCAACTGGGGACTTGAGTTGGAGTATACATGTTGTGCCACGTCTCTTCCTCTCGCACCGCCCACTTTCCTCTCCTGATGCCAGGAGGTGAGTGGCTTTGCTGCTCCAGAAGCTTCTTGCTATGGTGTCCTGTCTCCTTATATACTGAGACCTCAGGAGCCATGAGTTAGAAGAAACCTTTCCTTATTATAATTTGGTTGTCTTGGGATGGTCTGTCACAGTAATGTAACACAAAACCGCCCACATAATATGCCTTAGTAATCTAACTCAGAGATCTACGTATGATCCTTGACAGTCTCTGTTTGTTCCAGATGCCTGAGTATTGCTTTGTTCAAAGGAGTTTTTCCTTACATTCTAATTTTGGTGAGGGCAGGAAATGCACCTGAAATTACAAACAAGTGTGTACCTGCGCCTCCTCACAGGGCTGAGACTTCAGATTTGGTACTTGCTGCCTCAACTGCTGCATATTGCCAAAGGCCACAAGGTGTCACTAGTCGTTTGTTGTATTAACATAATTACTACGAGTTTGGCTTTCAGACAAGTTGCCTAACCCTGGTTATGGATCGAGGTGTGAATAATTTATACTCAATTTAAACACTCAACTCCCATTTCTGTGGTGAGGGAAATACTGCAGACGGAACCAGGGGACTTAGAATCTCCAGCAGCCCAGCACGGGCTCTAACGCTGATCTACACACCCAGCCTCCTGCCGTGTTTATTTTAAGTTGCCCAGGCTGGCTTTGAATTCGTCCTGTAGCCCAAGCTGGCCTTAAACTTGTGATCCTCCCATCTCAGTCTCCTGATAGCTGTGATTACTGGTTTGCACCTCTAGGTCAAGTTTACTAGTTTCCTTTTATACCATAGATTTTGGTAATTTGGATTAAAATTGAAAACATAGAAAAAGCAATGTAGGGGAATCTCATTTTTAAAATATGACATTCTTGTCTGAAACAAAACATGTCAGGCAAAGAACTAAAGGGCTAGAATTTCAACCAGTTTAATATATTATTTTGTAGTGTGTGTGTGTGTCTGTTGGAGGGGGTAGGTGTGCTTGCTCACATATATACATGCAGAGACCAGAGATAGAAAGGGGCATCTTTCTCTATTGCTATCTATCTATCTATCTATCTATCTATCTATCTATCTATCTATCTATCTATCTATCTATCTATCTATCTATCTATATCCATCCAGATCATATCCTTTCTGAGCCTGGAGTTCACGATTTCCTGCCAGTGAGCCCTGAGATCTCCCAGGCTTCTCAGTGCTGGAATGACAGATACATACAGTCATATCTGGCTTTTACTTGGGACCTAGAGGTCTGGGCACAAATCCTTGTCTGTGCGCAGGAAACACATCAGCCACTGGGCTATCTCTTCACCCCTGCTGATATATTTTAATGATTTATATGGTATGGTTTAATTCTTACACTGTGTTATTACTAGATCCATTTTTCAGACAGAGAATTGAAAATAATTGATTGAGCTGTTCATCAAGAAAAACTGAGAAATTCTCCAAGATCACGTTACTGGAGATAATAAGTTAGTGTCATAAAGGCAGATAGATCATTTATGGGTGCATTATTTATCTTGTCTTGCTACATCCCACCTAAAGTGCTGTAAACTTTGATCCATTCCAGGAAGGCATTAACTAATTAATCAATTTATAAGACTTTGTTCTCATTTTAAATTATGTGTACGTGTGTGCCATGGGAAAGATAGGTGTCAACATGAGTGCAGTATCCAAAGCGGCCAGAAGGTGGCGGCAGATCTCTTAAAACCGTAGTTATAGCTGGTAATGAGCAATCTGACAGGAACTAGACCCAGGTACTCAGCAAGAGCAGCAAGCATCCTGAACTGCTGCGCCTCGGGGCATCATTTTAAAAGGCACAGTCCTGCAGACAGACCCCTGATTATTGCTAAGTCACTACTGCTGCTGCCCACTACTGTCGTGAAGAAGACAGTTTAATTCATGAACTTTTGCTCTACGACCCAGCTGACAGACAAGATCTTGGAGAGAG
This sequence comes from Acomys minous, assembly GCF_964271855.1. Lineage (NCBI taxonomy): Eukaryota > Metazoa > Chordata > Mammalia > Rodentia > Muridae > Acomys > Acomys minous. Next base: position 12,414,572 of record NC_140500.1, read on the forward strand.
TTCTGATCCTGAGAAAAGGAACTCCAAAAATCACTGAGATGGTTTCCTCAAACGTCTGCAACCGGAAATGAGCAGAGGCGGTTCAGAAGTCAAGTCTTTCAAAAGGTCGCTGTCCTGTGTAGGAAGGGAAGGGCTCTGGTTCTCTGAAAGCAAATCTCTAGAGAGCTCGTGCTGAGGTGAAGTTTAATGGCAGTTAAACATGTGCCTGTTAAAGTAGTTCGAGAGTTGGCCACAGTGCTGACAAAGGGATTGGCACTGCCTCCTCTTCCGGGATTTTCCCACTGCCGCTTCTAATATGATTATTGATGCATGGAAAGTGCACTGGCTACTGGAGACCAAAGAAAGTGGCACGCCACGACTAATTATCTCCACCATTTTTCCCAATACAGCTCTACGTCCAAAGAAAGTTCTTGAACAACATTAGTTCAAACAAGGGCTTATACCTCTTTTATTTTTAAGATTTACTTTAGTTTTAATTTATGAGCATGTATGTATCTGTGTGAGGTTATAAGCGCATGAGTGCAGTGCCCGTGGAGGTCAGAAGAGGGTGCTCAGTCCCCAGAGCTGGAGTCACAGGTGGCTGGGAAACTCCTGGCTTGGGTTCAGGGAACTGAGCATGGTTTCTCTGGAAGAGCAACAAGTGCTCTTAACCACTGGGCCACTTCTCCAGCCCCAAGGCCTGTGCTCCCTTGAATGAGTTAGTCATCTTAAATTGTTTTCTCCCATTCTTGTCCATGTAACTGCACAACTAAGACTTTGAGGGAGCTAAGACTCACTTAATTTATGCACCTAAACCCTGTATTTTGCTAAGTGTTTTGTTCAACCAGGAAGTCATCATTGCTTGTGATGATGGAATAGGAATTCTCTTCTATGCAAGCTCACAGTGACCCAAGGCAGAGCCCCCAATGGTGTGAGCCCCCAATGGTATGAACCCCAATGGTATGAGCCCCCAATGGTGTGAATCCCAATGGTGTGAGCCCCCAATGGTGTGAACCCCCATGGTGTGAACCTCAATGGTGTCAACAGCTCTTCTGCAGTGGTGAGTGCAGAAATGGAATAATTAATGAGGAAATGAATCACTCTCAGGGATTTGATGATGTGTAACATCAATCAAGTGTGCAGGGGAGGCTGAAAGCTTCGTTTGCTGCCTCCAGCTCTGTTCTGATCGATTCTGGCTGGAGAGAGCATGTTAAGGCCAGTGACTCCAAATGAGTAAAAGGCAAAGGCAGGAACTGTGCATTTTAAAATCATACTTTCATTTTCAGTGCTTATCAATCAAGTCATGAAAGACCAGAATAAAAGGTGCGTCTTCCATGAAGATGCCAAGGCAGCAATGACTGATTGGCACGTTCTGGGCATGTGATGCCCTGGAACTTGTGCAACATGGCTTCTCTCATGGGACCCTTCCCTCCAGCACTCACCTGTTATGAAGCTGATGGTGGAACTGTCACAGCAGCTCAATTCTGGATCTCCCCATGTCACCATGGTTACCCGAAAGTTGTAGTACCACGCCGGCAATAGGTTTGCTATTCTCTGAATAAGGATGGAGGAAATCAGAAGACAAAAGACTAAGAGGAAAATAATAATATTTATGAAGCTGATTTACTTTCCCTGGGTCATAATAAACATTAAGGAATAACTTTTTGTTTTCTTTTTCTATGCCTTTTGAATTATTTTTGAAATGAAAAGAGCCATAAATAAAATGAAATGAGATCATTTTTAAAAGATGATACAAAGACAGATAAAATATGAGTATTACTTCACAATTTCCAAAGTTATACTGCATAATGAAATAACACTTATTTATAAGTGTCTGCACATATTTATTTCCCTGATCCTAGGAAAAGGAATAATATTCTTCTAGCATGATAATGAGCAGTAGTCTGGTTGCGTGGCATTGACTAGACTGTCATCTGAGCAGAGAGCAATTGTGTGCCTCATGCACTATTCATAGGTAGCCTATGAATCTGGTTTCAGAAAGAGCAATTATAACCTACGTTTTGAAAGCTGTTTCCAAAGGGTTAGCAATGCAGGTGTTTAATGATTCACACGTGCCAAGAGGAGTCACAGCTAGAAGCAGACCGTCAACAGTCAGCTGTTGAAGACCAGGGGGAAACCTCTCGTGTTGAGAGGAAAGTTAAGTTTGGGGTAGCTCTGTTCTGGTTTGAGAAAACTCATTAAGAGAAAATACCATCAGAGGTAAAAGTCAGTTGCATAATTCCCGCCCCCCCTCTCTCTCCAAAGACAAAGACAGAATCTAAACCTAAAAGAAATATAAAGCATGGACGAACAGCCAAACAAAAACCAAGAGTGGCCTGGATGCCTGCCTGCCTGCAGTCCCAGCACTGTCGGCAGAATCAGGAAGCCCAGAAGTTCACGGTCTCAAAACCACACAAAACAAAACTAATCAAATGAAATAAACCCAACAACAACAATTAAAATCCCCTTCAAAATAGCTATCTGCCTATGTGTGCGTCCATAACAACCTGATTTACAGATCACTCTCATTCTCTAACATACTTGTGACATAGGCATGACCATTCACACACGTGTGCACCAGCTGGCTAAGGGAGGATTACCACAGATGCTGTTAAGGAGACGGTCGCTGCTATTTCATAGTAGGTTGTCCACTCTGAGGTCATGCTGGTAGGGTTGAAATAAAACATTTCAACCACGTACTTTCTGAATACTCCCAAGTAAGGTCGGGTCCAGCTCAGCACTACTGCTGTGGGACCCAAGGGGTAGAGCATTAAATCCTTTATCCCTGTAGGAACTAAGGGAGGGAAGGGTAGAGAGTGAAGAGAGAGAGAATCAGGAAGGGACGTTAGTTTCTTCACAATGGCTTTAACTTCAACAATCAGGGTTGTCATTTTCTTAAGTTCATCATGAAAAAAACACAAAGTATATATATATATATATATATATATATATATATATATATATATATATATATATATTTACTTCTGACTTTCTCTGCCATGTAGCCAATAGAAGGATGCCTTCCAAATAGTATTAGCAGGAGCTAGAATTCATTTGTTTAACTCAATGAACAGTGGTTGGTGACTTGTCTTCAATCTCCCACAAAATCACATCTGTACCAAACAGGTACAGACTCCTAAAAATTATTTTCGTCTAAACAACATAGAAATCTCATTGTGTAATATTTGTACTGTATTGGATATGATCCAGATTGATCGAGCTATGGCTAAGGTGCATGGGAAGGCATCCATAGGTTATATGCACACATTACAACATTCTATACTAAGTAACTACAGCATCTGGAGCTTTTTGCTTTCATCTCTGCGTATGAGGAGGCATCCCCTGGAAGTTATGTCCCATACATATCGAAAACCTTAGTCTGATGCAGAAGTATTGAACACATCCTCACGACTCTCCTATACATAATCCATTCAGACGGCAGGCTGCACCAGTCTGGCTCCAACCGGGAATCTTATAACAATAGGTCATTATTTTTGTGACTAACAACTTACCAATGGCAAATGTCACAGGATCAGAAGGTGGCCCAATCAGAGGGCCTTTCCTTAGGTACATCACTACCTGGTACTGGGCACCAGGAACCAGGTTCTCAATAACAGATTTGCTTGAGTTCACCTTAAAGCAAAGACCCAATAAGATTTATGTAGAGCTGTTGGGGGGAATGTCTGATGTATTTTGACGTTAATTACTGCTTACTGTTTCTGTGACTTATCTTTTGTTTAATAAAAAGCCATCCTACCTGGGCAGGGCAGGAGATAGGTGGGGCTTAGAGAGAAGGGAATTTTGGGAAGAAGAAAGACTGCCACAGAGAGAGAGAGAGAGAGAGAGAGAGAGAGAGAGAGAGAGAGAGAGAGAGAGAGAGAGAGAGAGAGAGAGCTAAAGGGAAGAAAGGAAGGCCGCCATGGGTTAGATGAAGCACATGGCCGGTGTGGATGGAGAATCAGGCCCAGATAATAAACATTAACAAGTATTTGGGATTATGGGTGGAAGGTAACTTGATAAAAGTTATTAGAAACAGATGGCATGGGATTGAGACAGGGATCCTATGCCTGCCCCACTATGGGAGGTAGTTTAGAAGATTGATACCTGCCCTGCCCCAAGTTTACCAAGGCTATTTTAAAATATAGTAAGTGTCTGTGTCTTAATTGATTGCTAGCCGGGCCTACAGATAATACAGGTAATACAGATAATTTTAAAAACAGTGTAGAGCAGGCCTTTCAGAGTAGGACACAAAAGCTTTAGGAACTTGTTAGGACCTAGCTGTTCACTTTGAAATCTGGCACTTCTTCCATTCATGCTGAAGAAGGTTAGATTTCAAAATTAGAATGATTTGTAGTTTATGTGGATTTGGAAGGAGAGCCAGGGCAATGAGATTCCCTGACTGGAATTTAATATGCCCCATGGCCTGCCCCCTACGCATCACTGTCGAGGGTAACCACACACACCGAGGTGCCATCTTCCCGGAACCAAAATCAAATCAGGAGTACCGTGAGGGTAGTCTGACGTCCTAAATTGTGGTGTCAGCTGATGACACACCAAGATCAGTGCCGAATTGTCTTTAGTCTCCCGTCACTTAGAGGCATATAATATCTAATTACAGAGATGGAAATGACCTCAGAGATTATCTAGTCAGATCTCTGATTTAATAGATGGAGAAGCAAAGCCAGAGAGCGACCAAGGTCAGGCGCTCATATTTATTGTTGGGAGGAGAAGCCTAGCGTTGTGACCTCTAATCTGCTTTCAGGGCAAGTCAAGGTACAGCTGCAAGCACTTTGCAAGTCTATTGCAACCTTATAAAACGATGTCATAGAGAGAGCCCGTGTCCCAGTTCTCTGTTTTTATTGGCTATGTGACCAGCGTGATACAGACAGAAGGGGTAGGGATGTACATATGAGCAAACTGGATTTATTAGAGATGAATGTCAGCAGTGCAGGACTGACACTTCAGTTAAAGGTTAAGGGGCGAGTGGGTTTAACATGTATGTGTGTATGTTGTGTGCATGTCTGTATATTTGTTAGCCCTTCTAATATTTAAGACAGCCTCAGTTAGTGAGACAAACTAACTCTCTTCATATTGCTTGAAACAAAATTCCAACTCTGCTACCTATAAACACAGGTATGTGTTTATTCACCATTTAAAATTGTTACCTTTGTTTCTTCATTATTATAATGTAGGTAATACTACACCTTAGAGCTGTGAGATGCTTAGACCAGAGTTTAAGACACATTGACTCTTAGGATCAACTGTTTTGGCCTCTGGGGTACATAAAATGCAAAACGTCTATAGGAGTGAAGAAAATTCATGGATAACAATTTTGCTGGCAGTTTATAGCATGACTTGAAAAGCCTCTTTAAAATTATAAAGACGAACAGTACCGGTGATATGAATTTCCATGTTGTGTTCCAGAGGTTGGTTAAGTGACACATCTTGATTTGATTAGAACACAGCCTACTCTATCCCCAAACTGGTGTGACTCACTAGAGAAGATCACACTGCAAGAGTTGAGGAAGTCCCTCCCTTCTTTGCCTATTTACACCCCCTTCTGGTAGTATCCCACCAATATTTAGGTTCCTTTACCAAAGTTACTCAGCAAGACCATTATCTAAAGATACAAACTATGAAGAAGAATATACAGTAGGTGTGGAAACCCACTGCAGAATCCTCACTCTGTGGGAGCTGGAGGCAAGGAAGGCTACTAGTGCGAGGCCAGATTGAACTAACTATGTAGTAAGTTAGAGACCAGCATGGCCTATGAGAAGCTATGGTCTTAGAAAATAAAATAAAAATAAATAGAGACAGCTAATATGTTGTGTGTGACAGAGCGCAATGGTTTTTATTAAAATTATATTCTTGTGACAAAACCAGTGCTTATTGACTGGGTCAACTGTTCATTTAATGCAGGAGCAAATGCAGCAGACTCTTTATCTTTCCATTCTCTTCCCACAAGTCTCAGCGTGTCAGCAGGCATCCTTCTAGACTGCTCTCTAACATATGCATAACTAGGGCACTGCTGAACCACACATATGGGCTGTGTTAGCCACATTGCTAGAGAATTTGATTTCTGCCATGACAGAGCCTTTCAGACATTCTGACACACTTGTAAATGCTCACTTGGCTCCTTAATCATTCATGTTGCTATTTAGACCAACATGAGACTCAAATAACGTAGGCTGCTCCAGGGTGGGGCTATCACCCTTTTAGTTTGATAATATCTTAGGCAGCATTCGGTGAACATGTAGAGTCGCAGCCACTTAAATACATGGCAGTCATGAACCCATCCTATAGAAATGACATCTTTTAGACAAGGTAGACACAGCCAGGTGGGGTGGCACAAGCCTCTAATCCCAGTACTTGAGGGAGGCAGAGGCCAGCCTGGTCTACAATGTAAGTCCAGGACAGCCAAGGCTACACAGGGAAACCCTGTCTTGAAAAAAACAAAAAAAATATAAATAAGTAGACATTGTAGAAACATGTGAAAAAATCATACTTATTTTTTTTTTAAAGCTGGAAGGAGAATGTCATTGCAACCACCTGTCTTTGTAAAAAACAGTTAGAAACATCAACCCACCCTCCCCCTGGATTTGTAACTATCTGTTGAGGTTTAAGCCAGTATTTACACTTTAATTCTTCTGTGCCATTTTTTCTAATTAATTAGTCACTAGCCTACCTACCAATCAATATTAACTTGTAAATATAGTACAAATTACTATATTAATGAATATGACATATATTTAATATAATAAATATGATAAATTAACAAATCTTCCCACTAATTCATATTCATTCTATAATTTTTTCCCATTGCTGGCTTAATCTTCCATCCCAATGACTTCACCAAATTCAATATGACCTCTCAAAAGGCACTGGCTCTGCCTATCCCTACTGAGCTAAAGACACAAGAGGGAAACACGCAGAGGAATGGTTGGAAGAAACACAACAGTCTTGAGCCCCAGGGTTCCCCAAGTCTCAGCTGTCACCTTTCCACCCTGTGATGCTCTCCTCATAGCTCTTTGACTATTCATCCTCTCTAGTCACCGGAGCTTTTCTATTCAGGACCCAGAGAGCCACTGGGTCACTCTCCCTTGAATCAAAAGATATCAGCTAAGCCTAGATAGCAACAAAAGTTGAGCCCTCTCTCTCTCTCTCTCTCTCTCTCTCTCTCTCTCTCTCTCTCTCTCTCTCTCTCTCTCGTATGTTAGACACCACTCCTATTTACCTTCTAACCCTATGAGGTAGGACTGGTTTCTTTCACTATCACAGATGAAGACATCAAGAACTACATGAGGGGTCTGGACAGCTGGCTCAACAGTTAAAGATATAAATCTCCCTCCCTCCCCCTCCCCCTCTCAATTCCCGTCACTCACAAGGCTGCTCACAGCCATCTGCAGCTCCAGCCTCAGGGGATCTAATGACCTCTTCTGGCCTCTGTAGATACCAGGCACGGACGCCATGCACAGACACACATGCAGACAAAACACACACACACACGCACGCGCGCGCACACACACACACACACACACACACACACACACACACACACACACATATATATATATATATATATAGAGAGAGAGAGAGGGAGGAGGGAGAGATGGGGATAATTATGAAGATAAAGTGGGAGAAACACAAACGAATGCTTTGTTTATAGTGTGGTTGAACCCCTACGTAGCTCATTATGTATACACAAATATTTCACATCCCTGCCACAGTTCCATGTCTGAAATCCTTCTGAGCCCAAGATTTTTTGACAAGTGATTTTAGTCAGTATTTGACTCAGGGCCACTTTTATTTCAGAGATGCCGATAAATGCTTTGTGTCTGTTTTTTACATGACACACAGGATAAGGTCTTCATATTGTACAGCAATTGCTTTACCCACTGTGCCACCTACCCAGCTTTCCTTGAGACTAAAAATAAAAGTATGTGTATATATGTATGTATGTATGAATGTCTGTGTGAGTGTAGTAGGTGCACATATGCTTTGCCAGCATGCATGCCTGTGCACATGGTGAGGTACTAGGATCTTTCAGAGTGGACATTACCAGTATTTTCTGGATGCCTGACTTGTTCTATGGATCCTAGCATCTGAACTCTGGTCCTGATGATTGTAGAGGTGGTGCTCACAACTAGTAATCCATCTTTCCAGCCTGTGTGAGATGTTTTGAATTTAGTTTTCCCACCTGAAAATTATGTGTAAGTGTGTGTGTGTGTGTGTGTGTGTGTGTGTGTGTGTGTGTGGTGTTGGGGCCATGGATGCTGGAGGTATAACACTATGTCAGTCTTCAGAAAGTCTTGTAATAACTGAGGGCACCTGGGATGCTGGCCTGCTTCTCATAATCTTTTAAACATCAGCCCCCTTGCCTATCTATAATTTTTTTTTTTGAGACAGGGTTTCTCTGTGTAGTCTTGGCTGTCCTGGACTCGCTCTGTAGACCAGGCTGGCCATCTATAATTCTTAAAGGCTTAATGTTGCATGTCGAAAGACTAGTCTGAGAATCCAGCTGGGGAGGCCTGTTCTGGATCATTTATAATTTACAGTAGCTATAAGAACCTTTTGTTTTGGGCCCCAAGCAAGAGATACATAATCTGTTCATTAGAAGGGAATGCACCCTGGACAGTTGCCCTCCTGGCCACACTGTGAAGGAAGTATGTTTTTCCGCTAGTGTAGTGTAGGGTCAGTTATGGTGGGTGTGTTCAGGGAAGGGCACTAGTGAGCCGAATAAGGAGCTGTGATTGCTAGTTAATGCTTTTAGCATACTTCCTCCTTAATTTGATTGAGTCAAGGGGTGGATTCAGCCTCCTGGAATGGCTTAACTCAGTATTCTAAAGAGTTAACTTCTCCAAAGCTTATCAGTCTTATCAAGTTAACATTTCTCACTTGAATTTCATAGATGCCTAGTTTTCCCAAGAGGACGGCAATGTCTCAGAAGTTCACCACAGTTATACTTGCCCCTTCACCACCCTCCAACCCTTGAAAGAAAAAAAAAAAGCTACTGTTTAGGGACTAACAGAGGGCCCCTGCACTAATGATTGGTCGTTCGTGTCCATGCCTAGCCAATCACAGGACCCCTACTTTGCATATCCTCTCTGCCTGCCTCACTCCTCGCTCTATCTCCCTGTACCTGGCTGGTCCCATTTATGCTTCTTTGACCACTTTTGATATTCCTTCCTCAGGATCCACATTAGGATACGGGGAGTTCCTACTTCTGTAAACCCGGAAGCATCAATTGCTGGCTTGGTATTCTGAAAAGCAGCGCAGTTGGCCTATACTCATTTCTGGTCCTTCTTACTGCTCTGCAATATTGGGATGCTACAAACTGACCTCGGACTCCAACGCCGCTGTAATCTCTTGACACATAATAGCCGCTCAGTTACTTCTTTTGAGTTAGAAGAGGAAGTGGTGAGAATGTGATTGCTAACAAAGAGCAAGAAGAGAAGCGGAGCTCGCCAGCCATAGCCACTCATTTTCTGGCTCCTGGGGGGAGGGGTGGCTCTTGCTAATAGCACTCCCCCAGGAGAACGCAGCGTGGCTTGGTGACGTTTCCTTTTTGTATTGCCACGGGTTGAGATTCAAGAGGTCTTCAGGGACTTGTTGGGCTTTGCCCCTGCGCTTCTTACCTGGGTGCAGTACTGCTTCTCCAGCCGCTGGCTCTCCTTCTGTTTCTGGCAGGTCAGGGACACCACAGACACAATGGTGCTGTTGTAGTTCTCCTGGGAAGACGTCCAGGACATCAAGGCTGTCGTTGAGCTTAAGACATGGACGCTCACATGCTGTGGCTTCTCAGTCAGTTCTTCAATCCACTCGCCTGTGGGGCCTGAACATTGCAAGTCATAATAAGGAAGGCTATATATATATATAAATGATGTGGTTGAGACAGAAGATTTTAGACTTAATTGTTATTGTGTGTGTGTGTGTGTGTGTGTGTGTGTGTGTGTGTGTGTCCTTACAAAGAGCATCACAGGAAGAGCCTGTTTGCTCTCTCTGCCCTCTGCCAACTATAGCCTTTAATTCTACCTCCTCCCCTCTGGCCAAAGCAATAATAATAGTGTCAACAGCAGCAATAATAAAAACAAGCTCAATTCCAGTTGTCAGGTACATCAGAGAGTATTCCAGTAAGATCTTCATCGAACAGAGGGTGTGACACTGTGGCATTTCATCAGTGTTTACGATTCCTCTTTGTTAGGAGACTCTTTCTAGAAATAATTGCTTTGAGATTCAAATCAGCCACTAACATGATCTTACAGAAACAAATTAAAATGTGCTGCAGCAACAGAAACTGAGGGACAGGCATTAATGAAATGGGCATCAGGCTGGCTGGGTTCAAGAAGATGCCTAAGTCCTGGGTGATGTTTGTGGCACATGGGGGGGTTGTATCATGAAGTTCTCTGTGGAAGCATCCACTGGAACCTTCCAGATGCCTCTGGCTATACTCTCCCTCATATCTACAATAAACCGTCTCCTTCACCTTACCTAGTAGTAATAGTGTCTGCCCTTTCTTTCTTTCTTTCTTTCTTTCTTTCTTTCTTTCCTGCTTCCTTTCAGTTTGCAAAGCAGTTTGAAAGGAGCAGGTGGCTCCACTAAGAGGATGAGTGCACGCTCACTGTAAATGGTATGAGTGAAGCAATGCTGTGAAAGCCATGTGAAGACAAGGAGATGTGCCACTTACAATTAAGCTCCATTTCAAGCACTTCCATATTTTAGGCCGGTTGTTTCTCATCACAAGTCTATGAGAAAAGTGCTGGTCTTAAATCTCAGGTTTAGATCAAGAAACTAAGGCAGACAGGATGAAGAAGCTCACGATTTACAAATGTGAATTCTGGCTTTTAAAGTCCATGCTTTTATGGAGTGGCAGTTGGACTTGATCAAAACAATTTTTACACATGCATGAATTTCTCAAACAATGAATTTTAAAACTCTGCGTTCTTAGCCATGCATATGGCTCCAAGGTGGAGCACTATGGACCCGTGAAAAGGCTCTTGTTTTCACATTATCAGTGGTGCAGCTTCCTGCAAGTGACTCTGTGCCTCTGAAGCTCCACTGTATGTGTGTGATTGAACCATGCGGGGCATTGGAAAAGAAACTTGGTGAGCTAGGGGTGTAAGTCGGTTGGTTGAATGTTTGTCTAGAACGCACAAAGCCCTAACTTTGACACCTAGTGTCCCATAAACTGAGCATGGTGGTGTACACCTGGAATCTTAGCACTTGGAAAGGGAAGGCAGAGCCATCAGAAATCCCAGGCCCTCTTCAGCTACACAGTGGGTTCGAGGTTAGCCTGAGTTGGATACCAGAGACCCTGTCTCAATACTAAATACATACATATGTAAAATAAATACAAAGTAAGAGACTCGATACCTTAACTTATTAGTGAGGAAACTGAAGCCCAGAGACTCAGATGCTCTGCCCAGTGTCATGGAGACAGTGAGTGTTTGATCTGACAGCAAAGCCGACCATAAGGTGACACTGCAAATGCCATGAAAATGGCATCATTAGAAAACCTTAAATTCCAGTGTTGGTCTCGGCACATGTGAAAGCCACACATTTACTTTCTGTGACTCAGAACTTTTCCTGCAAACAATCGGAATGACAAACATGGTCCTCCAACTCAGGCATGGTGGAGCACACCTCTGCACTCTGGCTCTGCTGGCAGACCAGTGGAAAAATCGAAGGCCATTTGGACTCTCTTGTGAGTTCAAAGCCAGCATGAGTGGGTTAGTGAGACCTGTCTTAAAATAAAAAATATTAAAAGGAACTGAGGATTCAGCACAGTGATGAAGTGCTTGTCTGTCATACACAAGGCTTTGAGCTCAGCCCTCAGTACTGAAGCCAATGTTCTCTCGGTAAGACCATAGGGGCTGATGTAAGGATGCACCAACATTCTCATCTGTGAGAAAGGCCCCAAACTGCAGAAATGTGGATCATAATGCAGTGGTGTGTATATAAATCTTAATGTTATTAATCTCATCAGAATATCTGAAGGAACTTGGTCAGTAATACAGACTGCAAACACTGTTTAGCTGGTATTTGGCTCATCCACCCAGTAAGTATAAGTGTTTGTATCTACAGTCTAGTGTATTTTTTCTAAACCAGAAGACCATATACATTGTTCTTGGCGTCTATGCAGTTGAATAGAATATTTAAGCACATAAGATGTCCTTTCATTAACAAAGGAAACATTTTATACATATATTAAAATAAATCTATTTGAAATAATCGTGTGTATGAACACCTCTGATGTATTCTGAGCGGCACCTTAGGTCTTGTTAAGAAGAGAGCTGAGGGCCTGAGAAATGGCTCAGAGGGGAAAGACACTTCCTGGAAGTCTAGTGACCTGAATTTGCACCTTGAGCCCTACGATTCCTGTGAGCTCCCCTCTGATTCCACAAATGCATTCTGGTACCTTTGTATGTATGTCCTGCCCCATATAAACAGAAGAAGTAAAGAATCTGATAATCTGGCATGAGAATATGACCAAATAAATCTAGATAAACATATAAACGTCACGTACTAAGTTCTATGTTTTGTGATTGGCTCTATGAAACCCACTGGATGCTAAAAGAAAGAAGAGGCCACCTAGGCTGCCACTACTAATTGGATTTTCATGGCCGCCATCGGCATTTGCTGTGCACTTGGACAAGGTGACCTCCTGGCTAGTAAAACACTTTTAGACTCCTGGGAAGGCTGAAGAGTCGTCTTATTTGTTTGTCTCAGGTGATCTCATCTAGAGACATCCTCCAAATCAGATATACACATCAGGTAATTCCCAATGTCCTTTGGTCCCTTTGTGTGGTTATTTTTTTTTTTAACATGTTTCAGCTGCTAAGTGAGCTGATCTCCTAGCCCTGCCTACCTGTCTTTTGAGGGTTATTTGAGACAAGGTAGTATCTGTCCCTTAGGAAAGAGGACAGATTTTACACAGACTATCATTTTTGAACAGCTATCTTTAGTCTATGTTTTCTGATGTTGTTGCTGTTGTTGTTGTTAATGTAAAGGTACACTTAAGTCTGATAAGCTAAGTAACTGATTTTTAACCATAGACCACCACTGACCGTAGTTTATCTAAAGAGGAAATGGACACGTATTATTTATGCAGCTCCGTAAACCACACTTTTGCTAAGCTGTTAATGTTCACAGAATAGCTACAAACTTCCCCCAAACTCAGTTTGGGGGCCTCGAGGACACTCTGTCTTCTCCTGCCAACTTGCGTGGACCCCACCCCAAGACTCAAATCAGCTTGGGTTTTTGAGCTCTCCACAAGTTCAATACTCTAATAAGATTTTCCCCACATAATCCTATAATGCTAAATTTCATTACAGCCTCAAACAACGGTCATATTTCCCAAACTGTATGTGCACATCCTTGGAGACCTGGTTATGGCTGGCGTGGAAGGTCAGTTTATTAAACATTCAATTATCACAGCAGTGGGGGAAAATCTTCTGGTTAACTTTCAGGGCCGATTTGCTACAGTTAAACTTACGTGTATTTCCTTCCATGCACAGCAGCCTCTGCTGACCTTGAGGAAGCCCCAGGATCACTGGGGCGGGGGAATAACTGACATCCAGGCATCGTTAATCTCACGGTTTCATAGTTCTAGCTCTCCTGTAAATCCCCTTGGCTACTTACTGATATAGAAACTCAGAGATTTTGCTGACTGGCTTTTCCGAGTCTCACAGGCTCCCGAAGAACTAAAGGTTGTCACTGAAAGTTTGTATTTCCCAGGCTCCTTCAGTTCTGCAACAAATTCGTGGGCTTCTTCATCGACTGTCAAATAGTCAGTGAAGTTTTCTGGATCAAATGCAAAAGGCCCAAAACAAAACAGAACAAAAATTTAGAATATATGTGGATTGACACCTGGGAGGGCCCAGGGCGTGGATAAATTGATTAGGCTTGTAAAAGTTCAATTTATTACTGCATTTCTTTCTTTTCTTTTCCTAGTTCAAAAGGCACATCAGCTTTTCTCCCTTCATCTGTTTGCACTAGCACCTTTAAACGTGGTATTTATTCTTGGCTGCCTCTGTGTTTGTCTTCTGCCCCTTATCATTTCATTTGGAGCTGTTATTATTTGAAGACAACAGTCCTCAAAAGGGAACAGTGTAGTCAGATAAATACATGACTTAATTGACCTTTCTTGAAAACAGGCAGTAAAAATGTGTTTTGTGTCACAAGATACTCTGTTCCAGAGAGTTAATGGAGAAATAGAAAAACCCCTACCCAGATCTAGACAATGGACAGAACACTCTCCACAGTAGAGTGGAGAGTGGGATATTACTTTCTCACATACTCTGGTGCCTCACCTTTGACCATGTCCCCTGGAGGGGGAGACCTGGTGGCACTCAGAGGAAGGACAGCAGGTTACCAAGAAGAAACTTGATACCCTATGAACATATAAGGGGGAGGTAATCCCCCTCAGGAACAGTCATAGGGGAGGGGAATAAGGGGAAAATGGGAGGGAGGGAAGAATGGGAGGATACAAGGGATGGGATAACCATTGAGATGTAACAAGAATAAATTAATAAAGTAAAAAAAAAAATTAAAAAAAAATTTAAAAAAAAAGATGAAAAAGAACTTTAAAACCAAGTAGGCAACTCATTCAAATGACGACTTTTGTCTTAAATACTTAAAATGACAATTTCAAATATGTGCACAATTATAGTGTCACTGATTATGTTAGGATAGACTGTGAAGGGATAGTTTGTCACATATCTTCCACAATAAAGTGACATGATTCTGATGGCCCACCATGGGATGGAGGCTGCTGTTTAACTCCAAACTTTGATGACTTGACAGCCTTTGCCATTCAAATACTAGACAGGAAAAGTCCTAACAAGCAGCAAACAACAAGAAAAGTCTGATGATCAAAAATGGAGGTATGCAATGGCTCTGTTTTCATAAATGTATGGACCACGGTATAATTAATAATAATATAGAGCTTGGCAGGCATATTGGAACACACCTGTGATCATAGCACTTGGAGGTGATGGCATGAAGCTCATAAGTTTAGGGTTATCCTCAGCTACATGTCAAATTTGAGACCAGCCTAGGCTACATGAGACACCCCCACCCTCCTTTTAAAAAAAAAACACACACACACACACACAAATACACACAAACTGACAGACACACATATACTCTTTCATATATATATATATATATACATATATATATATGTATATATATATATATGTACACATACACACACACGTTGTCAGCACATTGACAAAGTCTTCCTCAGATGTAGGCTTCTCTTTCCTGCTGAGTGTGGTGTCATTGTTACAGTCCACTGGCAGCACACTGACAAAGTTCTCCTCATTTTTGGGAGGGCTACAGATGCACTGCCCCACCAGTAGGGCTGGGATGCGCTTTCATATATATAACATTTCAAATGATGAATGGGTGAACCAAAACCTAGTGTATTGACTACAATGGGAATACCATCTCCTGCATCTTTTCCATTTACTATCAACTTTTCAGGGCAAATGTGATCACCGGATCCGAAGGCCACACCCCC
Organism: Acomys minous; assembly: GCF_964271855.1. NCBI lineage: Eukaryota > Metazoa > Chordata > Mammalia > Rodentia > Muridae > Acomys > Acomys minous. The sequence goes on from NC_140500.1 coordinate 12,430,074, forward strand.
ATCTTACTCATGCTCCCTAAGTAGCATGTGCATCTAGAAGAAGCCAGTTTGTATAAAGACTCTTCGTTACATGCCTCAAATTGGCAGATAAGCAAACATTTCTTTAGGATGTTCTGCAACATGTTTTGATGCTCCTATTTTTACTTCAAACCATTGCGAAATATAAGGCTTTCTTTAGTGGCCTGGGAATATGTGAAATGCTGGGTAGAGAAATGTGTGAAACTCCCAGTGGCTGCAACTTGTAAATCTCTTAAAAGTTGCGATTCTGATCTAATCGGTGTGTTTTGTCTTTATGCTCTGAAGCTATACGGAATAGCCAATTAAGATTTTCCTTCGACTGTCTGTCAATCTTTTCCCCCGAGTTCAGGTTTCAAAAGATGTCAGTTCCCATGCCCTGGTGCCATTTCTCCCTCCCCCTCCCCCCCAACACCTCACCTTCCCTCTCTATGAGGATGTTGAACCCATCGAAGGCTGTAGGTGGTTTTGGTGGTAACCAGCTCAGAGTCATCTGCACAGGGAAGGCGGGGAATGGGTCAGATGTGGGCTTCTCTGTCCTGCTGAGTGTGGCGTCACTGTCATAGTCCGTGGGCAGCACACTGACAGGGTCCTCCTCGTTTTCAGCGGCCGCAGAGGCACTGTCCCACCAGTAGGGCTGAGACGTGCTTTCATAGTCAGTGCTATTCGGGTCAGGCCAACCGGAAGATGCATTGCTGGGGGCAGAGTCCGGAATCTCTTCAGGGGAATGGAAGAGTCTGTCTCTTCCTATTGACTCTTGTGGTTTGATGAACGAGTCTTCAGGTAAGCTCCCGCTCTGCTCTTCCCAGTTGTTCTGGTTCACATTGACAAAGCGAACAGAGATGTTTCGAGGGGGATATGGTGCTGTGCAAGAGAGAGATTTTGTTTTCAAGTAACTCTTAATTCAGAACTCTTAATTCAGTTACTCATGAGTCCAATGCACAGAGCTATCAATTGCACCTTAACTTTACTTCTAACACACAGGATAAAACTCGTGTGTGTGTACATGAACATGTGTATACCCACTCACGATGCTACATATGGAGATCAGAGGATAACTTGAAAATTTTGGATCTGTCTTTCTACTGTGTGGTTCAGGGAAACTGAACTCATGCGGCCAGGCTTCGGTGGCAAGTACCTGTACCAGCTGAGCCATCCGGACAACTATGAAGAAAGTACTATAAAGAGCAATTGGGGTTTTAAAGCAAACCATATATAATCTAACATTTTATACATAGTATGCATGTATTTGTTTATATATCTTTGCATATAAATCACTCTTCAAGTGTACCAAATTGTTATTCTATATGAGTTGATGTGGTAATTTAACTTCTTCTCAAGATACATGATGTAAATATTCCTCGGTTCACCACAAATCTAATTGTAAGAAAACATGCGTCTCTGTCCCTGGGTATCTTGAAAAATAGTTTTTAAGAACTTTTTTTTGGTATTTGCTTGTAGCTATCAGAGTCTACATACTCTACGTGTCAAGGCTCTACCAGCGAGGCTTCCTGGATGCTCTTACAGATGCTGATTCTTATGTTGGCGGTGTGACTCCATTTCCATGTCTGAAGTGGACCATGTGAGCACACATCATGGAACCGCGTTTTCTCTAGAGATGGCAGATCAGGAAGAGGGCCTATGCACTCCCTCCTGTAGCAGCTTCTGACTGCCCGCCATGCTGCTCCTCAAACTCTTCCCCCTGAGCTTTGAAGATAACATTTACTATTTCCTCTGCCCTGTTAAATATCTTCATAGTTCTCAGAGGCATGGACCTCATTCTGCCTTCCGTTATGGCCCTTTCTGTAAGATGACACCTTGTCTTTGGGCAGATTACACCCATCTTACTGATCTTTACTTTCTCATCTTTCTTAGAATTAAGGCAACAACCAGGTTGAAAACAATAGTCACCAGTGTGTCTTTACCAGAGCAGAATATGGAAAGCACAAAGGGAATAGTCCACGTCGGCGTAAGGTCAATTAATTGCTTAGTTCATACTGTTCCTGTCTTGATGAAATTAAATGGGAATTCTGATATAGAATTCCAGACAGAGCGAGTCTCCGGGTGGTCAGTTCTGCCTCATTGCTGTACTCATGAGAACAGACTCTGTGAACACATTAGACACACCTAATGCTGGCTAAATGATGGAGGCTTGGTGGTGTGTGTGTGTGTGTGGTTTATGGATTCGTTACTCTAGTCATCATGATAGTTTTCCTGTGCTCTTTTCCTGTGGTTTGAGAACTTCTGCAGTGTATTTGGATCATAATCACCCTAACCCTTCCCATACTCCACAATAGCTTTCCATATTACTGACCCTACTAAAACTAGGACTGAAAGTTTTATACACGCCTGGGTCCTAATATCTTCTTTCAGTAGCTGATTGTCTATACAGGATGTCTGCCATCTGCTTTTATTCTACATGGATATTGGTCATGGTCTAGAACAAGCAACATCTACCAGATCCAATTAAGTGGCTTGATGACAACTTTTAAGACTACCATCTACATCTTATTCAAGAATATAAAAATCAAGCTTATATTAATTTATTTTAGATTTTTCTTCTTGAATATTTTGCTTAGATATCTTTAATGTGGGTATAGGTTTGGTTTTGTTATAAAAATAAATTCTTCCTTAGCTCTGTGACCAAATGTCTCTTAGAAATATTAAGAAAGCTTTTTCTTAGAAACATTAAAAATGAACATATAGCAACATCTAAACATTTCGTTATTTCTTGTGAAGTTTGATTCTTCTGAAGACTCACCTGTTCTGTGTTGTTTGGGTTCGTGGCTCACACCACTGTACTCCACAAGGGTACTTTTATTAAAAGTTGCCTCCGATACCAGCTGGAAGGTGATGTTACTGTAACATATTCCTGGTAGCCAGTGGTTAAACACTGTTTTCCCCTTAAAGAAATCTGGGAAGGAAAAAAAAAAGTCAGTTACATTAAAATTAGGAGCTTCTTAATGTCACACACTTGGAGAAAGTCCCAGTTAAGTTTAAATATCCATAGAATAATATTTCCTTCAATGTCTGGCATGCTCAATAAAAAAACAAAGAGAAGGCTGGAGATGAAAATCTGAACCTGTGCCCTTAATCCTGAAAAGTCTTTTTCCTCTGTCAGCATTCCTAACAAGGTTTGACACAATTAAAATTGAATTTTATCTTATGTTTGTTCTGTGTATGCAGGAGTTATTGGGCTTATTTGGCTCTTTGTTAAGAGGGAAAGCTGAAGTATATTGGCACTTTATGACAAAAGGAACAGCAATTTTCCAAGGAAGGTTTTTTTTCCCCCCGTGTAGAAAATGTCTTATGTAAAGTGTTCATTGGTTTATCTGACCAGTGGTCACATGGGAAGCCAAAATACCACCTTTTGCTTTTGAGAATAGTCTGGAAGCCTCTCCAAGGGAAATGGTGGGAGAGCTGCCCACTTAATACTGAAACCTGGAGCTTTGGTGCCCAGAGCCGAGTGATCTGGGTGAGGTTGCGGCTAAAGTGCCTTGACTTTATTTCCAGAAGCAGACACACCGCTTTCGGCAAGAAAAGCTTACAAGTCAAACCGATTTGAGACTTTCTCATATTGTATGCATGACTTGCAGTTCTCAGCTAATGAGCCGGATGTCGTTAGACTCCTCATAAAAAGATTTCCTTGAATCAATCGTTTTTTTCATAATAGTTCATTTGTAGGTCAAGTAGTGAATTACAAAATGAGTTCTTGCTTAGAGCAAGCAAGATTATCCCGAAAAAATTCTGGAAAAAATAAAGCCACCACTTCCTCCTCCTCCTCTTCTTCCTCCTCCTCCTTACCTTTGTACAGCATCGTCCTGAAGTCCTTCCCTTCCCAGTAGCTGATGTTCACTCTGCTGAACACGTTGTACTTTTCTGGGTAATGAATTTCAAACAGTACCCCCGTCTCAGGAGAAGGTTTATAGTCATATATGGAGACACTGGTCACAGGCAAGGGTTCTACAGAAGGAAAAACAGGGGCGGCCTCATTGATACATGAGCGTACAGTCGCGCTGGTGCCATCTTGACTCCACACATACAATTGCATTTTTGTTGTTGTTGTTTTTTAATTCTGTGATGGCTGAGCTCCTCAAGTTTCCCCAAGAAGAGTCCCTCTCAGCCTGGGCAGCAATTAACAAAACACACCTAGATGACAGCACTTGCTTTTCAAATACCTTTCAGGCGCACTTTCTATTTCTCATTTGCAAGAGCTTTGGAGGCGAGAAACACAAAGACTAATGGCTCAATTCAACAGGTGAACAGAAAGCAAACCTGGAGTCCACAGTGCTTGTCATGTGCAGTCTAATAGGTTCTGTGGCAGTGTCTGTTTTATCAGCAAACTCTTCCTTTCCCTTTTCCATGTGCCAACAAAATTACATATCAATAACTGGTAACAAAAAGCATATTTGGCTGAAGGCAATGATATATATTTATGTGGTTGTTTGTTTCTTTGTGTGAGTTTTGCAGTTTTTCTGTTATGCATGACAGTAAAAACCACTCAGCGCCATGTATATGACAAATTATATCATGTTATCAATCCTCTTTTTCCACCAAAGTTTAAGAACATTCTTAATTTGTTTGGTGTTAATTTATCATAAAACATTAGAAATACACATTTTGAAAAGCCTATGATTTTCATATGTCCCTCACACCATTCTTATGTAAATAGTTTCCTCACACTTCCAAAAGAGCTAGTGGATATATTTTATTTGAATAATTTTATATGAAAATAAGGCTGGAGAAATCGTTCATAGGTTAAGAGTTTATACTGCTCTTTCAGAGGACCTGAGTTCAATCCCCAGTACCCACTGTGGGTTCCTCACAGCTGTCTGTAACTCTAATTTTGGACATCCAATGGCCTGCATGGGTACCTGAAATCACACACACACACACACACACACACACACACACACACACACACACACACAGAGAGAGAGAGAGAGAGAGAGAGAGAGAGAGAGAGAGAGAGAGAGAGAGGTTATTAAAAAGAAACCTTAAAAAAGGAAGACAAAAATGATTTGTTTTTGCTGAGAGTGGTGGCACACACCTTTAATCCCAGCACTTGGTAGGCAGAGGCAGGCGGATCAATGTGAGTTCGAGGCCAGCCAGCCTGGTTTACAAAGTGAGTACAGGGCAGCCATGGCAACATAGAGAAACCCTGTCTCAAAAAACCACACACACACACACACACACACACACACACACACACACACACACACACGATTTGTTTTATGATCAAGTAATGTTGTATTCTTGGGAAATAACTTTGATTCAGTTTTCAAACTAAAGGATTCTTGCATATGGCATCAATAGCTTAAACTTAAACTAAAGCAACAACATTTGTTTACATTTTACACTTGTCAAAATTTCACTGTCAATGATAAAGGACTTAAAAATCGACTAGCTCAGCCGACACACGATTCCTACAAAGCTAGTTTGTTTCAGCCTGTCACTGAATGTCTGTTTCTGTACCCTGAGCCCTTAATCTACTTTTGCTTTTGAGTGAAGAAAGAGAAGAGGACGATGATACATGCTAAGTTGGATTTTTCCCCTCAGAATTTTCTGGAAAAAAATGCAGCCAACATCTATGAAGGAGTTTGGAAAGACTTCTGACAGCAACATGTTTTGCAATGATGGAATTTCTGTAGACTTTACTGTACACCCTCTGCCTAAAATGCTTCTGTTTTATCCTCATCCCGAACCTGGCTTTCCCACATAATGGTCACTTCACAGTCAACTGAGTGCACTCTCTAAACCAACCAACCAAGCCACCCAAAGACTCTTGGGACTTGAGTTCAGAGATTCCCCAGGAAGTTTTGAAGAATTTCTAGGTCTTTCACTTTAACCCAATCAGAAGCCTGCTGAGTCTGCCAACCTAGTGGCTGATTTGGGTTTTAAGAATATACCAGGGTGAGTTGGTACCCATGGTGGAGGGGGGCTCCCCTCCTCTGAGGAAAAGGAGATGAAGGAATGGGAGAGAGAGTGTGAGGGTGGGATTGGGAGGAGAGGAGAGAGGGGACTGAAATCAGGAGTAAAGTCAATAAGAAAGAAAGAAGGAAAGAAGACAGACAGACAGGCAGACAGACAGACAGACAGACAGACAGACAGACAGACACATACATAAAGAAACATACAGACATATACATACACAGAGACAGATACACACACAGAGACATATACACAGACATACACACATAAACAAACATGCAGACACACACACACACACACACGTAGTACACACAAGTTGGAGGAAGATTTGCTAGGAAGAAGAGTTCACAGCAGAAGAGGTAGTGGCGGATAAGAAGGTAATAGGGTGAAAACAACTAAAACATGCTTAAAATTATCAAAAAATCAAAACAAAAAATATTATAAATTAAAAATCGAAGCAGAATTAGAGCAAAAGCTAAAATCACACAGCAGCTATATCGTGTGAGCTCCAACATGGCCTGAGTCCTGAATCAACCCTCATTAGGGCTCCCACTAGTCACCGAAAGGGGACATTAGAGGGCCAGCCAGTCTTCGCTGCCCACTTGTCAAACATTGAAAGCCAGGATACACAAGAATATTTGTTTGTTTGTTGCTTGTGTATGTTTCCTCCTCTCTCCTCCTCCTCTTTTACTGTTAAAAACTGTTTAAACTTTAAACCAAAAGCATTCTAAAACCTTGTTCACATGTGTGTGGTATAAACTCCTCCTAGATTTCTGACACAAGACCAACCTAGCCATGGACCCTCATTTCTATGCCTAGATGTAATTTAAAAATTATTGATAAAACTCAAGCAACTAGTCTAAAAATATTTCACTGCCTATCTGACCACTGCCCTTATTCGTGTTCGTTTTGGAAATTATATCATGTGGCATACACTGAACTGTAAGACTCACTATAGTGGATTTTAATCTAACAACATGGTTACTCTGGATGGAATACACACCTTTAATTCCCGCCGCCGGAATATAGACACACTCTTAGTACACAACCTTAATTCCAAACAACGAAGTCTAATTGAGGAGCAGACAAAGAGATGAATCAGAGAAAGATTTGACAGAACGAGTCAGAGATAGGATAAGCATAACTCTCACGAGGACAGCAAAGAGAAATTACATAAGAGCTGAATACAGAGAAAACAAAAGGGTTAATGGAGTAGAATTTTTGAGTACAGTACAGTTTATTGCAGTGCAGATCAGTTCCTGCAATTTAGTTAGTGGAGTTGAGAGGCAGTTTTTTTTTCCAAGTAGAGGAATTTAGTGAGCAACAGAGAGAAACAAGTTTGAATCAATCATCTAAGAGGGGAATGTTGATGCAGAACAGCTGAGTTGAACAAGTCCCTGAGCAGGGAAGAGAATAGGCCTGGACTTGCTGCCAGGCAGGGGAGGAGGAGTTAGAGGAGGAAGGAGGGGATTGAGCCATGAGCAGAGGTCCTGGAGACATCACAGAGGGAGAAGCTGGACCAAGAAAGCCATAAAGTTCAAGTATCTCTGGGATGTATGCTGGGAGGAAGCCAGATTATCTTAGAGGGTTAAAAATAGAGTAATAACTGCTCAGCTATTGTGCTGTAAAGCTTGTTAAAATAGTATAATAGAGTCTCAATCATTTGGGTGGGACTAAGATAGCTGGGCTAACAGATAAACTGACGGGGAAAACCCCATGTTTTCATAAAAATAACTTTAACAATGCCATGTTGAAGAAGGCTGATTTTTAAAACTACAATAACATTTTTATTGTCAGTTAATACCCTCTATTCACAACATATTACAATTAGTTATTTATTAGTTTATTTTAAATTATTATTGCTATCACTGTTGTTGCTGTTGTTACTATGTGTATAGTGTGCATGGGAAGGTAGGCACTCTTGCCATGGATCCTGTGAAGGTCAGAGGACAATTTTGCTGAATATGTTCTCTCCTTCTACCTTTTTGTGGTCTCCTGGGGACCTTACCTAGGCCATTAGCATGTGCCACACGTGCTGATCTCACGAGAAGCCGTATCTTATAGTTCTTGAAATACATCTGTGATGAATTCTTTAGGCTAGAATTATAGCTGTTAAAACCCCACAGACTTTCTATATCAGAAAACTGCCTTGTCCTCATCCTCCTTTTCTTCTTGATGGTGCTGGTTGTAGAATTTTTGGAAGGCGTTTCCCCTTAGTGCTTTGAAGCAGTAGCTTCCCTGTGTTCTTACACCAATTACTGAAGACAAGAGGACTCTCTGGCTCAGGGCGAGTCTCCTGCAGGTACCATGATCTTTCCTTCCTCTGGTACATTCCAAGGCTTCCTACTTAACCTTGATAGTCGGCAGTTTCATCGTCATGTATTATTTAGACATGGTCTTATTTGTAATTACCCTACCAGGTACTTAGAATGAATGCTCTGCCAGTCTGTGGATTCATCTCTTATAATCATCTCTTAAATACGGACGCGTATTCCCTCAGATCTGGCCAAATTACTGGACATGGGCACAGTGTTATCAGCCAACTGCTCTTTCAAATGTTACCAGCATACAATTCATTTTATCTACTCAAGAGTTAAATTTTAATTTAGCCAACTAAGTCAGCTTTAATTGGCTCCACCAATGGTCACTCCACACACCACAGGTCGTTCTTCACAAGCTGACAGTAAGGCCCTACTGCTGAAGACAACGTTTACTAATGACGTCACACTCAAGCTGGTACCCATCTGAGGCTTCACTCCTGCTGACTCATGTTTACGGTGCAGGGAGGTACCCTGTGTGTCGCCGGAGGGTGAAGACTCTCACCGACATCTCCCTCCGGCGAACCCTGTGACCTACAACGGTGACCAAAGGTTATGAAAGCAACCAACCACTTTTTAAATTTAAGGGCCCAACCCATGAAATGGAAGCCGTACTTGACACTTCTAAAGTGACCAAAAGTCTTAGATGGGCCTTAGAGGGAAGCCTATCCGTCTTCTTCTTCTAAGGGGGCATAGCAATAAAATGGCTCCTAATAATACATTGCTGTATACATAGATCAAGGCATCACTATGATGCATCATGCACTATGATGCATCTGAGTAGGAGTCAGAGAAGCTTCTTCTTGCAGTAAATGGGACATAACAGAGAAACCCACAAGTGGACAATGAATGCATAGAGTGTTCAGTCCTAAATGGGAAGTCTTCGTCAAACCCTTCTCCTCAAGGCCTGGGGACCTACGCAGAAGAAAAGGCAGAGAGGCTATAGGAGCCAGAAGCAGAGGATGACTACAAGGAAACAGCATCTTTCAGACACGACAGGGCTGATGCACATATAAGTTCACAGAGACGGGGACTGCGGATGTGGGGCCTGCATAGGTTCCGGCCAAGTGAGATCCCAGCCCAGAGAAAGGGAAGTGGATAAAGGTCCACTCCTAACAAGAGGTTATTTGGAAATGATATCTGCTGGGAAATGGAACATCAGTTTCCTCCAGTGACGTGTAACTGTGTGCATCAACCACACCAGGCAGGGCAGGCTCCATGCACAGAAATAATTGGACAGTACAAAAGAGACTCTGTGGGTTTTGCTTGCTTCATTTGTTTTGGTATTTGTGTGTGTGTGTCTGTGTGTGTGTGTGTGTGTGTGTGTGTGTGTGTGTGTGTGTGTGTGTGTGTTAGTATTTGTTTGGGTTGGGTTTGTTCTTGGTTTTAGAAAGAGAAAGAGGAAAAAAAAAACGAATTTGGGTGGGTAAGAGGGGGTATATGGGAAGAATTGGGGAAAGAGAAAAATGTGATCAAAATATATTGTATGAAATATTGTTTAAAGACATCAGCAAAACAAATTTCTAACTTGATTTAATTTAATTTTTAAATTTCAAATGGTTTCAATTCTGTTATATGTAACCTATGCACTGTATTTATGGCACTTTTGTTTGGTGAGTGCTAGGAAATGGGTATCATTCTGATCTTTATGTCTGTTAACATCACACATACACTGTAATGTTTTGCTATATTGATATTTAAAACAGGATCTGACCTTCTGTGTGTTTTGATGTCTGCTGTTGTAAGAGTGGGCTTCTTTATGCAACTGGAAACACAGGCTCTAGGCTTTTTGCTAATTTTTTCTTTCTTTTTTCTCTTTTCATTTTTCTTCTGATGCAGTTCACCTATTGTCCCCTCTCAGCCTCCTTGGCTGTCAGTCATTTCGGGATCCTTCATATTGGGGATGCTATCATGCTTATCACAGGCTTTTGCCAGGTCCAGTGGCGAGGTGTGGTCTTTGCCATAAGGTCAGCTCCTGGTCTGGAGTGGAACATTTGGATCCTTTTGCCATCCAGACCACCCCCCCGCCCCGCCCCAACTCAGAGCTATCTTTCCTGTGCCCGGAACACAGAGACTCAGTTTTGCAAGGCCTCCTCCCCACATCACTTGAGTTTCAGTTTCTTCTATGACTCAGAGACAAGTACGCTCTCAAACTCGCTCCTGTGCCTCGTGCTGTCTTTTGATTTTATGGAAAGTCTGAGATGACTGAGCGAGAATTCGCTGACCTCATTTGACCGGCAATCTCAACGTTAATCTGCCTTTGTTTTGCTATTAATGAATAATAAAAATATTACACACAACAAGGTCTTGTTTTTTTCTAATTAGATGTTTGACACAATCTTAAATCATGTTTAGATTTAGAATATTTCATGTCCCTTAGTTGTCGTTGAGCCATTCGCAGTAATGAGGAAGGCAGCTGGCATGTGGAGATGAACACCAGGTATTCAGAATTTCCTTTCCCACAGACAACACCAGCGTATGCAGGTGCAGGCTGTTTCTGCAGGATACACACTCATAGCTGTTCCCTTCCTCAGTGAGGAAGTTGCAGGCCCAGTGTGTGTTCTCTGTAATGACACCCACTTGCCAGTGTTAACAGGAGCATGGCTGGGCTCCCTTGATGGAAATTTGAAAAAGTCTGAATGTGATTATCAGAGTGAGGACATGAACACAAGAGAAGAAGCCCAGGCAGCCTGCACTTGGCAGCAGCTGCTGACACTAGAGGCACAGCTGCCTGAGGTGGCTCTGCTTCGCCTAACTAAACTCTGTGGAAACCATGGCATCAGGAGTCCAACCCTCGAAGGGACAGATCTAAGATAAGACAGGAGTCTCTGGTGCAGTTCTCTTGGGCAAGAAAGGAGATGTGATTATTCCATCTCTTCTATGGGGAGAAATGGGGGAAAGACTGATCCCAAGTCATAGGCTCAACCTACTGTTTCAGGTTTAGAAGATGATCAGAGAACAGACCTGCCTGTATCTAAATGAAACCCTGAGCAATGTTGGCCACAGGAACCCAGGGCACAGGAGGGGCGGCAACCATTACAGCCGCTGCCTTAGCTCACGCCCGAATCATATTTTTTTTCCTTAGAACATTTTAACAGCTTCCTGAGTCAATTCTTCCCTCTTATCTTGCCTTCATTTTTATTTCTTCTCGATACACGTGAGTCCAGAAGCCACTTGGTCCTCCCCCTTTACTCAGTATTTCTATCACAAACCAGCCACCCCTGACTCAATGACATCAGTTTTAAGTTTCTTTTGCTCCTGATGCCTCAGCATTTTGTTTTATCCAATGTCATTGGCGACTCCTTTATTTATTGGTCATATGCTGTGACTTACATACTCTGTTGATGAGTGAGACACATAATTATGTATGCTGTAAAGATTTTACATTATTTTTAACAGTAGCTAGTAGGCGCGTATATATGTATATATTATTATTTACAGTAACAGTAGGGCAGGTTAGTCTGGCCAACCACAGCTTATACACTAAATCTGAACTGCGAGTTGCTTTTGTATATCTCGGGGTTAATATTGGGGTTTTCATTTTTAGTGGGGTTGATGAGAATCAGAGACTTAGTAACTCATGACACGTGAAAATAATCTGAAGTTCAAGTTTTGGTATCCATAGTGTAATATGAGAGCAATAGCCTGCTAGCTTGTGAACATGCTCTCTGTGGCATTAGTAAAGTTGAATGACCACAGTGCAGAGTGTGTGGCCTGTAGAGTTTCATGTCTGTGTTATCCAGGGATTTATAGCAAAAGGGTTGCTAGCTCCCAGAATGGGTGACAGACTGAAAACTGTGACTTAGAGGGAATCCGCATCTGCTCACAGCTACAGTGTGCCGTCCGGAGGTCTTAGACACTGTGCTCAGCCTTTGAACTACCGCTGGCATCACTGCTTGGTAACTTGTCCATCATCTAGGCAAGAATCAACATCTTCCAGCCTGGGGCTCTGCAACAAGAGAGCTTCCCGGAGCCCAGTCACTTGTGTCATTTCTTTGCATTCCTTATCACACTAAGTCTCAACTCACTTGCAGGGCGTTTCTGACCACCTTTCCTGAAGACTTTGGAGCCCTTGTTAGCAAGTGCTGCTGAGCAATCTGGCCATGCCTGGTTAAAGGTATTTGTATGTGTCATTATTTTTCTAGTACCTCAGCCATGGCAGAGAATATGTCCAATAGATAGAATTAAATAAATCAACTATTTATATTCATAATAGAGATAGATGACTAATAGTCCCATGGCTGTTTCCATGTGTCTTCTGCCACCTCGACAGCCACCATTCCTAGGCCTTGCCCAACACAGGAACCAACAGCATGTGTCTAACATTTCTCAGGCCCTAAGCAATCATTCCCAAGAATTATGATTTTTTTTTTTGCCAAGTACTCACATTATAGTGAAGTGTCTTCATCAATTAAGTATTATCCAGGTGTCTGGGCATCAGTGTTGCAGGGCTCTTTTGCAAATGGCCACGTGAGTCAGTTCAACTGTTTCACTCAATCCATTCTTTGCCTCCTAACCCCCAACTTTCTCTGAAGGCACTGGACTCAAAACAACTGTATCCAGAATCAAAGCTCTGCCCCAGACCTCCTGCTCTGTCATTGCTTATTTCATGGTCACAGGCTCTAGCACACGGCTGATGACTGCAACAAATGTCCTTTTTATCCTCAAGAGCAGTGTGCCAGTCCTGCAAGCAGGTTCTGCAAATGTTTTAGAAAGATAAAACTTTAAAACAGGAAGATGGTGGAGTATGACTCAGGAACTCATTAGTACTGGGAGTTTTAAGGCTCAAAATTAGCCTCACTCATCATGTTATTAAATTCTCTCTTTCCTGATATATACCCGAATACCACCACCTGATGCTGCTTCTAGTCTACTGTCAAAGATTCACCCTTTACATACAATTTTCACATTCTCAACTTATTGTCTCTTCTAAAAACCTGGGATAGTACATTTTAGACTTTAAAATGGGGCACAGAACTGCTGGGGAGATGACTTAGTCATCTGCATTTGATCCCTAGAGTCCATATTAAGAGCATGTAGTGGGGACTCAGGTGATGGCTCAGTGGGTAAGGGTGCTTGCAGACAACCCTGAAGACTTGGATTTAACCCCCATAACTCACAGGAAGGAGGGAGGGGACAATATAGTCCTGCAACTTGTCCTCCGACCTCCAGATGTGTGTCCTCACATGTGCACATGCATACAGACACAGACAGACAGACAGACACACACACACACACACACACACACACACAGAGGGGTGGGGACGGGGGAAGAGAGAGGGGGGGGAGGGAGGGAGAGGGAGGGAGGGAGAGAGAGAATGTAAAAATAAGAAAGGAGATAGTACACATTTGCAATCCCAGTGCTAGTGAGGTAGAGAAAGGCTGATATCTGGAGCTTACTCTTTAACCTGTCTAGCTGAATAGGCAAGCTCCAAGCCAACAAGAGATGCTGTCTCAAAATCCTGTGTCCCGAGGACAACACCCAAGATAGCCCTCTGTCTTCACATAGACACATATGCACATGTAACCATATGTGGTGGTTGTTTGTACCTCATGTCGTGCCTCAGTTGTATGTCTATCTTTCTTCTCTTCTTGCTTCTTTTTTCTATCTTTTTAAGAGATAGGCTCTCATGTAGCCCAGGTTAGCCTTGAACTTGGTAGGTAGTGGAGAATATGCTGACTGACCTCCTTACCTTCCTGCCTTCCTGTCCCCAGTGCTGGGATTACAGGTGTGACTGACCACAGAGGCTGAACTTCTTTAATAACTGCCAGCTAAAGGGATATAGTTTCCAACTATACTTCCAGGAATGGCTCCATACTTGCCAGTAAATGCTGTGACAGGAGCTGGAGGGACAGCTCAGCAGTTAAGATCCCTGGCTACACTTCCAGAGGATCTGAGTTCAACTCCCAGCACCCACATGGCAGCTCACAACTGTCGGTAACTCTAGTTACATGGGACCTGACATCCTCATACAGACATACATGCAGGCAAAACAATGCACATAAAATTAAGTTAAAAAAATATTGCGGCAGAACACGTTCTGTATTTCTACATCCTCTTGTATCGTGCTTTTGTCTCTGCTCCCCGACTTTCCCCTATTCTTGCACAGCTACTTTGAGCTAAATTATATGGAAGAATTACTAAATCCTAGGCCAGGTGTTTATGAAATGATGAAGGTGTGTAAACCAAGGCATTGACTTTGGAGAGTTGTAGTTACTATGCACCGGCAGCTACCACCTGAGTATCAGTCCAGATGCACCTTTCTCTGGAATTTAGACAGAATTTTTACAAGGTGAGATTTCCCTTTTACTGAATTAATTTCTAGCCCTTTCCTTTAGACCCATTAGCCTTGCAGGTCTTGGGTCTGTGCCACTGTTAATTTTCAGAATTTAATAACGACCCTGGGATTCTGCCAATGAGATTTTAATTAATTTTTGACAGTCAGGTTAAAACGACGACGTCTCCCAGCTTGCTTTTCAGTTCTCTCTTCTGATTGTTTCGTTTTTCTTTTTATCCCAGCAGACACTATACATTGTCCTTTTGCCTAACCGTGTTCGCAATGGTCGCATGTTACTGACAGTTTAACGATGGCAGCCACTGAAAAGCTCACAGTGAAGAAGAACGTGATCGCAAGAAACTTTGATGGCACATTCGACTGTTCTGATGACAAACTGCTGCCTCACAGAGATCACTGTCCCCATTCATCCTCATCCTCTGCGAACTTTTACCTTAGGATGTGACGTTCAAGTCAGAGGAGATTGCAAAAGCCACCTGCAGTGTCACCACTGCTGACAACTTCCTAATATCAGCATTGATTCTTTGGTTCATTTTCCCTTTCTGCATTTTTCTTGAACAGTGGAAGCCAGAGCTGTACTTAAGGCGACATGAGAACTAACGGCTGGTGTCTGTGTGTGCCTGTAATTCCAGCACTTGGAAGGCCAGGTCAGAAGGGGTGGGAGGTCAAGGCCAGCCCAGGCTGCATAACAAGACCCCACTGAACAACAAAGAACAAACGAACTGCCATTTACCCCTCACCTAAGAGTGTACAATGAAAGCAAAGTCAGCTAACGACGAATACAACCTCACTGTCTCAAGAACCGGTTGTTTCACATAGGGATCTCTATTTGGGAATAAGACACCACAATCCAGGATCATGCGGTTACGGTGTTTGGAAGAAACGTACATGGTCCAGTCATTAACCTGAAATTATCATTCAGCGAATACCATCAACTCGAGAAGGGAGCTGTTTTCTTAATATGATGGAGAATATAGATCTATGTCATTAGACCCCCAAGCCAAATGGTCTTGCCATTCTGACGACCTCTGCCTCAGTCAGAGCCCCATGAAGACACACTCAGGGAAGGAGCATAGAGACTGATGTCACAAGATGCTTACTTGTCAACACGGTGATTGATCTGGATGGTTTAGTGACCACGTTCCCGTTGACCACCACCAGAGTGATGACGTAATAAAGGCCATGATAAGTGGCCTGAAAGACCACCGGAGGAGGCAATGTGCTGTTGAATTCCTCAAATTCGAAGAAATAGTTTTTGGATTCACCAGCTACCCTCACAACATACACAGATGCAGGGCTGACGACATCAGAAGCTTCTAAAGACACAACGATGCTGTTGTCATCTCGGACAGTCACGTGGAACGTTGCAACAACCTGTTCAAGAGAAAGACAATAGATTGGGTCAAGTGATGTGCAATAAAATATGCCAAGACAATTTTCCTAAAACTAACATTTGTGGTGAACATGGTTACCTATGGTAGATACAGGTATTTGAGCCACAAAACAAAAGTCAGTTTTCCCATCTCATGAAAAATGATCTCAGAGTCTCATAATGAACATTTGATATTATATTGATAAACCTGTCTCCAGCTCGTGGAGAATTTAATGCGAGAAGCACACAGTACACATCAAATGGATGAACAAATGACAAATGAAGTCACTGTCCAAGTCAATTTCCAGGGAAGCTCTGTGTTCTGGTAAGTGGGAGAAGTGTTTGAACAAACACTATTTTAGAGGAAGTTATTTCAAGGTCATTCATTCTTTCCTTTCTCTTGGTCACCTGTCAGTTCTGAAAGTGGGGAAGATGTCAGGACAGAGTCCTATGGTGGTAATTCCCTTCCTTATAGATGAGCCAGCTCTTAAGGAGACACCATGGCAAGATGAAGAATCAACTATACTGAAGAGCCATGGGTGCCTAAAATCCTTCCTTCCAGTCTTCAGATAAATTTAAGGGCTGGGGATATAGCTCAGTCGGTAGAGTGCTTAGCTTGCATGCATGAAACTAGATTCAGTGCCAACTAACACACACACACACACACACACACACACACACACACACACACACACACGCCAGATAAATGCCTCAGGCAACACAGCACAGTGGTTGAGAGCATTTGCCTCTGTATTGTGAGAACTGGAATTCTGCTCCCAGCACCCACATTGTACAGCTCACGACTGCTTATAACTCCAGTTCCGTGACCTCTGACGTTCTCCTATGGCCTCCTTGGTCACCCACACACAGCTGCACACGTGTGCTCATACACACACACACACTAAAAATAAAAGAAAACTTTTTTTAAAAAAATGTATCAATTACATTGAAAAATCATTTGCATAGCTATCCTAAATGTCTATTCTTGGTTCTATGCAGGCTCCAAGGGCAGAAATAACCCACTTCTGTTTTCAACCAAGCCTCATGTGCTGTGTTCACCTATTTTTTTTGATTCTTCACACACTTGATGACGTGTACGAGTTGTCTCACTGCCATGAGCCCCAGATTTATCTACTATAGCAGGTGCACAGAAGAACTGCTGCAAGTGGTTAACCATCTGCCCAGTGTAGGTGCCGTAGTCAGCACTACACAGAACATCTACAAATGGCATCGCAGCATGAAAGATATTTGCCATGATATAAATATGGCTACTTTCAGTCTCACTTTGTAGTTGAGGATCAGAAAGGTGCTCTTCCAAGGTCATAAGTTCAAAACCCATAGTGCCCTTTTCATAGCATGCCTTTTATTGTCTCCTTCCCTTGTTTCTTAACACTGAGTTTGCCACACAACAAATACATGAAAGGATCAATGTCCTGCTGATTTCCTGTATCACATGTGGACATTCATCTCTTAAAATTAATCTATTTATTGATTTTTGTGTGTGACACCTATTTTTAGCAACTAAATTAAACAGAGTATACACCAAAGTCCTAAAAGATGGTATGAGAGACCTAAAAATGTGCCAGTTTTTCTTCTTTTGAACTCATTTTTATGGGAGTTAGATTCGTATGTATTTAATTTTATCTTCACATTAAACAGGCCAGATTGTCTTCACGGTATTTTAACCATACTGGTTGTTAGGCTTTGTACGCCACCTTAGGTCAGGAGCTGGAACCTATTTATAAGTGTTCCCATAGCCCCAGGATCAGAGCCTAGGTACACTCTGCTGTGGGTGCTCATGTTTGTAAGAGAAGATAGTTTCTGCGCCTTCTAAATGTCTTGCTATCCATATTGTCTCTCATTCTCAGACACAGGAAACCTGTGTTGTGGGTGCCTACTTCTTCTGTATTCACAGGACACTGAATCTCTTGCCTCATCGATGATTCGTTCTTCTGCACAATGAGCACAACTGTTGGGTGGTGATGGCCATGCTCCTCGGAAATGCAGGGCTGTGCACAGCTGACCTCCATGCTCATCAGAAGGGCAGAACTGTGCACAGCTGACCTCTCATCACTGGCGAGAGGCTAGCACAGAAGCACTCAGCCTTTTTGTCTCCTGAGTCGACTTCCTAATGCTAAATGCTGCTGTCCCTGAGCATTTACAAATGGCTGCATTTGGTGCCCAGTCTCAGCCTGTGCTTTCCTTGCTCAGAAGAAAGACCTGAGACTCATCCTTAGTGACCTGGAGCAGCAGAGGGAGTGATTGTTAGGGATGGAGAAGGCTGAGCTATGAGGAAAGGAAACAGAGATTCAAGTACAGATGTGACTCAGAACAAGACGGCACTTGGTGATTTCCATGGCAGTTCATAAAATGCCTGGTGAATCAGAAACCCTGGTTATAGATACATCTTCAGCTTAGCTGATGAGTGATGAGAAAAACACTTTGATTTTTAACTTACTGAAGAGTTTGACAAAATATGCTACTTTTCTTGATAATAGTTTTTATTTAAGTGCAATTCATACTTTGTTTGGAATCTCAGAATTTTTCTATCTTGGTGACCTAAAATAATTAGCCTTACTAGTAAGCATTGTTTTTCACAAATAATATATACATATACATATATATGTATAAATTCACAATGACTATTTTGTTCAACAGCTTATAGTTTCATTTGGGGCAAAGAAACATAAAAGTTATTATTATTATTATTATTATTATTATTATTATTATTATTATTATTATTTGTGGTACCAAATAATAATACTGTCATTATCATTATTATTTCATTCATCTCTTTCACACAGATAACAATTTTTATCCCATAACAACAATGAAAAGGTTCTGTTAATCAAAATGTAGACAAGCCAAACATTGGGTATTTAATAACACTCAAGTCTGACTTTTGTGTCTTACTCATTATAGAAGTTAGTTCCCTAACTCAGAAAACATCATGTTTACAAACATCAAAGTCGTAACTATAAATAATTTTTTCCACCATGTCTTAGCCAGCCAGGAACTGTGGCTGCAGTTGTGGAGAGGGGAAGCCAGGGCACTTTTCATGTTTGACGAGATGTCTGCCACGTCACGATGCTTCACAGACAGCGAATCTTCCAGAGAAGGGAGTAATCCCTGAAACACCAGTGGCAGCTTTGGGGATGATTGTATCAGCTATGAGGATAGGTCTTGGGCCATGAACTCCCAGATTGCCAAAAATAAGTCAGAGTAGCTAATCAGATTCATTTGCTGGGACTAATGAGGACAGGCAGTGGGCCAAGTGAGAGTTAGGCAGTGGGCCAGAAAGGAACCTTGCCTCCGCTGCTGTCTTTCTGGGACTTGTCTGTGCTCAGGAGGAGAGTCTCACTGCGTGCTTTAGGCATGGCTCCTCCGCTAAGGGCAGGAAGGGCTAAAAGTAACTATTCCTAAATTATGTGGTGTCTGTAAAAATATTTTAAGAACGAATTTTTTGAGGCTGGGTACTACTAGTTTTGCTTAAGTCTGCAGTAAGATTTTTGCCTAAACTACTTTACATGGTTTTAAAGGTTTTCTTTTTTTTTAAATTGTTTGCCAGCTTCACACATTTATAAGATGAATTTGCGTAGCTCTCAGCTCATCCCCCTCCCTCAGTACCTCCCTCTCTCACTGCTGTGCTTCTCAGCAACTCTCCCTTCTACTGTCATGTCTTGGTTTTGTGGGAGCCGCTGAGGTTAAGAGCAGCTTCTAGCCAGAGCAAACCTGGGGGGCTATTTACTGGAACAAGGAGAACTTGGCTGTAGCTATGGCACTGAAGAATATGATACGCCTTCCCCAGCAACTGTCAATTGTCAACAGTTCCTCTTGAGAGGTGGGACCACACGGGAGGAAATGACCGAACCATGTCTAGGCTCCTATCCCCTCACGCCTCATGGCATTTATGGTTCATGAACTAAAGATCAGCTCTCAGGGGAAGCAGCTGGGGCCTGAGGTTTGGCTGTAGCTAGAAGTGGGAATCCAGGAGCCTGTAATTGGCCCATAACCAATCCTGGGAGAAAAGAGCTACTAGAGATAGTACTAAAACCAGTACTAAAAAGATCCAGAGGCATAAGATAAGGAATGAGATTGGCCTCCACTGTCCCCAGTAAAGGCAATAATAATGACTCCTATCAGACAAGCTTTTGAAATGAGCATTTTTAAAGCAGTTATCAGACATAAGCATTATTATCTCTGGTTAATACAGCAAGTTAGAAAAATTTGTTTACCTCCATAGTATAAGGCTCAGAGCCAGGGGTTCTGTGTTCATAGTTCTACTCTGTAGTTTATTACCTGTGAGCACTCATGGAAGTCTAAGGATCTCTGAGTTTCATTTTCATGCTGTGTAGAATAAAGAAATCTTATAACTCATGGGTTGTGTGTGCGAGGACGGAGGTCTATAGCATCCGAGCACAGTAGGAATGATAACTAAATCCCATTACTCACTAGGCACTAGTAAGAAATACCAATGACGTTTTCTTATCAAGCTGCTGTACCTGCAGGAATGAAATGGCAGCTTGTTATACCGAACAGTGTAGTGCCTATTTCCAGTCACTGTGGAGATGTAACACATCTGAGGAAGGAATTCAACCTAGCATTTTAAAAACGACAACAGCAAAACAGCGATGCTGAGAGATGGGCCAAGATGTTACATGACGTGGAGGAGAATCAGAAAACCCATGTATCCAACCTTATGTTTTGTAATCATCCTTGAATTCACTTTCTCAATGAGTCCTCAAAACGCCCAATGAAGTTGTTATTTCAATCCACAGGTTAAGATGTTGAAGGTCCAAGATACTACAACTCGTATTGTGTGAAAGAAAAGGCACCATCCCAAGAAACAGTCAACTTGGCTCAGCTGAGTGATTGCCCAGGTTAGACTGATCTGTGGAGACTTGTCCTGATCACTCATGACGTCAGAGGGCATGGTCCACTATGGGCAGCACCCGTCTCCCGACAGGAGGGTCTAGGCTGCATAAGAAGCCAGTTTCTTCTACGGTTTCTGGTTGGGTTCTTACCTGGATTTTATCCCATGGTTGACTGAGACCTGCAAGTGTAAGTGAAAAGAAACCCTTTCTGCCACTGCGCTACTTCTGGCTGTACTGTTACATGGTAACAACAGAACGAAACTAGAGTATAAATTTAAGGAAATGCTTTCCGCTACAAATTTTTATTGCTTTTAGTTATGCCTTTGTCCCTAGGCTATAAGGACATGATGAAAGGACGATTTCCCAAACGCTACCTTCCATATCCCTGTGCAGTTGATGGGGGACTCCCTCCCACAGAACATGGCTGATTCTAGGTCATACTCGATAGTTGATTGTAAAGTGTGGTATGAAAAAAAGAAAAGCCCTTTGAGGATTAACAGAGTTAAATTTGAGTTCCGCTTCATAGCTATTTTCTCATTTTAACTCTTCCTACGTGTATCCAACCCAGAGATAGCTGTGAATGGATTCAACTCAATGCATTTGTAGATGACAATGTCATATTAAAATGCCAAAGGGGTGGACATCCTCTTGGTCTCTGTTGTCTCAGGTGAGTGTCAGATATACTAGACCCTAGTGAGTGAATCGCTCTCAATCTCTCAGTCCTCCCACTCCCTCCCTCTCCCTCCCTGCCCCCCCCCCCCGTGTGTGAGACAGCTTTTGAGTGGAGGCTACAGGATGACTTGCAGGAATGAGCTCTCTGTCTCTTTCCATCTTGTGGATCAGAGGGATTGAACTCAGGTCGTCAGGCTTGGTGACAGGAGCATTTACCCTAATGGTACTAGTACATTTCTGATCAATTTTCTCATTGGTTTTCTTTAGACTATATAAGTTTTAGAAGCTGTATTTTTTTTTTTGATAGGACACACATCCTGAGGATAACACACGAACCAGCGATCTTAACTTTCGGTCCATTTACCCATACATTAGTGCTATTCTTCCGTGACGTCATCAACAAAAGCATTTCTTTTTCTCTTAGCACTGTGACAGCCTGAGCTCATGTATTTGAGTGAGGTAACCATGGAAACAGTGTTAATACTAACAGTTCTAAGAAAATTGGCAACCTGGAAATTGTGCTTAGCTGATGATTGACAGGGGTGGGGGTTTGGGAGGTGGAGGTGGATTTTTACCCCAAGGGGGTCACAAAATCCAAATTATCTCAGCAGGTGAGGACCTAGGTAAAGTCTAGACCCCTGTGACTTCTTTCTAGCTTAATGGTCTATGAGAAGACAAATGATGCTGGTAAGCTAATTTTGTCTTTTTTGAGGAAAGTTTGAAAATGGCCTTTCCTTGTGAAAATGTTTGGGCAAATGCTGTTGTTTTATTCACTGGAAGATACTGTGAAAGATGGTGGTGCAGGACTCTTATTTTAGAATGCCCGAGTTTAGTTAAATTTCCCAATAGCCATGAAATATCTTTCCATCGGTGATACCAGTTAATTAAATCTTGAAGAAAGTTAACTAGGAGCGTAGCCTGCTGCCCAAGATCACCACATGCTTGCTTAGGTACGACCCTTGTGGCATTTGGTAGCTCTGTCCTTTCGTGGCTCTTCCCTTTAAGTTGCTTAGGTCCACAGGAGCATGTGGGACCTTTAGAGTCTCATGTGTCCATTGTCACCGGAACTCTTAAAAATGTTCCCCATATTCAGAGGGAAGAATCTAAGTTAACGAAATGGAGAGCACCAATTCACAGTCCTCTCTCAGTGTTTACTTTCCAATATTAATGCTCTTCAACTACCACAGAAGAAGCTTCTTCCATAGGGATGAGGGCCACACTTATCTGTGCCTTTAAGGATCAACATTGAAAGTTCAGTTAGGAATTATGCTGGCTTAGTAAAGTGATGGTAGGGGGTTATTATCTGGGGTTCCTTCCTGACCTAGCTAGCCATCAGTAGTTCCCAGTACTGGGCAGGGTTTCCCTCCTATTAAATGCGCCTTTAGCCCACTGAGGCTGCTGCTGGCAACCGCCGAGGTATCAATGCCACTGCTGTCCCTTTAGGAATGTCTTGTCATACAAGTCATTGTGGTCCTTCATGGGAGGCTCTGCACACTTGGGAGAGGAGCTGGAAAGATCACAAGCCAGAGGACCAAGAAGTCTGTGACAGTGTGGGCTTACGTACAACAGAAGCTCTGCATCCGTGACGTCTCAACAATATATGACTGCATAACGAGACCTGAACAATTCTAATGCCTGCTGATACTCCAAAGTGTTTGGGGAAAGCCTATCAGGGCCCTATCCCTAGATGAAAACATATAGACAATTAATGAGTGCTGAGAAATGGAGAGTTGGTTTTTCTAATACCAAGCAGTCAGCCCCAAAATCATACACTTATAAGCAATGCTAAAGGAATTCAGTATGCTGTATTTATATATTTATTCATCTATATAATTAATATTATATGTAATTTTTAAAAAGAGGCCATGAAACTGAGAAAGTTTGGAGGGAGAAGATGGAGGGGAAATGTAATTATATTGTAGTAAAAAATAAAAATTTTAAGAAGTTAAGGATTGGTGCTAAGGTAAAAGTACCATTAGGTTATAAAGTAGGAAGTAGTCACATTCCTACTCTTAAACAAAAGCAAATGTGCCCCATATTGCCTGATAGCTCCAGAACTCCTATTGGAGAAAATAACCACTTGGTAAAAAAGAAAACATTGGGAGGGTCTGAAGAGAAAGATCTGGGCAAATGAGCAAAGCCATAAACAGCCAAACTGGTATTCTGCTTATAAAAACAAATGGCTTTATTCCAGGAAGTGTGGGGAGAAATGAAAGACAAAGAGATAAGAAAACCATGGAGAGAGGAGCCAGCAAGATAGTGTGATGCTGGGAAGGGGAAGAAGGGGCAGGCAGCCAATGGAAACACACAGATGGAGAGGGGGAGAAGGGGCATTTGAAGCTGGAAATGCTTAATGTTGCCTTTGAAGGTGGCATTTTAATCAGCAAATGTTTCCCTCCCCTGGGTTCCCAGTCTTTTGGAAGGTCTGCATCACTCCCAGGTCCTTGGTGTGAATTCACTAAGAAGGCTTCACACCAGCATGGTAGGGCACAGGCGTGGCCTTTCAGGAACCTGGCACCCGAAGGGAGAGGAACGGGTGAGAACGAGCATTTCCACTAAGCGAGTAAAAATCACATGGGGTATTTGAAATTTTATCAGAGTGGAGCGGATTTGGAGCCCACTTTATTTAAGTGTCCATGAAAGGGAAGACATTTCTGACTGCGGTGAAGTGCTGATGACAATAGGCAGAGGTGAGAGGGGTTAAAATGATGGAATGATTTGGGAAAGAAATAATGGTAATTTGGATCTAAGTAGCCTTAAGAGAGTGCACAGAACTCTAAACCCATTGACTTGGAGTGGTACATGCATGCATACACATGCGCTCTCTCTCTCTCTCTCTCTCTCTCTCTCTCTCTCTCTCTCTCTGTGTGTGTGTGTGTGTGTGTGTGTGTGTGTGTCTCACACTCACACAAACACATACATCACAGTCTCTCTCTCTCTCTCTCTCTCTCTCTCTCTCTCTCTCTCTCTCTCTCACATACATACACACAAACTGTCTCTCTCTCTCTCTCTCTCTCTCACACACACACACACACACAGTCTCTCTCTCTCACACACACACACACAGACACACTTCACTATCATATACAGGAGGCTGTGCATGCAGATATGGTGGCGGAAGGAAGAGGATGGCAGATAGCATTGCTTCAGTTGGCTTAATGCCATTCTCACCAGGTACTAAGCTAAAACTAGCTGCTTTACGCTGTCACTCAGAAACCTTCACAGTTTGCAATCTGGCGTCTCTACCACAACTGCTCCATCACAATTTTCAAGAACTCAGCTAACAGCCCAAACTCAGCCGCATCCTTCTGCGTCAGGTGCTCCCTGTTTCTGCAGGAGGATGTGTTCCTTCAGGCTAAAGTTTTTCTTCCCTCACTTTGGCTGTCTCACATCACCTCTCTCTTTAAACAATCAACTTTTATGAGTGGCCTTTGAGAATTAGTCTGGTTTTGAAATCTTACAATCCGTATTGAGCCCTCTTGGGACACATCCCTCTCTACGCCAAACTCTACAGCTCTGGTAACAGGCTGGTTGTTCTTACTGAGGAAGCAGAACTCATTTTCCACATCTCTTCTTCTTCACCCCAGATCCTCCTACCTTCGCTTACATATTTAAAGATTCTCAAACTGATACACAAAGAGGAAACGTGTGTGCAGGTTCTACAGAGGAGGGGGAGTAAACGGGGGCATTTTTTTCTCGTTCATCTTTATTTCCCAGTGTTGGCTTTAGTCACCACTGCGTGAGTGGGGTGTCCAGTCATCACTGATGCTATTTAGAATCAGCAAGAGATGGGAACAACAGCATGATATTTATATTTTGTAAACGAAGCTCAGAAATACCCTTGTCTCTGAGAACAGCTGTAGAAGGACAGTCCGCAGTCAACTGTGCTCAGTGAAAGGCTCCATTCTTCAGAAAGTTGCACTTGTACATAAAGCAGCCTCTCACACTGGGGGTTGAGACACGTCATGGCTTTCATGTGACATACTGTATTTGTTAACTGCTGTTTCGCTGTTAAATAGTTTCCCATTTCCATGACTGTATCTTTCAAAAAGTATTAAAAGGTAGGAATTTTGCATCAGACCGAAATAATCTTAAAAGTAGTCCAACAATTAGATATACTTTTTTTTTTACTTTTTTTAATTTTTAATTTGTTCATTTTACAACCTGATTGTAGCCCCCTCCCTCATTGACTCCTGCCCACGCTCCCTCACTCACACCCCCTCCTTCCCTCCTCCCATAGTCCTCAGAAAGGAATCCCTCCTCCCCTAACATCTGGCCTCAGCTTGTCAAGTCTCATCTGGACTGCCTGCATCCTCTTCCTCTGTGGCCTGGTAAAGCTGTTCTGCCAAGGGGGAAGTCACCAACATGTGGGGGCAGAGTCCATAACAGAAGTAGTTCCTGCTCCTCATATTACGGCACTACATCTGAGGAGAGGATCTAGGTCCACACTATGCAAGGTCCTTGGTTGGTGCATCAGTCTCTGCAGCACACCACCACCCCGCCCTGCCCTGTGCCCAGATTTGCTGGCTCCATTGGTCTCTTTGTGGAGCTCCTGACCCCTCCAGGTCCTTCTGTTTCCCAACTCCTCCATAAGACTCACTGGGCTTCCCCCTGAAACTTGGGTGTGTCTCAGTATCTGCTTGGATCTCCTGCTAGGTAGAGTCTTTCAGAGGACCTCTATGGTAGGCTCACTTCCTGTTTTTTCTCTTCACTGCTTCCTGTGTCTATTCTATTTGCCCTTCTGAATGAGAATTAAACATTCTCCCTAGGATCCTCCTTGTTATTTAGTTTCTTTAGGTCTGTGTATTGTAGTGTGGCTATCCTGTGTTATTTGGCTAATATCTGCTTATAAATGAGTATGTACCATGCATGTCTATTCTGGGTCTGGGTTATGTCACTCAGGATGATATTTTCTAGTTCCATCCATTTGCCTGCAAATTTCAAGATTTCCTTTTTAAAAAAAATAGCTGAGTAGTATTCCATTGTGTAAATGTACCACAGTTTCTTTATCCATTTTTCAGTTGAGGGACGTCTAGGTTGTTTCCAGATTCTGGGTGTTATGAATAAAGCTGCTATGAACATAATTGAGCAAATGTCCTTGTGTGGTGGAGCATCTTTCGGGTCCTGAACCTCATGGCAGTTGTGAACTATTCTATAGTACTCTAGAGTATATCCTTGTTTATGAAGACAGTTGCCCTTGGTGGCCCGACACAAGTACTCTATGCCAGTGTACAATAATCTACAGTGTTTAGGGTAAGACGTTTCCATGTGTGAACTTTTATTCATCTATAATAAAGTCACAGCATGTTTACAGACAGATGAGGGTAAAAGCATCATAGTTTGAAATCTACGGCAACACCCGGGAGCTTCTGAGATGTACCTTTCCTATCTTGAATACCCTGAAAAATAGCCTAAAAGTCAATGTTGAATTTTCATTTCTTAACCGGTTGACCTCTTCGTCCTCCTCCCATGGTTCCTCTTTCTCCTCCGTTCACGTGTCTGCTTACTCTTCTAAGCTTCCTGGTAGATTTTAGCCTCATAGGTATAAAAACTGGCTCATTGTCTAGCATTTTACTTTGCTTTTTAGAGTTTAATGAATGTTTGCAAAATTAAATCCATCTCCATAAATTTATTGAACCCTTGACCACAGATTCTTACTGTGTGAGGACAGCTCCCGTGTGTCAGAGTATTGACTAGTATATCTCAATTTCTATTTTGCTAAGCTGAAACCCTAATCGTTAGAGACAGAAATGAGAGGAAAAAAAAAAAACGTGCCCAGCAAGGGAGACAACAAGACAAGGAGAAATGGAAGCAAATGGAGAGGGGGATGGGATCTAACAGAGGAGAAAAACAAAGTAAAAAGGAAAGGTAAGTGGGACATGAGGGGAAAAACTTCCAAAATAATAAGAAGAATAAAGGACCCGTGGAGACTAGTGCTGATATTTTTGTGCCTTAGATGCTATTATTTACTTGTGTTATTAATTACTTAGTACTTACTCTTCCTCACTATTGGGCAGATAGAGCAAGCTGAGCATTGGTTACATCTCACTTGTCCCCTTTTCTGCTATTGACTCTCCTCCTTTTCTCCCACGACTAGGCTACAAGTCAGTTTTCACTTTCAGAGAATTATGTGCTCATTCACTTGGCTAGGCTTGTGAATGGAGAGTCCAGACACTGGATGGGAGACTGGGCCTGAGGCCTGCCTACACTGAATAAGTCTGCAGAGTCAAGCTGAGCACACAAGTCATGTATAAGACATCTAAGAGACACATACCAGATTTCCTCTTAGACACTAGCATTTGGGGTCTGTTTTCTTCAGTCATTTCTCCTAAGCCATATTCTGTTAGCTTAAGCTTTTAGGAGGCAAATCATAGACTATTTACTCACATAAATTACTAACACTCTATAATAATACAATATATTTTCCAAACATGGTTGTGCATAATTTGTAGTAGGTAATAGGAATAATTACATATACTTAGTGCATAACAGGGCAATTCTCTCCTTCATTTGGAATATGAAATACCATTAACATGATGCATTAGTTTAGTTGATTAATGGGACTACTTTGGTGCAATCCATTTAGCACTTAATGTTAAGAGATTTTTTTCCTTATCAGGTAATTATTATTTAAGCCCAAACTGACTCCTGTAATGAAAAAGAGAAATGAAGGATAACAACAACAGTTAGCACATGTTAAGTGCATAATTCATTCCAGGCATCGTTTCAGATGAGTTGTGCCTCTTTCTTCAAACAATGTTTAGAAATTATTATTATTATTATTATTATTATTATTATTATTATTATTATTACTATTACTATTACTATTATTATTATTATTATTAGTAGTAGTAGTAGTAGTAGTAGTATTTAATCAATGACTAGAAGTAGACAACAGGAATTTAAATAGAAATTTAAGTAGTAATTTTACATTCTTACTTTCTGCTCAATATAAGAGAAAGAGAATGTTTGTGTGCAAAAGAGAAAAAAAATCTTGCCCTCACAGAAATTAATTAAAAAAAATATTAACTGTCATAATCAGCAAACATTATAAGGACAGAGTGTTATGGTAGAAATAATGCCTTACTATAAAAAGTGAACTAAACAGTTGATCTGGAACCAACCAGGTAAAGAGTGTGGTGCTGGGCATTCCAGATACTGGGTGTCTTGGGGGGAAAGAATGAATACACCAATCTTCTCAGCAGAGGCAGGACTTTCCAAATCAGCTAGATGTCATGGAGGTCCTGTCCTCTGTGGGTGTTAATGCTTGGTGTGTGAGAAGACATGAGCAGCCTTCTGTGAAAACAAAGGCCTGAGTGATACTGTATAGCTTGGATTGGGATAAGGAGGACCCTGAGATCATTAAGCCAAGGGAGTGCAAGGCCCAGGATAAGGAAGATCGTTAGTAAAGAGCACGCATAGGAGAATAATTCTCCAATATAGTCTTCTTGAATTTAAGCCAATTTATTTTATATTATACTTATAATATTTTTATATATTTATATTATAATGTTTCATGTTCTTAAATTTGTCAAAGCCATGTGTTTTTCTTTTCTGTCTCAAGAGACGAAGCTTACTTGGATAGACTTCCTGTTCATTCTCTAGAGACACTAAGGAAATTAGATGGTTGGGTCAATGGTGGGAGTTAAGGCTGTTTTTGAAAATAGATGATGATTTTCCAAGAGGTGATGAAAACTACCTTCAGCATTTGTCATTTTTAGACAGCAAAGAAATAAAAATAAAAACAAGACACTAGGTGCTTTATCACTCTATTTTGTCATAAATGTACTTGAAATTATATTATCATAGAAAAATGCCTAAGTGTATACTATGCGCTACAATAGGACTTTGGTAACTTAAAACTCACATAAGCACAGAAACCTTAGAAAGGTGTCTGTGATGCTACGGCTTTCAAAAAAGCACCCTGAAGGTGATAACAATGATGGACCAAGAATATACTTTGGTAGTAAGACCTTAGTTTTTAAAGTTTTAAGTTTATATGCTGTAGGCATAAATCCCATAGATCTAGGTAATTCATGTATCTTTTATTCATTTTTATCTTTTGTGAATTTTTTTTATCTTTGTTTTGAACATTCTTGTCAGAGCCAACGTGACAAGATCCAGAATCATCTAGACTAACGCTAGTCTAAACAAGTTTTGCCAGTAGTAAAAAGGTATTTTCGCTGTGAAAATGGATGAGTTGGGTGAACAGGGAAGTTCACAGATAATCCAGTGTGAGATCTTAGCTAGGTATGGCTTAAGCTACCAGAGAAATACATGTGTAAGACTGAGAGATTTGAACAGAACAGGGCAGCGCTAGTCACATACAAATCACTGTTATCTAGGAACTTGATGTAGTGGGTAAATAAGTCCTCTACTTTAGACATCTGAAATCAAGCCATCTTAATAACTTCATGATCTATATTAACCTTTTCCTGACCATGTGTTTAATGTCAACTTTATGCCTAGAACTAGTAACAAGTGGCAAATGGATAATATGTACATAAATTCTATGTTGCATACAAGACGGTAAATAATCAAGGGACCTAATGTCAGCAGACAGGTAGATCGTCTTGCTTTCAAAGATGAAAAAGTTTATCAAGTAGCTCAAAGATCAGTTTCCTTCTGTGAGAGCTTTGAAGCTGGTTGAGAAAATCCTTCATCCTGGAATCAATACCCACAAAAAACCTTGAGGTGTTCTTGAACTCAAACCCTGCCATTCGATGCTGTTGGGAAAGAACAGTTAGATGAAAAGTATACTGTACATCCAATTTTCTGGGTTATCTTGGGTCATTATCCTGGACAAGAATGTTCAAAATAAAGACTCATAATCAGAACCAGCCTTGATGAAATAGAAGTACATAAACTACATGACAGAGAATTCAAACTTTTTAAAAATGTGTTCAAGAAAATCAAAAGAGAAAAATATGTGAATGATATGAGAATTTAAATGAGATTTTTAAAAATTAAAAATTGACCAGGAAATCAAATCAGATGAGACTAACCTAAAAAATAAATAACTCAACTCAAAAATTCACTGGAGGTGTTCAGCAGCATTTTAGGTTAAGTGAAGGTAAGATCAGCAAACCCAAAGACAAGCCATAGGAAGGCGCAAACAGAGAAAGCGAAGGAAAAGGAAATAGAATCTTAGGGAGCTTCTGAAATGCAATTGGGTTGGCTGGCCAATGTACACTCTACAATAAGAGTAAAGTTAGGTACATATACACTATGGAATACTATTCAGCTATTAAAAACAAGGAATTCCCGAAATTTGTGGATAAATGGATTGAGCTAGAAATGATCATAATGAGTGAGTTAACCCAGAAGCAGAAAGACTCAAATGGTATATACTCACTTATATCTGCATATTAGCCCAAGGGGCATGTCCCACGAAAGCCTTCACTTACCAGGAAACTGAGACAGAGGGGAGGACATCCCATTGAGACTCTGGATGAGAGAAGCATGGGAGAATAGCAAAGTAGAAGGATCCAGAGGGTCCTAGAAACCTACAAGTAGAACATTATGATAGGCAGATTTGGGCCCAGGGGTCCCGCTCAAACTAAGGCACCAGCCAAGGACAATACAGGCGGTAAACCTTAAACCCCTACCCAGATCTAGCCAATGGACAGAACACTCTCCACAGTAGAGTGGAGAGTGGGTTATGACTTTCTCACATACTCTGGTGCCTCACCTTTGACCATGTCCCCTGGAGGGGGAGACCTGGTGGCACTCAGAGGAAGGACAGCAGGCTACCAAGAAGAGACTTGATACCCTATGAACATATACAGGGGGAGGTAATTCCCCTCAGGAACAGTCATAGGGGAGAGGAATAAGGGGAAAATGGGAGGGAGGGAAGAATGGGAGGATACAAAGGATGGAATAACCATTGAGATGTAACAAGAATAAATTAATAAAGGAGAAAAAAAATAAAAAAGAAAAAAAGAAAAATTGAAAAAAGAAAGAAAGAAAAAAAAAAGAGTAAAGTTAAAGGAAAAAGAAGCTTATCCAAAAAAGCAATGGCTGTCAACGATCTATATCTGGAGGAGGAGATCCAGAGAGCCTTGTTCTAAATAAGATGAACCTAAAGATATCCACACCAAGGCACATTACAAATGATTTGCCAGTCCAGAAAAAAATTGATAATGACAAGGAAAACATGACCACATATAAAGGTTTTTCCAGAGACCTGCTAGAACATTCTTCAGCCGATGCTTTGCAGCCAGGACAAAGCAGGATGTCAGATCACAGGGTGGCAAACACAAAGCCTGTCAATCAAGTGCACTTATGTTGCCATACTACTGAGGTGTCATAAGCAAATATCCTGTCTTTCCTAGGAGACACGATCTCACAGCAGATTTCTTGGTCCTTGAGAAATCATTACAATCTCCCCATCATGCAAGATCCTCTCTGACCCTTGCATGTGAGTGTTATGCCATAGATGTATCAACAATATCACTGCCTAACAAGCCCTGACAATACCAATAGGCATGCTAGCATGGAAGGGGGAAATCCCATGGTGCCCCACCCACAGACAAAGGGCTACAGAAAA
Organism: Acomys minous; assembly: GCF_964271855.1. Lineage (NCBI taxonomy): Eukaryota > Metazoa > Chordata > Mammalia > Rodentia > Muridae > Acomys > Acomys minous. The sequence goes on from NC_140500.1 coordinate 12,462,101, forward strand.
CTGAGAGATACTGACAGAGGGAGAATTAGTCTTCCCCAGGCATGGAACAGCATTGGTTATCCAACACCAAGCGGACATGCTTGAAATCATAGACATGCAGAAACACCAAATGGACTGAGAACGCTGCACATGCATATATGTAACAAGAGAAGTTAAAAGGAAAGAAGGAATGAATTCAATAGAGATCAAGGGTAGCCATGGGGTGTGTTAGAGGAAGGAAAGGGAAGGAGGAATTATATAATTATATTTAATATTCAAAACACAAGAATTTAAATAAATAAGAATGAAAACAGTTCACATCAAAATAAATAAATTAGTAGATAAATAGATAGATAGATAGATAGATAGATAGATGATAGATACTATAGATAGCAACATTGACTTTCAAAACTGAAGGTAAGCAGACATTTGTGGGAAAACAAAGAGTAAAGGAAGTCATCACTGTGTTGATCTGCCTTACAAGAGCACATAGCAAAAGCACATGAGTTACAAACCTTGCTGAATAATGTAGTCATGAAGATGGAATATTATAAAGCGTGCTCTAATACTCTAATGATAGTGATTAAATCACTTTTCAGTCTAGTATAAAAGACAAAAAGCATTAAAAGCTATTATAACGGGGCTGGAGAGATGGCTCAGAGGTTAAAAGCACTGACTGCTTTTCTAGAGGTCCTGAGTTCAATTTCCAGGAAGCACATGGTGGCTCACAACCATCTATAATGTGACCTGATGCCCTCTTCTGGCCTGCAGGTGTACATGCTGGCAGAGCACTGTATAGACAATAATAAATAAATCTTTTTAAAAAGCCAATATAACTATAAAAACATTAATGACTACACAATATAAAAATGTAACCTGTGTAATCATCAACAAATCAGTGTTGAGGGAAGCCAAAGATTATTTGTTGAAGTCTGGTCTCACTTTGTAGCCCATGCTACCTAGACCTCACTTGGTAGCCTAGGATGACCTCAGTTCATGAAGTCTGAGAATACTGGTACGAGCCACCACACCAAGATGAAACTTTTATATGTGAGTAAAGATTTAGTTTAAATATACATGGACTAAACACTGTGTGGAGAGAAAGAGTAACTGAGCTGGATGTGAGAGTGCACCCTGTGGTCCATATCCTTGGGAGTTGGAGGCGGGAGGATGGAGAGTTAATTGTTGAGATAAAGGAAGCCTTTCTCCTTCCCCCCACTCTCTGTATGTACGTAGCTTGTAACTTTGTTTATCAACAGATGCCCACCGTCTTCTCATACCATGGTCGTTGTGAGCAATGTTGGAATCGAATGGGAGTTCAGCTGTCTCTCTGAGTTACCAATTTCATCTTCTCTGGGTGGAAATTCAGAAGAGAGTGTTCTAAATCACTAAGCGCTTCCATTTTTAATTTCTTGAGTCAATTCTACTCTGTCTTCCCTGCCTTTACTCATTTACAGCCCCCTCCCAATGCTGTACATGGGCTCTACAGTAAGTGTTTGATGAGACCCTACTGTGACCAACCTTTTTTTAAAGGGTAGTCAACACAATTTCCTGTTCCTGCCACCCTATCAGTTCCTTTTGCTAACTAAGGAAGGTGTGCTGGAAAAGACGACAAAGCTGGACTGCTGGGTGCATTTAAATGAGATTTCATAGGGCTCAATAAGATAAAAATTGACTTTAAAGATTACACTGTAATTGGGTCTGTTGGAATAGCTCAGTGTACGAGAGCCTGATTTGACCACTAGTACCACAAAAAATTAAAAAATAAAAATAAAAGCAGAAAATTGACTGTAATCAAATTACATTAGGGTCTGCTAAAAGAGGAATACGCATATGCACACTGTGTGAATATGGAAGCCAGAGGTTGAAGTCGGATGTCTTTCAGTCATTCCGCTATTATGACTTTTGTAACTGTGGGTGCATATGCATGTGCATATGGGTACGGATTTCCGGTAAGGGGATGGGGGGGAGGGCAGGAGAGGATGTGGGGTGTTCTTGAGATGATTCAAGAGGGAATTCCGCACTGATCTGTGTGGGTTCTGGGAACCACACTCAGAGGTTCTGACACATCTCTCCAGCACCCCACCTTATTTTCTGAGACATGACTGCTGGCTAAACTTGGGGCTCACCAGGTAGATTAATTAGCCGGCTGGTGGGCTTCAGGGACCTTTGTGTCTCTATGCACCCAGTACTGGACGTGCAGACACAGGCTGGTGCAGCAGTTTCCTTTGTGGATGCTGGGGTCTGATCTCAGCTTCTCACACTTGCGTGGCAGACACTCTCCTGAGTGAACCATCGCCCAGCCCACACTTCAATGTTCCAGAAGCTAAAGAAACAGAGCTCACAGCACATGCTTCTACGCAGCTCTTCTTTGTTCCCCTGTTGTCATAGTCACATCAAGTAAAAACAATTGGAAAAATTTGAAAACTGAAATCACCATGTCTCCGTGACGAGGGGCAGATTTTCACTTGTCTCTGATAGACAGCTCAATTAGAATTACATTTCAAATAAAAATACACATTTTTTTTCCTATAAGACAGACCTGAAATCATGGCTGTTCTCAGAAAGGACAATCCTTTTTGCAATGCACCCGACGTAAGATTTGGAACTGTTCGTCCAATGGAGAATAATAAATGAGCCAGCCAGTCTACAAACCCATCACCGTCCCTTAGATGTGAAGTCACGTCTGTGGAGGATTGTTCTGATTACTGAGTGACAGCTCACCGTGGGTGGCACTGTTCCCTGGTTCCTAGGCTGTGTAAGTGTGTAGGAGTCAGACGGAAAACGCGTAGGCAGCATGGAGCGTCCTTTCTCTCCAGTCTTAGTGTGATGTGACCAGGTACTTGGGTTCCTACTATGACTTCCCAAAAATGTTGGGCTGTAAGTGAAAGTAAACCTCCCTCCCTTAAACAGCCTTTAGTCGGGGTAATTTCTCACAGTACAGGGATGGAAGCAGAAAATAGGCAGAGATGGCAGGGTGCATCTGGAAGCCTCCTTCAGACTCGCGCAGGAATTCTTAGCTGTCTTTAAATCCAGTCGTTCTGTAGATATGGAATGCATTTTCTCCTTCCCAGTCTGAGTTTCCATCGGTTTGTTTGTTTGTTTGAGGGGTGGGGGTGGTGACTGCAGGAGCAGCCTCACCTTGGCTCAGTGAGGTCAGCAAAGGCTTTCGCTTTTGCTTGTAGTGAGCGGCACTGAAACCCACTGTAGCAAGGTGGCAGATCCCTGCCTGGTTGGTGGCTCCCTTTTTTTTCACCCATATTTTGTCTTTTTATTCTCGGCACATGGGCTGGAGCCGAGCAATAAGAACCTGCTGGAATCTTCTCTCTCAGATTTGCCCGAGTGCGGTTTGGGAGCCTTCTCTTCTGACGTTTATATTTCCGTATCTTTCTCCCTTGAAACTTGTCCACAAAGACAAAATCAAGGCCTCTTGTGTGTTTCTTGGCTTCACTTGTAACAGGTATGCAATGAGGGCTTAGGATCAACCTGCAGGCCAATTCCATGCTCTGACTAGAATCCTGTTCTCTCAGGCTGCAGCTTGATGATTCATGCGTTGGCAGGAGACATCAGTGGGCAAAACACAAAAGGAGTCACAGCAAGGTGGGTGTTCTGACAGTGTGCCAAAGGCAGGACAGAGGGGTCAGATGACGTGTGGTAATTACCCCAAGCATGAGTAACTTGGGCTTTTAGCAGGTGCCACTTGCTTGATTTTTTTTTTTTTTAATTTCACTTGCTATAACACTCAGCTTCAAGCTGAAAAATAGCACATCCCTCACAAACTCCCTGTGAACAATGGCGTGGATCTCGGTGTCCCTGGTGTACCTTTGGATGCTTTCCTCTCAGGGCCTGAGCTAATTAGGAAGGACTAGAATGGCCTTCCTGTTTCTGCCTCTGACACAGGACATGCTGCCCTGTGTGCGTTCTGAGGACCTCTTTGTCCTCTGTCATGTTGACAGGCAGGGGAAAACTGAAAGATTTTTGAGAGACATCTTCTGATTTTGCTTCTTCCGATAACTCCCCGTACTCTGACTGTGAGACTTGTTACAGAGATATCAGGATAGTGGTAAGCTCTCAAGAGGTACTTAAAATATAGAAGGGCCAAGTGTGCAAGCATGAAGACCCAAGTTCAAATCTCCAGCCCCCAAACCAGGAGGAGAAGCATGCAAGTGTAATTCTAGCACTGGGAGAAGACAAAGAGACTCCAGATGTTTGCTGGACAGAGTCTTGTCTAGATGAATGTGGGAAATGAATGTCATTGAGAGATCTTTCCCAAAAACTAAGGTAGCAAAGGAGAGAGAGAGAGAGAGAGAGAGAGAGAGAGAGAGAGAGAGAGAGAGAGACAGAGACAGAGAGAGACAGAGCGAGAAAGGAAGCGAGGTTCTCAGCTCTACAAATGTGCACACGCACACACACACACACACACACAGGTATGTTCACCCATACAAATGCGCTCATGTATAACACACACACACACACACACACACAAATAATAAAAATAAAACAAAATACAAACCCCAACAGTTGAAGGAACTATTCACGAACATTTATTTCTTTGCAAACTGAAGCGTCCTTCTCTTAGTCCCCTTTCTAAGCCCCTTCTAAATGCGGCATTAGAATAAGGCGTAAGGACACCCACTAAGTCACTGCTTATAAAACCCCATATATTCAGAGGTCTTCTTAGCATGCTACAGTTCATGCCTTACGTTTCAGGAGGCTTCCCCCTCAAACGTAAGCTCTTCCGGTTGGGATTTGCTAACGGGCCCCCTTTGAGCTGTTTCTGTTCCTGTGCTCATAAGTGCCCAAGTCTTTCTGCACATGTGCCCGAGGCTTGGCTTATGGAACTAACGGTTAATTTATAGGTAGCGACTCACAATGAGAACTGAAGCAAACAGCTCTAGTGACAAGCCCATGCCACTTTACACTGGTTAATTTTAGTGACATTATTTCCTTTTCTCACCAGAGATTCCATGTCACGCATATACTGACTATTAACTCAAATGTGAGTCGCAAATCTTGCCTAAATAGAATTCATTTTAGTGTTAGCTTAGACCTTATGAATTGGACTGTTTTCAACCAGACAACAAACACAGCTGGGCGTGGTGGCACATGCCTTTAATCCCAGCACTCAGGAGGCAGAGGCAGGCAGATCCCTGTGAGTTCGAGGCCAGCCTGGTCTACAAATTGAGTCCAGGACAGCCAAGGCTACACAGAGAAACCTTGTCTGAAAAACACTAAAAAACTAAAAAAAAAAAAAAAAAAAAAAAAAAATCAAACACTTTGGATATCACCGAGCAATTTTGCTTCCTTAGCTTTTTTAACCTAATGTTTCTTTATAAGTACCTTGTTCTAAATTCTAACACCATAGGCTTCACTTGTTGAGGTCCAAGTTTACTAATCAAAACACGTATGGATACACTGATACATACTGCCTTGATATATAAACGTATTGAATAAATGCCAATTAAAACGTTAATCTATTCCATAGTCCCATGCTTTAACAAGGAGAACACATAACCGTTGTACAAAATTAGGACACAGAGACTATAAGACAATAGCATAGGAAAAGTATCTCATTACCCAAAGGGGACTACATACTATTATTCTTTGTTAAAAAATGTCATCCTGTTGTGTTGTAATGCTCTCAAGTAGTGTGTAGAGAAAATCCCTATATGTTAATGTATGTTCTCTGCTTCTGTTTGTTTTGACCGCTGTGTTGTATTATATTTGGGGGGAGCTTGAGGCTTTATGGTGCTGGCTAGTTCCAAGGGCTGTACTGAGGTGACTGGTCCTACTGCTCTTGGTTATTGCCTGTTATTGCTTCTTCATGTTGTGCTAAGCAAATACCACACCCTGGATAAACTACAGATAATATGCATTCGCTTCTCTCATGGTTCTGGAGGCTGGACCGCCCACAATTGAGCAGGAATATCAGCCAGGGTCTCCTTGCTCCATCATAACGTGTCAAAAGGTCAAGAGCAGCATATCACAAAGTCCACGTGAGCGTAGGACTAGATTCATCCTGTTGCCAAGATAGCTACCTTAGCCACGTAGAAACCGTTAATCCACTCCCTATGATCTAATCCTCTAATACAGTTACAATGCGAGTCTGATGTCAATGTAAATTGGGCGGGTGCCTTTAAATCAATGCCTGAAGGGTAAGGCCACTTTGAAAACTGTGTATTGACCTTCATCTGCCATAATTCATTCCAGCTACTGTAATGAAATACCAGAGGACATGTGGCATATAAGGAGAATTTTACTCTTTATGGTTAAGGAGGCTGAACTGTCTAAGACTGGGGTCTGAGCACAGCAGGCATTTCTAGAGACCTGCAGTAAGATTCGGCTTGCTGACATTTTCTCATAGAAAGAGGAGAGCAAAGGGCCACTAGACCACTGACCTCCTTCCAGTGGCAGTTATCCGTACCCCGCTGCATGTGTCCTCAGGAGTGCGGGAGTCCATGCAGGGGAAAGGATAACGGAAGTGGGCATTGCCATCTTTTAAAGAAGGTTTCATCCATGTGGGGTGATGTAGCTGCTCTGGAGTCATCCGTGCTCCCACAGGGAAGTCTAATAACTTCACTGGATTGTTTGTTTGTTTGTTTGTTTGTTTGTTTTTCCTTTGCTCTGTTGGAGACCTATCTATGGAGAATAGACCTTTGCTCATGGTCTTCCCCAGAAAGGTTAATGGACCACATCAGGTTCACGGTGGGGTGAGGTTACTTCCTGGTTCAGAGACACTCATCCTTGTGTCCTGTGCTCATGTAGGAGGAAGGGGAAGCATCTCCTGGGGCCCTCCTACAAGGCCTGACTCTTCCTGAAATGGCAAGTTCCAGGCCCAGTGGGAGACATTGTCTTTTTAAAAAAAAGAATTTGGAGAGTGACTGAAGATGTATAATTTTGATCTCTGGCCTCCACATCAGCACATGCAGGCTAGTGCACACACATGTGCATACCACATGCATCACACACACACACACACACACACACACACACACACACTCACACACACACACACACACTCACACACACCACATATTTTTTTTCATATGTATGGAGAGGGAGGGGATTCCCACGTTTCCTCACCCAATCCCCTCTTAAAGGTCCCACATCCAACACTGTAGTACTGGGCATTAGGATTCAACACAGGAATGTGCAGGGGACACACTGTCCGTGGCTTCCTAAGTGGCAAGAGAGCCAATCCAAGGTTAACATTTTGTGATAGATTTTCTGAGTAAGTTGCATCTGCTTTTATGTGATAAAAAATAATTTAGGCCTTGTGGTATCTCATTTTTGACATAGAGTCTCTCTGTGTAACCCAGGCTGGCTTTGAACCCTGTACTTCAGTCTTCTGAGTGCTAAATAATGAATATCCACCACTATGCCCAGTGAGACTTTTATCTTGTGGTTCTCCCTCCATTTAACTTCATACTAACTTATTTTTTGATGAAAAAGTTGGTCCACAACAGATACAGGGCTAGGGGTAGGGCTTGATAATTCTCCTGATGTAGTCCAAAAATCACAGCCAATCTTGTGTATGCTCAGAAAGTTCTGGTGTGAGCCAATAGCTGGGTTTTGACCTGTTTTGAAGACTACAGCAACTAAAAAAAATGGAAGCTCTGCAGATAAGGAGTTGGAGAAAGAGATGACCTGCTGATATCCATGGTACTGCACTCTCTTTCTCACTAGAGCATGATTGTTCTTTTTTGTTTTGTTTCTCCCTCATCTTTAACCGATCTCTTTAACCCTTTAAATCAATCTCGGGAATTCTGAGTCAAGGAGGAAAAAAATACATATGGAACAAATAAGAAAAGAGAAGAAAAATTTATACAAAAGACTTCATATGGAGAGACAGGAAATAAGAGAGATGGGCTGCTAGTTCGTTTCCTAAGCAACTACAGACAGCCATGCTGAAAACACTAAAAGAACAACAGATTTATATTCCCCACCATGCACAAAGTGCCCGTGTTGACATTAATAAATACAATCGTTTTGAAAGGTTGGCAACATGTTAACCATGCAGATTTCATGAGCGATGTGTCATCTCAGCCCAGCCACAAGGATGTTTTACACTGTCCTTTTTCCTTCATTTTTAAAATAGATAAAAACTGACCTTAAGCTCTCCCCCAAAACATTAAATCTGGCTATTTTATTAATTAAATTTCTCTTTGGCAGTTTCACACAGCTCCACCCTCTCTTCTCTGCCTCCCACGTTGTCAGCCCTCATCCTAACAGGTCTCTTTACTAAATCTTTTGTTTTGTCTCCACTGAGTTCACCCCAAGATGGCTGAGTGACCATCACTTTCAACCTAACAATAGGAGCCTGGTGGGCTTATTTGTCAGCTCACAATGGGAGAAAACTATTCCCCCACTCACTAGGAACCATCAGTAGCTAATAGCTCACCAGGAAAGGCTAGGGCACCATGAACCCCTCTCCTGTCCATGACGGGCTGTTAACATGTCCAGTCTTGTGCAGACCCAGTTCAGGCAGCCACGATTACAATGGTTGCTTCAGACCCAGAAGACGATATATTTTTTTTCAGCCCCCTCCATATCTTCTGGCTCTTACATTCCATCTGGTCTCTCTTCTACAATGTTCTCTGAGCCTTAGAGGGGGTGGCATAAACAGCCCGTTTAGAGTTGGGTACTCAAACATCGGTTATACTGAACACCTAGAGCATCCATGAGTCTGCACCCAAAGCTTTGACTAGAAAAAGAAGCTTCTCTGACTAAGAACGAAAGCAATAGTTGCTTATGAGAATACACACAGAAGCAATTTGGTGCTAGGACAATTTAGCTACCCAATATTGTAAGATTCCCCCAGAACTTAGGTCCTCACCACAGACATTGATTGCTTTTGTTGTTGTTGGTTTTTTTTTTTTTTTTTTTGGTTTGTTTATTTGTTTTTGAGGCAAGGCTCTTCTAAGTAAACTGTTTTGATCTTGAACTCACAGCAACTCTCCTGCGTCTGCCTTCTGATTGCTAGGGTTAAAGGCCTTCATCACCACACCTGTCCCTAGACATGGGCATTTGCCTGGGTTTCCAGAACCAGTCATGAATGGAGTTGTTGACATCCATAACAGCAGTCCCGTTATCACACCAGTGGGCACATCTTGGGTAGCAGCTTGCGCCATAGACTTTAGGGCTCACGTCTGGGTAAGGAGGTTGATGTTTTCTACCCAGCATTTTGCACAACTATCTTCTGGTTCTGTGAAATCTCTCAACAGGGGAGAAAACTTCACCTCAGGTTTTTCTGTAACTTACAACCTACATATATGGGTCTTATCTTGTTCTAGTGTGCAACCAAGAGGAATGGCAAGAGCCTGTGGGGGTCTCTGTCTGTCTGTCTGTTTGTTTTGAGATGGGATCTTCCTGAAAAAAACAGCCTGTAAGGAGATATTCAGCATCAGATGCTGGGGGTTTTGATTTAAAAACCCATAAATGAATAAGATTTAAAACTTTTCAAAGTGACTTGGAAGATAATTTAAAACTACTCTCGTCCCATTGACAAACAAGTTTATACCTCTGCCTCTCTCCTGCCAAGTTTCTGTTGAGTATTCCACACTGGATGGTGAGAAAGTAAACTGAGTTTGCATCCCCTTCAGCTACAACAAAAGAGGGTCAGAGGAAAGTGAGCCTGGGCCCCTCAGAGGGACCTTGAGAGGACACAGATAAGAACCAGAGTTCCTGGACATGCCATCTTGAAATTCCCTAACTCTGTGTGTGTGATTCTCGCAACCTACGATGACCAGTTTTTATGGGCACGTTATAATCTACGTAATCAAACTCTATCTGTGTTGACTTGGCTAGTTTTGAGGTTCCAGTGCTACAATCAGGATACACTAATCCTCTCTACAGCCAAATCTCTGTCCCACTACACAGCTCGTCTACGTTTCAGTAGTTTATGGACAATTCCCTTGACTGAAGGTTTAGCTGTTGCTTGGAAAGATTAGTGATGTTTGGCCAGTTTGGCAAAACACCAAAAATTAATGGATGCTTAAGTAGATCTGCGCCTTTTAAAAAGCATAACAGCAAGAAAATAGTCTTTATTTATAAGTGAAAACACCTTTTCTATCATCTGATGCCCAAGTGGATTTCCATATCATCATGAAGTCAGTGCACTTTGCCCATTTCCGTGAAGCTGCTGCCCCACCTTCCTGTTCACTGTAGGGGTGTAACACGCATGCTTGGTCTCAGTCTACAGATACTTTCCAACAAGGGAGAAACACATCAAAATAAATCTAGTTTGTAGCTGCTGGGGAGTGAAGAGAAAGTGTTTGAAATGTGCTGCGAAAGCAAACAGCATATTTGAAATAAGGATATTTCATGTTGGTCACCTTTGGACAATAAATAGTTAAAATTTCCAGAAGGAATATAAAGACGTGAGAATATTTGTACTGGAAATGCAGGAGATAGTTCTGGGAAGGACAATTTATGCTGCTGCATGTGAGCAACTCTTCAGAGCATACTGAAGAACAGAGGCTTGAGGTTCAGGTATTTGCACAAAGGACCTGAGGTACAGGTGACCATACAGACAAAGGACCTGAGGTACAGATGTTCACACAGACAAGGAGCCTGAGGCACAGGTGACCACACAGACAAAAAATCTGAGGTACAGGTGTTCACACAGACAAGGAGCCTGAGGTACAGGTGTTCCCACAGACAAAGGACCTGTGGTACAGGTGTTCCCACAGACAAAGGACCTGAGGTACAGGTGTTCCCACAGACAAAGGACCTGAGGTACAAGTGTTCCCACAGACAAAGGACCTGAGGTACAAGTGTTCCCACAGACAAAGGACCTGAGGTATAGGTGTTCCCACAGACTAAGGACCTGAGGTACAGGTGTCCACACAGACAAAGGAACCTGAGGTACAGGTTTTCACACAGACAGGAGCCTGAGGTACAAGTGTTCCCATGGACAAGTAACCTGAGGTACAGGTGTTCCCACAGACAAAGAACCTGAGGTACAGGTGTTCCCACAGAAAAGGAGCCTGAGGTACAGGTGTTCCCACAGACAAGGAGCCTGAGGTACAGGTGTTCCCACAGACAAGGAGCCTGAGGTACAGGTGTCCACACAGACAAGGGACCTGAGGTACAGGTGTTGTTACAGAAGTAGATTTTTCATTACAGTTAGCACCACAGAATTCAGAAGCTGTCCTGTTTCCTGGAAAGAAAAACTATCCATGAATAGCCACCTTTAGATAAAGACAGGTTTACTATATAAGGGTAGTAGATAGATGGCTCTTGACATCAATCCACATCTTTCGTTAAAATTTCAAAACGGTTTCTAACATTTTTCATGTCTGTGTGTTTCCAATTCAGCTATGTAACCCATATGCACTGGGAGTCTACCAGTCCCCACCCCACAGTACTGGGATTACAAAACATACCACAATGCCTGGCATTTTTTATGTGGATTCTGTATATCGAAGTCAGGTTCTTAAAATTTACAGTGTCCAGTGAACTTCACACTGAGATCAAGTTTAAACACTTGCAAATGGAAACAATGAGAAGTAAATTTTAATTTTTTTTGTGAAAATCGTTAAAATAAAATTAATACTGCAGAAGATAACTCTTTAAAAAAAATGGAAACCCTGAAAGAAAAGGATGCACATTTTGAGTAGAAACATTTTAAGAACAGAGAATGAAATCACTAGATGCAGCACACACTCCCTTTCCACCAAATAAGAATACAAAGGGATGGGAGGAAAAACATGCTTTCCCCCCTCATTCTATCTCATGAACATTGAAGACTAAGACACAGCAACAAAATGAGAATCGTTTGATTGGAGGACAATGGGACCGTGCTAGAGAGGCAACCAGAGAGCTCCTTCCGCCCTCCCCCGCCCTCCCGCCCCCGCCCGCCCCGAGAGCAGGGAGGAGTATTGTTCAGAAGAGCCAACCAATCACACAGAAACAATAACAGTATCTACCCCACCAGGTGTATCAGATGGCGGAAATGAGAATATAAATATTAGACAGTTCATTTTTATTCGCCCTATGTCTGAAATCACACTGACCTAGGTATCAGATATTTTATCTGGCGATCCTATGCCTAGTCTAGCCACTGTTCGACGAAAGGATTAAGGAGCCTTTGAACTCCAAGGATGCAGCCAACTTTAAGGCCGGCAAGGAAGGGACTGGAGGATGCTAACAGATGCCAGAATAGGGTTGACTCAAACGAGAGGCTGCCTTCTCTCGGAAACACAGGGCATTGTGTTTCCACAATGGCTATGCCGTTCTGGGACTCTGAAAATCTCTACACAGGGGCCCAGAGGTCATTACACATGAGGGTAAAAGAATTGCCTCAGGCACAAAAGCTAAACTCCTAAAAATAGTCTCAATGATGAAGTATAGGAAAGATTTCAATTACAACCCAAGGCTAGAAAAGTAAGAATATTTTCATTCTAGCTACAGATATGTGGTAACAAGCCAATATAATTAAAAAGTATAAACGCAGTAATGGAAGAGATAGAGCTAGCAATTTTTGTGGATATTAATGAATAAGAAAAATCCAAGGTAACTAATTAAAAACCACCATTTAATGCAGCAGTTATATATGAGGACATGAAAATATTAATAGTTTTACCATATATCAACAGGATCCAATTAGAAATTTTAATGGGATTTGAGATCTCATTAAATGTGAAAAAAAAACCAATGATGAAATACCTGTAAACATGCTTAGCAAATACACAGTAAGTTGGTAGCCTATCCAGAAAGAAATGGAGCCAAGGCCAAGAGTGCCTTAGCTAACAGAACACAGCAGGGCGAAAGAGACAATCATCTTAATAATTTCAGCTTTACTCAAATTAGTTCACAAGCAGACCACAGTCTCAGTTAAAATCCACACCCTCAGAAAGTCATCACAGGCCTGAAGGAGCTGACTCCACTGTCCTCTGGGGAAGTAGGTGCACACACAGAATAAAGCCATGTTTTGTCAAGGGTAGCTCTTTATCCTCATCGCCACTGAAAAGCCCTAGAAACGTAACAACGGAGCACCACGGAAGGGATGGGCAAAGCGCAGGGTGAACAGAATTGAGAGCCACGGAAACTCACGTGTCTATGAAAATCTGCCTTAGACTGTGTATAGCATTTCAAATCAGTGAGCTGAACCACGGCCAGCACAGTAAGAGTTGGTATAACACACGAGGGGACTTCTTCAAGTCGCAGACAAATGGCTCATTCTGAGATTAAAAAGGTAAAAGATTATGCAGACAGATCAAGATCGCCAAACCCTAGGATCCAGTCCGCCTCTGGTCCTCTAGCATTTGGAGAAACATTTTCAGAACATTGTCGTCGCTGCAGCACTAGCATGAAAGCACGTAACGTAGTGGAGGGCAAGACAGCTCCACCAGGCCCACCTTCCTGACCTGCACAGTTGGCCCCAGCCTCCCCACACACCTTTGTAAAATCTGTTGCCTCCTCTCTGCCTGTTCCTCCTTTTTTCCTGGAATACCTGCTTCCTGTAAGTCTTTACTCAGACATGTCTTCTGGAACACTGTTCTCCCCTTTCTCAGAAAAGATTATATATTACAGTTATGGAAGACATCATTTCCTGGGTCGTTTAGCTACTCTGTGTGCATTTTCCCAAAAGATGAGAAACTCCTGAGGACCAAGGCCATGGTGAGTTTACTTCTTCCCTGGAGACTTAGTTGCTGTAACTTGACGGGGCTCCATTGTCAACTTGACTGGATGTTGTATCTCCTAGGACACAAACCTCGATGTGTCTGTGCGAGAGTGTCTACGCGGCTTAAGTGACCTGGGAAGACCCACTTAGCGGGCAACAAGCATGGGCTGGGGTCTGAAGTGAATAAAAGGAAGAAAGGAAGAAAGCTAAACCGAATGTTCATCTCTCTCTGCTTTTCTCCTGTGGATGCGAAGGGAGGAGCTGCCTCAAGCTCCTTCCAGCACAGCCTCCACACCATCATGTGAACTGGGAGACAAAATAAAGCCTTCCATTCTCAAGCTGCCCCTGTTAAATATTTGTACATTAACCAGCAACATAACCAATACATACAACAACAAGTTGTTGTTATTTTAAATGCTTCCTCTTGGATTTCAGAGTTAATTACAAATTGGTTCTGTTACCTTTAGTGAATTATTCTACTAAAAAACAACCATATTGCTTTCTTTTTGCATGTGGAGTGTGTGTGTGTGTGTGTGTGTGTGTGTGTGTGTGTGTGTAGGACACTGCATCCACTCAGTCTTTACATGGATTGTGGGGATCCAAACACCCTTTCATACTTGCATGGCAAGTCTTCCACTTGCTGGGCCTGCTCCCTAAGCCCCAGCCATGTAACTTTTAACTATTAAAAGAAAAAGAAAGCATTGCCAAAATTGTCGTTAAAAAAAACATCTCATCTTGGCCAGCACTCAGGAAGGCAGAGGCAGGTGGATTGCTGTGAGTTTGAAGCCACCCTGGTCTACAAAAAAAGTCCAGGACAGCCATGGTTAACACAGAGAAACCCTGTTTCAAAACAAACAAACAAACAAACAAACAAAAAACAAAAACTAAAATGAAAAACAAAAAAGTTCCACAAAAAACACAATGGAAAAACATAATCAGAAAAAAATAGTAATGCCAAATACATAAGATGTGGTGTTCTATAAATATGGGACTTACATTAGCCTGTGCACACTCTGCGTAAGCGATAATGACTTGTATTACTGGGAAGATTTTCCATATGATGGGCGTGTCTAGTTGCAGTATTTATTTGAGAATGTTCAGTTGTGACATCCAGTGCCAGGAAGAGGCTCATCATTAGGAATGTCATCCTGCACATCGGAGATGCTTATCCTGCAGGCTGCCTGTCTTCATCACCTGTCATGTTTTAAGAGGCTAATGAATTCTCCTTTGATGATCAGGCTCTTTGTGAGCCCTTGGATGCTTGAGACAGCAAAAGGCAGGATGGAGCCACAGGAAGCTCTCTCCCTTACTTCATCTAGCGTCACCAACATCCGTGGCACTGACTCTGAGTCACGTAACTTTCTTAGGGAAACAATTAGGATATTGACAGGGGAGGCATTAGATGGAAGTGTGTGTGTGTGTGTGTGTGTGTGTGTGATTATCCTGTCACAAGCCTTTCTCATGGAGACAGAGATGATAGACAGGGAGCAAAGCAGCAGCTCTGACCTCAAGTGATCCTGGACCGCTCTTCCCCAAATGCAACAAGGCCCCAAGCATCTTCTAGGATTCCCAAGTTGTATTGTGGATCTTGTGGCGTAAAAGTGTAAGCAGTGGGTAAAATCAGGGCTCAGTACAGGGTAGTAAGTGATTTATCCAGCAACCCAAAAGATGCTGTCCCTGTGACTGTAATAGCACATCTCACTAAAATACAATCACAGAATTTAAAATATTAAATGAAAATGGTATTGTAGTCAAAAATGAAGTCATTTTTAAAATTGCTATTTTTATAATAAAAGTTTCCAGGTAGTTATTCTTTCTTCAGATTCTGGCACAACAGTGGTTTGACTTCGCTGAGATTTTCCTTCTGTGAGGATAAGCTATGATTCAACATTTCTCATGTCAAACGGTTTCAAGTTTTTACCACTGTATTTCTTCCATCTTAATACTTGGCAACACACATTGAAAAGACAGATAATATAGTTTCACAAGTTTGGTAATTGATTTAGAAAAAAAAAAGAACTTTTAGCAGCCAAGCAATGGGGAGTGCATGCCTTTGATCTCAGTACTTGGAATCTCCAAGTTTGGGGCTAGCCTGGTCTTGGTCTTCAGAGCAAGCTCCAGTACAGCCAGTGTTACATAGGACAGAGAAACCCTGTCTTGCAAACCTAAAATGAACAAACAAACAAATTCATTAATTAATTATTTTTCCGAGACAGGGTTTCTCTGTGTAGCCTTGGCTGTCCGAGACTCGCTTTGTAGACCAGGCTGGCCTTGATCTCACAACAATCTGCCTGCCTCTGCCTCCCGAGTGCTGGGATTAAAGGCGTGAGCCACCATGCCCTGCTAATTAATTAGTTTTTTGAAGAGGACAAAACTTTAGGAAGCTCAGAGACGTGCTTGCCTGGCCATCTTGTTTCATACAAGAGGAAAGTGAATCCAACAAGTGACAGGACAGGATACACGCAAGGTTCACAGCTGTTAATGGAAAGGAGACCAAGAGTTCAGCTCTCTCCTCTGTCAGCCTGGGACATATCCACCAGGCAACATTTTTTTTTCTTCTCAGTCATCCCTGCAATTTCTAGGGGAAGAATTTCTCCTTGAATGCGTAATATAGTCTATTTCTCACCTTCCTCATAACAAGTGAAACAAATGGTTTCCATTTATATTTAAATGTGATCCTAGTTTTTTAGAAATTTGGGGGAAATATCTAGAATGGGCTGTGAAAGGATCCACCCATGATGAGTACCCCATCTATTATGTGAGCAGGAGTGAGCGCTCTGCTTTTTTATATGCTGGACCCGTGCCACAGTCAAGGCTTGGCACACCTGTGATTAACTGTTCATTGTTTACGCTCGTTTAAATGCTTAATATCATCCTCCTCGGGCTTTTATTTATTAAGGCAAAGGCTCTTTTTCACTGTCTTGTTATTTATATGAACAGGAAATACTAAAGGTAATGCTGGAATTTACAACAACAATGAGATGAGCGTTTAAACTTGTGCCCTCGTCCTAAACTGTCCCTTTGTAATCTTGGGCTTACTCAACTCACTCATCATCCTAAGCCCCAATTTCCTCTCAGAAAGCTGAGAAGGTTATTATCTGGAGTGGTGGGAAGCGGTCCTTGGCCTGGACCTTGCCACACAGGCATGGCTCCAGTCAGAACTGTTAAGTAATTCACCGTTATTTGGTTATATTAAACATTAGTCACTGAATAGGCACAGAGAAGGCACTAACTGTACATTGTTCTTTAACTTTTTTATTACCTTATTTGCCTTTACTCTGTTTATTGATTATTTTTACCAATGCCTTATGGAGCATTGTTTTAATTTTTATTTGTTTTTGCTATTTCATTCATTCTAAAGCCATCGTCATACTAAGTCATAGTGTTTACTATATTCATGTAGCAGGTGCCGTGTGACTTTTAAGATTGCCTCAGATGGCCTAAAAGCACCCTAAAAGAACAAATCCTTTAATACTATTATGGCACCTTTTTTCCTTTTACAATGTCATCTGATATAGACTAAAGTCAATTAATTTTAAGAATGTTGCACCTGAGCCGGGCGCAGTGGTGCACATCTGTAATCCCAGTACTGAGCGAGGCAGAGGCAGGTGGATCTCTGTGAGTTCAAGGCCAGCCTAGTCTACAAAGCGAGTGGTGGACAATGAAGGGTACACAGAGAAACCCTGTCTTAAGAAAAAAAAGAATGTTGCACCTGAAAAGTGATCATTTTCAAGTGGAAGAACATTTGATGGGTTAAAAAAAAAGAATTAATTTTAAAATTAAGTAAAAAGGGAAAATGAAATACAGCCAAAAATCACCATTCTGGACACACCCAAATCCTCTCCCCTGGGACAATGTTCTGGCATCACTGGGAAGCTTTGTTTTTACACTTCTGTGTCAGGGACAGTACCTTAACTCCTTTCCCAAATACACTGTCAGAATATATCAGATTTGTTCTATTTCACTGTTCTTAAAGAGCTAGATAATAAGGAGAAGCAGAGTTTAATTTTTTTCTTACTCACTGGTTTGTTTTCTAATGTTTCACATTGTTGGGGTATGGTTAGGCAGTGTCCCCCAACAGGACCCGAGCTGATGAAGGCTTGGTGTCAGCAATGCCCCTGTTAAACTGTGGTTCATTATAATGAAGGCTGTGAGCTAATGAACCAATTAATCCGCTGATAGATGGAAGAGTTGGTGAATCCAGGGCTGTGAGAGGTGCATCTTGGGAGGGCATATTTTGGCCCACCCCTTCCTGCTTCCTCCAGCTTTCTACTTCCTCTTTCAATGGTCAAAGCTGTCACGATGCTGTCTCACCACAGGCCCCGAACAATGGAGCCAGCCAACATCGTACTGAACCTCTGAAACTGTGAGCCGAGGCACAGTCCTCCTTAAGTTGTTCTAAGTCCTGTCAGAGATACGGAAACTAATACGCAAAGGACCTTCACTTAATCCGTGGAGTCCTGGCAAAGAATGAAGCACAAACAGAAAGTCAATGGTGAACTTGACTCCAACCAACAGATGGACAAAGGGGGTCTAGACAGATGAAGAAAAAATGGCGCAATGTTAATTGTTGGTGAAACTGGGAGTACGGTATGTGGCATTCTTTATATTTCTGTTTATACTTTTATGTATCCTTTAAATTTTCATGAAATCTTTTAAAGGCCAAGTGCCGCTCATAGCACATTAGCAGGCAAGCAGATCTGCGTGAACAGCGCCGAGGAGCATGAGTTTGAGGGACCTTGCCCTCTGGGTAACTGAATCGCTTGGTTTTGATGGGTGTGTGCCTAAAGTGCACACCCACTCACTTTTATCAATCTCACCCTTCCCTCCTCCACCGGCTCACTTCTGTCTGAGGAAAAAAAAATTTTTTTTTCTGTTCTTTCTCATGGGTACAATGTTTACTTAAATGCTGTGGCCTTAAAAAGGCATTAAGTAAATGTGTAGCAGGTAACTTCTTATTATTCTCAATTTATTAATCTGAAGAAAAAAGTCCACATGCTGTACCTGTAGGTCACCAGGACTTTTGAGACTTAAGTAGCTTGAAGTTTATGTCAACTATTACGAACCTGATTGTGTATGTGTGAGTATTGTATGTATATATATATGCGCATGCATGTTCAGGTGTGCTCACACATGTAGGTACATGTGAAATCCATAGGCTGACATGGATATATTGTCTAATCCTTCTCCAACTAGCTTTGGGACAGGGTGTCATTGAGCCTGGAAAGCTCCATTTCCATGAGACTGGCTGGTCAGTGACTCCCCTGAGGCGCACCTGTTTGCTCTTCCCTGGGCGCGGTCATAGATTTTGTCAACACACCCGGCTTTTCATGTGAGTGATAGGGGCGGGGGTCTAAACTCGGGGTCCTCATGTGTACACGGGAATCACTTTGCCCTCGCAGACATCCCCGTCAGCCACCCGAATGAACTTAACTCCAGTTCTCAAAGAGAAGAACAATATTAGTTTCTAGGAATGCTGAAAAGGCACTAACACAGTCTGAATCACGCACTGTTGGCCACGGAGTCTTCCTGACGATTTATAGATGTTGGTTTTAATGGGCTGTTTCCCTGGTGTACCGACCTTTCTCCGGAACTCCTGAGTCTGAAAAATCAGACCCATCAATTAGGGCCTTTCCTGATCATTACACGAGCTTTTGACAAGGATAAGTGAGCGTGCTGGTGTGGTAAGAGGTCTTCTCAGTGAGCTCGTGAGTGTCTGCGGAACTCAGGGGCTGAGCTGAGCTGTTCCAGGGGTACTACAAACTCACCTTGGTTCTTTTCAGACTGCACCAATAGTGTTTTGATCTTTTGTGTACTTGAACTTCAAAGACTGATTTAATAGCGGGTGCCTTGGCAACGCTCTGAGTATTATAATGTAGGGATTGTGTTAAGTGCCATGCGGCGTCTTACTCTTGGAAGGCTTTTAGGATCATGGCAATCTTCCTTCTATTAAAATATCAATTTCATAGATGCGGATAGGAAACAGGCAGCTTTAGAATTACTTTCATTGTGAAGATTGTTCAGTGGCAGAGAAAAGTTTACAAGTATGTTCAGTTTTGCATAAAGAAATGTTCAAGTGTGAGCTGGGTGCAGCCATAATTCCGTTGACTTTCCCCCAGGACTCCACTACCTGTGCCTTTGGAACGTGATGTGTGACTCACCCTTTGAACCCCTCTCCACATCCTGGTCTCCTCGCATATAATCGCTTCTTACCAAACATTACAGATTAGCCTCACTCCCTCCATTAAAGCTTCGTCCTCTTTTCCAGCTGTCCTCTGATTGTTTGCTAGCCTGAATCCCATGGAAGACCAACCATCTTGTCAGGAACTTCAGTAATCTGAGCCAAATGCCACCTCAAGGTAGGGTGTGAAAATCTAGCAGTGAACACAGCTAAAAGACTCATCTAGAGCAGAAACTGACACTTGAACGTGAGGACACAATATGTATATGGCAGCAGAGGAAGTAGAGAGGCCCTGGGCATCCTGTCTTCTTTGCTTGTGCAGTTCCACTTTCTAGTCCATAATCCATAACAGGCAGCAAGCTTGTGCCTGAAAAGCATAAGTGCCCTGCTCCCCTCATTGAAAAGGCTGTACCTGGGGCTAAAGAGATGGCTCAGTGGTTAAAAGCACTGATACTCTTCCAGAGGACCCAGGTTCAGCACCCACATGGCAGCTTGCAACCATCTGTAACTCCAGCTCCATGGGGTCTGACACTCTCCTCTGGCCTAGGTAAGCCCCAGGCACAAGTATGGTGCACAGACATACATGCAGGCAAGACATACACGTTTAAAATAAAAACAAACAGCTATTTAAAAGAGGTTTCCCTAGCAGTAGACTTTAGCGTGCCTAGTGACGCACATAACATTCAGAACAACCTCCGTATCTGCTCATTAGAGCAGAGTCTCCCAGCTATTGTGCAGATAGACTTCCCAGTGACCTTGTTTAAACTGCAGATTGTGCTTAGTAAACCTAGGGCAAGCTCTGGTTCTGATTTGTTTTGTTTTTGAGCACCAGGTGTGACACCTTGCTAGTGCCTTTTGCATGTCACTAAAAAAACTTGGGTTTATGGCTACACTTCTAACCCAAGTTACTACTTTTCTAACAAGCTTCCAGATGTCTGAAATGCTGCAGATCTCTGGGTCACTCTGAGACGAAAAGTGGTGTTCACAGCATGTTGCAGACATCACCGGGCCCAGTGTAGTTCAGTCATTTTCAGAACCTTCTTCTTCTATTTTTAGAAACACACAAACGAAAGAGTCTCTGCTCAGATGATGAAGAGTATTGTGTTCAGTGGCAGTAAAGGAGTCAAAGGAATATTTATAGCACTCACTTTTATTCTATCTTGATATTTTCAATTTGCACAGCTGTTAGTTACAATTTTTAACTATGTGTGGGTAACTTTGCATACAGTTGCAGTGTGTGGTAATAAAAGACCTGACATTTTTAGAAAATTATTTGATGGCTCCACAGAATGTGAAAGCCTAGGATCCTCCAGTTCTAAGCATAAGAAAGTCTTTCGGGGTAAAAAGGGGTTTGCTGCTAAGGCTGATTCCTGATTTTGGTCCCCGAGACTCACAAAGCACAAGGAAAGATGTGATTCCCTCATGTTTTCCTCTGACCTCCACCAAACACGTTCCCACATACAAATATAAAATAAATAAAAACATAATAAAGAAGAACCTTTGTCAGTTACTTCCAAGCTGTGCTTATTTTTATAGATTAGAACCTTACTGTAAAGTGTCTATCCTAGTCAGTTCCCACTTATTACAGTGTATATTGACATAGTCATACTATTTTCCTCTGCCCAGCTGCCGACAAAGTTCATAATCAATCTTGCAAAAGTAGCGCAGGAAGGCCTGAGGATAAGCCCAGTGTGTAAAGTACTTGCTGTGCAAGCTTCAGGACCCGAGTTCAGATCTTCAGAAATTAGGTAGTTCTTGGATCAACAGCATTCATCTGCAATGCTGGGATCCTGTAGCAGTGACAGGAACATTATTTCTGGAAGGACAATTCCTGAAATAATTCCAACTCGCCCGGCATAGGTAGCAGCAAACAGCACTAGCCCCTTTCCCAAACAGGAGGAAGCCCAGGATTGCACACAGTAGGCTTCCCCTGACCACCACATGGGCACACACTGGGTGGGGGGGAGGGCGTTAAGGGAACTTTACAACTTTCTACAACTTTAGCACTTCTCTGAGTTCTGTACAACTTGGAGAGAAATCTGCACAGCGTGAGCAGTTAAGGGGGTCAGGAGAGCAGGAAGTAGGGAACTACAGCCAGGATGCAAAGGAACCACTCAGTCGTAGCAGAGATGTCAATAAACATCCCAGGAAATTGAATTAAGAGAGAGGAGCCAAGATTAGCCTCACCATTAATCATGGCATGTGCGGACATTAAGTGAGGTGGAAACTCATGATTCATTCATTCCTTTGGCGTAACAAGGACACGGCATTGGGACCAATTCCAAAGGGTGAGTCCATGCCTCTTAGAGCCACTCGGTGATGTGTGTTCCGATGACCTTGAGCCAGCCCCTTTACTGGGTGAGCAAGGGCCACAGGACAAGCAAAAAGCTGACCCAGGCTTCGCACGGTCTAGATGGACCACTAAGTTGGATTTGTCCCGTGTCTGAGCCATACAGTCCCTGAACTCGCAGAGAACTCTCAGGATTCTAGTTATAAATCCTTTATCACGTTGGGCAGAGATGTCTGTCTTTGTTATTGTTACCTGGCAATGTAATATTGACTCTTTCAGCAAAAAAGGAAACATTTGTTCTTTTCTTTGTGGCAGCTCCCTTGCTGTGTGACGTCGGTTGTCATATAGTGACAGAGACTTCGATTTAAACACGCAGTTCGCTTTTGCACGGCCCGTGTGTGTCAGCACATCGTTTTAATTTTATAATCAATGTACAATAAAATGCATTCACCATATGAAATCCCTGATTTCTATAAAAGAAGGCAGAGTGAGGGAAGACATAAGATCTAGGAGCATTTTGGAACTGTGAATTTTATCTGCGTTTTTCTTGGGCAATCTGCTGATTAACCTGAATATAGAAAAAAAAAAGACTATTTATGACATTTTGTGTTTCATCAGCTAGGCATGTAAGGAAAGAGCAAAATCCCATTATTTGTAAATTTTCAAAACCCTTTGTGTTTTCTTATGTCAATTGTGTGTGTAGAGGTAATTCACCCTCCCCCCTCTGCCTTACGCATGTAGGTAAGCACTCTGGCACTGAAGGACATCTCAGCCCCCACCCCCAACATCCTTGAGCTCCTCCCCTGCAGGATGCTCTCTGTGGTCCAGCCCAGCCCATCTGGGTAAAGGGATAGAACCACCTCACGTTTTCCATGGTAACAGTCAAACAGTAACTGGCTGGACTTAGGCCAATTTAAAACTAAAATCAAGTAAAGGTTTGGGAATTGTATTTTTTCTAAAAGGTATCAGGTAACTAAATTAATTTTTTCCTAAGAAACAAAAGTATGGGTAAAGGGTGTAGTGACACACGCCTTTAATCCCAGAACTCAGGGAGGCAGAGGCAGGGGGATTGCTGTGAGTTTGAGGCCAGTCTGGTCTATAAAGTAAGTCCAGGACAGCCAAGGGTACAAAGAGATACCCTGTTTGGAAAAACAAAACAAAAAACAAACAAAAAAAGTTAGGCAACATTTTTCTGGGTCCGCTGACAAGTGTCCAGATGATTAGCTTCTGGCCAAGGTAAGAATGAGGAAGAGACCTTTTTCCTTAAAAGATAACTTAGTTGTAGTTGAGGAAGCAAAATAAATTGGAACTTGATCTAAATACTTTTGAGTGACGAATTAGATCACAATCACTTTCAAAGGCGCCATCAGCAGAAAGGGCAAATCTCCATACGAAAACACAAGCACTCAGTGCACCAAAGCAAAAACCAGGCAATTTCTAGACCCAAGACACAGGTGGGACCAGGAAGGGAAGGTACCTGAATTCTTCTGGAATGTTCTGCCACTGGAGAGTTGCAGTGACATTATAGCCACAGGGCCTTCGGAAGAGAATATATATATTTATCTGCACTTTAACATCTAAGAATGCTAATAAGCACTATTCATAGAGATCTGTGCTTGAAGGGGCCTCCTCTAACACAAACACTGTTTTCTAAATGCATGTTAGGCCACCATGCTGAAAGGAGACCCAGGAGACTCACAGTTAAACAGGTCCTGGCGTGTACAAAATAAGTACTAGGATGAAGCTAGGTGCACCAACAACAGTAGGTTACACTCTAATCTGCAATTTGCATCTTGCATTTATTTGGTAAGTGGAAATGTTTATTTTCAGTATCTTAGCTTGTTCCAAGTCATAAGTCCTAAGACTGTTTGTAAAGACTTGTTTAAGCCAAGGAGACCATGTATGCTCAGAGGAAATTTTGTTTGACCACTTTAGAAAACGTTTTGATTCTTTGAAATGTTTTGATAACAAAAATATCAATAGCATGATTACAAATATGTAAATCAATTTCAAGGCATTGGATCCCTCACCATAAAAATCAGTTTTATCACGAACTTCCATCCACTGGCATGTGTTTCTTCAAGTGCTGAAGGTGTCTGTGATAAAATGTTGCACTTTTTACTAATTACTAGTGAGCACTTGGAAGTGTAAATCCTTCAAGAGAATGTTAAGTTGTCAAACATTCACTTACAACGGATATGAAGTAAAGTGTTGCTCTGGAACAAGCATTACACTTACTTTTTAAACTTATTTTTTTCTTGTAATAATCCGACTAGTTATAAACAAATATTTTTGTTTTATATTTGTTTAGAATATTTTGTCTTACAATGTTTTAGAATAAGACATGTAACAGTTAATGAAAAAAATTATTTCTCTACAAACACATATAAAATATTGTAGCTAACATTACACTTTGGTTTAAGGACCTAAAAAATATTTGAAAAGTCTAATTTCTAAAATATTGGCTTTCCAAAGCACAATGTCCCTTAAGGTACAAAATAATAGTCACATTTTACATCCTATATGTTATAAGGCAGTTTCAAATGCTTTTCTCCCAAGGAAATAGGGAGAAAATTGGGATTCATCGTTTTAATCATGGATGGACAACCCTAGCAAAAAGTTTCTCACCTTGCTGTTTCGTCGAGCTGTGGCAGGGAGCATTTTGAGCAACATGGTGAACATGGCAGATTACCCAGCATACCTTTCTTAATGAGGTCTGATGCCCTTCTATCTTACTGATAAGTATTTAGATGGTTAATTTTAGACTGATTTGAAGCATACTGTTCTGATAATATGAATAGCTTCTCACAAACTGTGAGGTAGTTAGGTTAATTGAAATAATCCTTAATATTTGTGGTAGATCATAAACAAGAGAAGGATTATATTCTATCAAAATAAGAGAATGCTGAGAGTCCACTTTCTAAGTAGGTTGTGTTTATGTTGCCTGGCTTTCGTACCATGGCAATGTTTAACATTGTCTTTTAGACTTTCTTTCTTGTATGTCAAATGGCTGGGTGAATGTGTGAGAAAGCAATATGGCCATAGTTTAGAACACATTGTCAGCCTGTAGGTTGAGACCCCTCTGGGGTTTGCAGACATGTTTACAGGGGTTGTGTATTAGATATCCTGCATAGCAGATGTTTGTATTACTATTCAAAAGAGGAGCAAAATTTCAGTTATGAAGTAGCATTAGAAAGGCTGAGAACCACTGGATTTGAATGTAATGAGTGGACTTACTACACTTTCTGAAACAATATAACATGACCTGTGGCTGTGCTGGGAGTCTTAAAAGCCCCTGTTTAACTCTTGGCTTCTCTGTAGATACACCCACTTGTTTTGTATTCTTTCTCAGGGTAGGACATATGGCCTGGAGGAACAAGGACAGTAGGTCATTTAAACTAAATCAAAAGCAAGTCTACTCTAAAGCAAACTCGCTTTGGTCAACAGAAGAAATAATGAGAGTGTGGCTATTTCATTGTCACATAGAGCAATGATCTTAGTTTTATATGCAGGCAACAGAAGCAAATAATTAACTTGAACCACAGGCACTTATTTGAATATAGTAACTGAGGGAATAGAGGGATAATAATCTGAATAAATAATTAATTGGATAACTACAGCTGCATCTTAAATTACTAAGCACGACTCTTACTCTTTAAGTTAACCAGCTGTTAAAATACTGAATGGCCTGTAAGCCATCCTCTCCTGTAAGGCACAACTCAAATACCATCTTAAAATAATAATTGATTTCATGTGTCTCTTTACTCTCTCAGACTTTAATTTAGTGAGCTAACATTTTGTCATCACCAAAGATGTTGCATAATTGCCTGTGTGATGCCTTACGGGGTTAATTACACAACGTCCTGAACTCAGCTGGGAGAGTTAGCTGTCAAAGGCATATGATTTCTATGCCAAAAATTAAACTACTATTTTCTCAATTTTATTGCCAAATATAAAGAGCTGTGATAGACATAGAAGTCAATAATGTCCACGATTCAGTAAGGGCCTGGTGGTTTCCTCCTTGTGAGCAGCTCAAACTTCCAAACTCCTGACTCCAGTGTTCTGTCAGGGTGCCTATAATGCTGAGCTGAAAACGGACATATTTGCAGATTCACAGATAAAACTCTTATAATTATCTTTATGTGTTCACACAGACATCTACTATAAGGTATTAGTTTACACAGTTATGTATGCAAAGAAATTACCACAATTTGCTGTTTTCATGCAGAAGGCCATGAGTAGAATCTGAAGGCCTAATAGGCAGAGAGTTTGTGGAATATATCCATCCTGAGTCAGACCTGAGAACTGGAAACCAAGGACAGAGTGACATGGGTGTCGCAGACACATACTTAGGGTCAGAGCAGGAAAGGCCAACCCTGTGTAGCCTTTAAAAAGAAATTCACCTTCTTAAAAACATTGTTTATTAACAGTGGTGTGTGTGTGCGCACGTGTGTGTGTGTGTGTGCGCGCGCGCGCGTGCGTGTGTGTGTGTGTGTGTGTGTGTGTGTGTGTGTGTGTGTGAACTCATGCACACCACATTGCATGAGTGGAGACCAAAGGACACCCTTATGGAGACAATTCTCTTTTTCCACCTTTTATCTGGCCTTGAAAAGTTTGGATGATGTCACTATTGCGGGATGGACCATCTTCTTTATTCCTGAGTCCACACAAACCTCCTCTGGAAGCATCCTTACAGGAACACACAAAAGTGACTTGAAGTCAGAGAGGTAGACAGCTCATCAGTCAGTTTGATTGCCATATGGAATTAGTTGTGGTATACATGTCAACAAATTATGTTTATTCGTTTGGTATTTCTTGTGTTGACCACATGAAATGACATATCTCTCACACTTTCTTCCTCCCTCTTTTGTCTCTCTTTTCCTTGTCCTTTAGCAGTAGTGCTTTGGTGTACTTATATCAGGAAGTTTTACCATGAAGCTTTACCAATTCTCTTCTTAAGGACTTTGAATCTAAGCTTCTTCCCCAGAGGGCCACACTTGATCTCATGTGGGGAAAGACATTTCCTACTCCAGCCTTCCGGGGAATGCTACAGTCAAACTGCTCACATGGTTTCCACTACAACTTTACTCAAGACTTGTTTCATTTGTAATTCTTTGTATGTGTTTATGTCGGTGTACATGTATGTGCACATGAGTGCAGATGGCCACAACTGTCAGGATAGGGCCTTAGAGCCCCTGGATCTGGAGTTAAGGGCGACTGTGAACTCATCCATATGGGCAATGGGAACACCTTTGCAAATGCAGTGTGCATTGCTCTTCGTCATTAAGTCATCCCTCCAGCCTGTTACATTTCATTTCCGCATGGTGATGGTAACAAGGGTAAATATAGTGACCAGCATGAAAATCAATCCCCACGCCCACAGAGTACATTCCAGACACGTCTGAAGGGGAAAAATGAGAAGAGGCTGAACATCAAATATGTATTCTTTCTTGGAACAATAACACGTCAATTCTAGAGATTAAAGTGAATGACAGTCGCTGACTGTGCTTAAGGCAATGATCTTGAACTAGAGCCTGGAATCTAAAGGAGATCAAATCAGCTTAACTCTCAAGCCCTCCATCCATCCTGTCATTGCCTCTCTCTCCTCTGCTTTCCCATTTCAGTTTCTTATGTTATAGACACACTCAGTTTTAAAATTACAAGGAGGCTGTTGAATGGGCCTGATAAGTAGACTGCTTTGTGTCTCTCCAACAAAGATCATATAAGAATTTGAAGGAATTTGTCATCTATCTGCTCTTCTCTCATTCTTCCTTCCTTCCCCACATCCTAAATTGTCTCATTTCTCAAACGTTAAAGGTGAAAAGCAACAAAAATGACATCATATTTCAAAAAAAAAAGTTAGAAATCTAAGCTATAGTTTCAGGGTTGGATGTTGATCACAAGTATAGAACATAGCTGCTTGCTTATAAACATATACTATATATGTATTCATACATGCATATATGTTTGAACTATATACACAAAGTATGTGCATGTATATTCACAGCTTTCATGTATATATTTTGTAGCATGTACATATATATGTATGTGTGGCTATATAGCGTATATTCTAAAAAGAACCCACATATATCAAGTTTATGGATAACTCATAGTAGAGCATTTGCATAGTGTCTGTGAGGCCCTACATCCATCTCTCAGTTACAAACAAGCAAGGGAACAGTATTCAGATCAGGGTGGAGAGCTTCACACTGGTAAGGCCAGCGCCCTCTTGTGAGGCTGAGGCTTACAGAGTGCCACGAGTTTGAGACTACTTGGGCTACAAAGTGAGTTCGAAGCCAACTTAGGCTACAGAATAAGACTTTATCTCCAAATCAAAGAAGCCAGCACACAGAACCCAGAATGTGAGCTCAGATCTGCAGCCTCCATTCCTCAGTGGCTCTGTGTTGGCCCCGCAAGCTGATGCTGGACTACTCTAAGGGGGAGCAAAATCCCTTCTGATGGGTTCTATTTCACCCACAAACTCAGAACCACTTCTAGGGTGTTGTTCTGAAGTGTTTTCTGGGTTACACATGGTGCAGGGTGGGCTTCAATCAAATACTTTTAGAGATCATGATCAATTGAATTAGGGAAAATATTTTTTACTTCTCTTGTGGACCTGAAAAAATGCTTGACAGAAGAGATGGGAGGAAGGGAAGGGAAGGGAAGGGAAGGGAAGGGAAGGGAAGGGAAGGGATGGAAAGGGATGGAAAGAGGAAAGAAGGAAGTAAGTAAGTAGATAGAATTAAATATTTTCTCCTTTTTAGCCAAGCCCTCAGCTCATGGGATGGTGCACGTCACAGTTAGGGTTTATACTGTTTAGCTAGTCATTCTTGGAAACATTCTCAGAGACATGCTGATACACATGTCTCTTAGATGGATTCTAAATCCTGTCTTGTTGATAACATCAACCACTCCAGGGAATAAAAGGGGACAGCATTTGTTCATGTGCAAAGTGTGCTGGAGTGAGTTCTCCAGGTGGAGTCAAGATTATATAAAAGCTGTATATGTCTTTCTACTATATTCTCTACTGTGAAATAAGCTCATGCATTAGGATGTTACTACTTATAATAATAATAATCTATTGACTTCTAATAAATTAAAAATGAGAACGAGGCCAGGCAGTGGTGGCACACGCCTTTAATCCCAGCGCTTGGGAGGCAGAGGTAGGGGGATCTCTGAGTTCGAGGCCAGCCTGGTCTACAAAGCAAGTGCAGGATAGTCGAGGCTACACAGAGAAACCCTGTCTTGAAAAATGAGAGCGAGATGGGGGGAGGGGAGAACGAGCCATTTTAGAATCCTTCAGCGGCTGATATTGTCTTTGCAGCACCATGGATGGAACTGGAAGATGGTAAGCAGCACTGCCAGGAAGAACACTGCTTACCTGAGATTGAGAAAGGAATGGAGATAGTTGAGAAAGCTCTGGTCATGCTGGGTACACGCATATGGAAGAGTACTATTCACACTTACAATTAATGCCCCCACTTTTACACGTGCGTGTGCATTTTCTGTATGTGTCTATGTGTTTGTATGTGCCTATGTGCATGTGTGTGTTGGGTGGAGCGTGCACATGAATTCGGAGGTGAGAGTCTGAATTGGGTGTTTTCTTTGATCAATCTGTATTTCATTTACTGAGACAGGGTCTCTCCCTAAACCCCACACCTACAGCTTTATGTTGTCTAGGTGGCCTGAAGGGGGCGTCTGATGTCTCTGCCTCTGGAGGGTTGGGGTCACAGACAAGCTGCCACATCTACACAGCTTTTACGGGGTTCTGCGAGCCCAAGTTCCCATTTTATGGCTGCACAACAGGTGCTTTATTCATCAAACCATCTCTCCAGGCCAGTAATTAAGATTTTAATGGACAAAAAGTCTCCTTCATTCTCTTTGACTTCGATACCCTCCATGGTCAAATGATAATAAAGGCCATCTTAGATAGTCGCTTACTCTGTTTGCGCCAAACAGTATTGTGAATTTAATCTTCTCTCATTGTATCCATATAGAAAAAGATTTGTCTGTCTAACATGTTATTTTTCACTTCTCAACTACATTCCCACCAAAGGCATATGCAGCCACCATTCAGTTTCTGACTAGTATGAAGCAACATTTTACCTCACTCAAGTTACGCAAAGTTGACCCTAAGCTCAGAACACAGCTTCCAGTTTGTTTCCACAGTTTTGATACCGGCAAATGAATAGTTTTTATTTGAAACATCAGGCTAGGCTAATAAAATTAGGACAGTTGGAGCTCTAGGATATTTCATGCAAGGACCTCATTTCCTCTTTTGAACAAATACACACAATATAAACTTACTAGCAGCCTGGCATGAACTGAGCATTTGTGTCCTTCAAAAGCCATGTGTTGAAGTGGGATTGCCAGTGTGAGGCAGGTAACAGTGACTAGGTCTCCGGGAGTAATTAGGTCATGGGAGTAAAGCCATCCTGAATAGAATGAGTTGCCTCTTGGGAAGACACAGGAGAGTTGAGTGCAGTGGCACATATGTGCAATCACAACAGCCAGCAGGAGGACGTAGGAGGTTCCCAAGTTCACTGCTGGTCTGGAGGCATAGTTGTTAGATCCTGAGAAAGTAAGGAGGAGGAGGAGGAAGAGGAGGAGGAGGAGGAAGAGGAGGAAGAGGAGGAAGGCGACAAGACCAAAGACAAAAGAGAAGGAAAAAAAAGAAGAAGAAGCAAGAGAGGAGGAGGAAGAAGAGGAGGAAGAGGAGGAAGGCGACAAGACCAAAGACAAAAGAGAAGGAAAAAGAAGAAGAAGAAGCAAGAGAGGAGGAGGAGGAGGAAGAAGAGGAGGACGTGGTCATTCTTCAAGGAACAGTGCAAACCAGGAGGCCCCTCACCATGAAGCATAAAGTCACGTCTTGGTCTTAGGCTTTCCAGCCTCTCCTTTTAGAAATATAAATCTACTCTTTGATCACTCAATCTAAGGCCTCTCTGTTATGTCAGACAAAACAAAGACAACTGTCTGTAGCCACACTTTGAGAGAGTCTGGCTGAAAGTCCTGAAGTCAGCTGGCATGTGGAATAAGCATGCACATGGCTTTTGGAGTTAGGTATTCTAGCTCTAAACAAGCGTGAGTCACTTGGAAATGTTTCTCTTAAGTGCAGATCATTCATCTGTGAAATATGATTAAAAATATCCAGAGCAAATGAAAACACAGACAGCTTTCAGGTCATAAAAAGAAAGTATGAGGTACAAAGAAATAATGAAATATTGAGGCAACTAGCAAGTTGGTGGACCTTTTTTAATATGTAATATTACCGAAATTTGGTAATGAGCTAAAGGAATAACATCTTGATTAAATTAATAGTACTTACAAACTAAAAGCTTCTTAAGTATAAAAGTAGACAACTTAGCTGGGTATGGTGGTGCATGCCTGTAGTCCCAGCACTCTGGGAGGCAGAGGCAGGCAGATCTCAGTTAGTTCGAGGCCAGCCTGGTCTACAAAGTGAGTCTAGGACATCCAAGGCTACACAGAGAAACCCTGTCTCAAAAAACAAAAACAAGACAACATAGTGCATGAAGTTCACAAACAAACAAAAAAGGTGCTTAGGGACCAACACATATACTATGAGATTATCTTTCCCTGAAGTGGATAGCTTCATTCATGGCATCTCAACAGAATGGCTGCCTGAGCAAGCCTTGAACAAGCATAACTCCAGTTGGCACACTAACATGGAAAGGGGAAAACCCATGGGCCTTAGAGAAAGAACAGGAGGCAACCAAGGAATGCTGAGAGCAGGAGAAATAGGCTTCCCCAGGGTGGAATCTCTTAATTGGTAATCTAATACCAAGCAGTCAGCCTTGAAATTCATATACATACAAATACCTATAAACAGACTGAGCAGATTGCATTTACATATGTAACTGTAACAATTAAAGAAAAGAGGCCATGGATTTGACAGGGAGTTATGTGGGTGTGTGGGAGGGTTTGGAGGGAGGAAAATGAAGGGAGAAAATGATGTAATTATTTTTCTCATTAAAATAAATGAATAAACATACTTGGCCCCAAAACTTGTAAGAAAATCCAATACCATGAGTAATTACGGTTTCAAAATAAAGCATGACCTGAAATTTTGCACTGGTGCAATTAGCTCAGCCGTGGAGAGGGACACACTGCCCTGTACAGTCAAATACTGCTCCCTGTGCTCTGCATGCCCGCTGTTAAGAAATGGTAATCAAACGAAGAATAAGATGATGGGCTTGCTGCAATCATGGGCCTTATTATCTGTGTGTATTGGGGTGTGTGGGTTCCTGGGTGTGAATCTATGGCGTAGGTGAGTCAAGCAACGGTTAAGCAATAGCCGTAGTCTGAGGTAAGCACTGTGAAGGGGATGAGTAGAGGGATCAGTACTGGAAAAATAAATGTGCCCAGCACTTGAAATGGGGTGGTCAGGCAAGACCACACCAAGTAAAGGACAACGAAGCTATATTTGGAGATGGGAAGTGGTTAGACATGTTAAGCGACAAAAGCCACGTCAAGAAACAGGAACTGGTAACAGAAAAGCTACAGCTGGATTTGCCAGTAGGTTCAGGCTTAGGACTTACAGGAGGCATGGCACTGTGAGCCTGGACAAGGTGGGAGGTGGCCAGGCCGTTCGAGGCCCCATCCACCAGGTGAGGGAGATTCAGTTTTACTCTTAATGAAGTCCAAACTGATCTAAGTCTTCAAATGAATAAGAAATCAAATGTTTTCCATGGATTCAGAATATTGAATGTATCTCGTCATTTAAATAATGCTGCAAAATTTAAGCTGTAAGTTGTCAACATTGATTTGATATGTGAGGCGGGTTCTGTTGAGACTCTGTTGCATTTGATGGGCATATTGAAAACAGGATGTGACAATGTAGACTATCTTTAGCTACACATACTTAATAGTAGGAGCAACATTCTTCCCTTGTTACTTTGAAGCTATCCTTTATTTACCGTTTATAAAGTGTAATTTGGCTTGCACTCACTATTCTCTTCCTGTGTCCCATATATTCAGCAGTAAGGATAATGGTATCCCTGGGCATCAGTGAAAAACAAGCAGAGAAACAAACATCGACATTTGTCTTCTAGGTCATGTAGACTGACTGCATATGTGTTTGAATAACTGCAGAAGCATCTATTGGATTATTGTCAAATAGAGGCTTCTAATGGCTTACACAAAGGATTGTGAGGGTCCCTGACACTATGTCTCTGGTCCCCAGAGGGGGACAACTAATTTAAGACAGCACTGCTGTCTTCCTTCAGAAGAGCTGACTAGTATCAAAATTTTGTAGTTGAAAATCCTACTGGCTTAAGGCTAACAGATTTCACAAAAACTTTCCATTTTAAGGGGGGAATTCTCATAGCTTTTCTTATTTGTCTGGCTCAATATTCCCATTTAAACCCCAAAAGCTTTTTTTTTGTCCAAATTAGAGACAGCTTTGAGTCACACAA
Source organism: Acomys minous (assembly GCF_964271855.1). Taxonomy (NCBI): domain Eukaryota; kingdom Metazoa; phylum Chordata; class Mammalia; order Rodentia; family Muridae; genus Acomys; species Acomys minous. Next base: position 12,495,610 of record NC_140500.1, read on the forward strand.
ATGCCAAGTCTCTGTTTGGTTCCCTGAACCAGCCTATTGATTTTTGTACTTCCAACTGAAATGGAATGCCAAGGCATTTCTGTGTTTAAGAGGCATGACCTGTAGTTAGAAGCCAGTCAGACGATGAGGTGCGGTTTATACTCTAATGGATTTTAATTAATTTTTTTAATTAAATGCATAAAATGGAATGGTTGGGGAAAATGCAAAATTATAGCCAGCTAAGAGAAGAGGAATGTGCCACAAAGATTAGTGTTTGTCACTCCTACAGAATATGCTGATGTCTGGACACACATACACACCAGTCTAATGAAATCCAGCCTGCAAATGAGATCATAGTCTATATGAGGTGTTGACTTTTCATTTGGAGTGAATGGCAGATATTTTCTGGTAAGCTAGAGGCCATTGTATAGAGAAGATTTATTATTCTCATTAATCCATGTGTAGATTTTCTGAGTAGAAACAACACAAACTCATTTCATTAGTAGCCCCAGCTACCCATCCTATGAATAGCGGATGAATGCCTTGTCACAGAGGGACACTGGACTTTTATCAGTGACAACCGTTCTTCCAGCTCAGCCACCATCCCCGACACTGTGCAGTTCCCCCTGTTAGTCACGCAGACACCAAGCCACTCTCGCTCTTCCCTATAGCCTCTTGCAGTTGGAATTGGCAGGTGACTCATTGTAAAAACAAACACATGAAATCCTTTAAATACTAGCTCGAACATGGCAGAGGGCATTTCTTTTCCTTTTCTCTGTTATAAGGATGATCAGGTTTTGAGATAATGGGGCAGTGGAGAAAGATCTCAGATCACACCACAAGCACACTGATAAGTGCATGAACCTGTGTTGCATTTGGCCACTGAAATTGAGGCCTGTTTGTCTCTGATGCCACCCCAGCTCTTCCCACTGATGCTACAAACAGCATTCTCTGCTAGGTGCTGGCTGCATCTGTGAACCGGATTGGAAATCACCACAGACTACTCATGGCTTCTATTTAGGTTAGATCAGACACCGAATAAAAGCTATTTGGCCAAGTCTTTTATGGTTTTCTGATAGAAAAGTGCCCAGGGGATGATACTCATCTGTCTTACCCAGTTCTACTGAACAAGTGGAAGAACTCTTGAACTAATGAAGATATGAAAGTGTCCTGCCACAGATGTGAGCTGGGTGTGATGAGGGCCCCAAATCATGTGAGATGCCCAGTTAATCTAATCAGAATAGAAATGGTGTTACCAGTTCACTCAGGCATTTAGGTTTTATTACTTCTCAAATCTCTGAGGTGGGGTTAAAGACCAAGATAGTTTAGTTTTACAATCAAGTTGAGTTGGTTAGGGGATAAGATCTTTTTAGATCAAGACCAAGGATTTAAGTTAATAGAGATGAGATATGATAGGTATTGAATTTCATTCAGAAATTTAGACCTAACAAGACAGGAATGATGTTTACTTCAAGTTTGACAAATACCAATAGCCAAATCCCTATGAATGTAACATTTATATAACTCATGATTATCTCATGGTTCTCCCTGATGTATGTAGTTTGTTTTATTCATGTGTAATAAAATAAATGTATATATTAAATAAAATAAAATAAAATAAAACATAAATTAAAAAAAGAAATGGTGTTTTTGTCAGGAAGTAGCTTTGAGGGTAGAACTTGACTATAAGAGAATGGTATTTGGGGAGGGCAGAGCACCCTGCAGGTGAATGGTCAGCAGCCTCTGTCCAGTAAGAAGAGAGTCAGGAAGGAGAATGTCACCATGTAGATGGTGGGTGGGAAGCAACAGGCCGGTGGTACCAGTCAGAGGTCAGATCAGGAAGGCCATGCAACAAGAGGGTTTAGCATTAACCTGCGAAGATCGAAGGGCTTGGCGGTTATACCCAGGTTTTTGGAAGGAAGATCAACTAAGGAATCTATGAAAGAGGACATCCCAAAGATTATTGCTTCAGCTGTCTGCTGCTTCCAAATTAGCTTTAAACACAATGACTTGAGGCTTAGCAATTTGTCTCAACTTTCCTACTAAAAATAAACCTCCAGGAGAGAATGTGTGCCCTGAGCTGCTCCTTCCTTCCTATCAAGACTGGTGATACCTTTTGTCTCTTAAGAAGAACAAGATAAAGACCATGCACAATGAGAGCTCTAGGAGTCATTGTTCACTTCCTCCCTGGGATCTCTCTTGAGGTCTCCCTGGAAAAGGTTTCTTTCTAGCTTGATACTAAAAATAGATTGGCTTCTGGTGAGAAACATTCTTTTGTTACTTTATAAATTAAGAACATGGATTGATCAATCTTCTTTTCCCTCACAGCTGTTGAAAATCTTAGGATAGCTCTACGTCCCATTTGAAGAACCTACACAGGACAGCGAGTACACTTGGGTGGGCATGTCTACACAGGACAGTGAGTGCACTTGGGTTGGCATGTCTACACAAGACAGTAAGTGCACTTGGGTGGGCATGTCTACACAGGACAGTGAGTGCACTTGGGTTGGCATGTCTGCACAGGACAGTGAGTGCACTTGGGTTGGCATGTCTACACAGGACAGTGAGTGCACTTGGGTTGGCATGTCTACATAGGACAGCGAGTGCACTTGGGTTGGCATGTCTGCACAGGATAGTGAGTGCACTTGGGTTGGCATGTCTACACAGGACAGTGAGTGCACTTGGGTTGGCATGTCTGCACAAGACAGTGAGTGCACTTGGGTTGGCATGTCTACACAGGACAGTGAGTGCACTTGGGTGGACATGTCTACACAGGACAATGAGTGCACTTGGGTTGGCATGTCTGCACAGGACAGTGAGTGCACTTGGGTGGGCATGTCTACACAGGACAGTGAGTGCATTTGGGTTGGCATGTCTACACAGGGCAGTGAGTGCACTTGGGTTGGCATGGTTACACAGGACAGTGAGTGCACTTGGGTTGGCATGGTTACACAGGGCAGCAGGTGCACTTGGGTGGGCATGTCTACACAGGACAGTGAGTGTGCTTGGGTTGGCATGTCTACACAGGGCAGTGGGTGCACTTGGGTTGGCATGGCTACACAGGACAGTGAGTGCACTTGAGTTGGCATGGTTACACAAGGCAGCGGGTGCACTTGGGTGGACATGGCTACACAGTACAGCGAGTGCACTTGGGTTGGCATGTCTACACAGGACAACAAGTGCACTTGAGTGGGCATGTCTACACAGGACAGTGAGTGCACTTGGGTGGGCACATCTCCAGAGTTGCTTCTGCTGTGGTTTTAGTCTCTTGTTCTCATTTTAGCCATGCTTCCAAGTGTGTGTGTGTGTCGTGTTGTCTTATGGATCTGTTGTTCTTAAGTGTGGAATCAGCCAACATCTCTAAAACATTTCTTCCCTGGAAGCAGCTCAATAATCACTTTGATGTGGGAGCAACGGTTTTCCAAAAAATATTAAATATAGAAACAATGTACTTAAACATGTACTTAAAAAACATCACTCACTGCTTCCTTAGTATGTGTCGGGTACTAGAAAAACCATGGCATGGAAAAGCCAAGGTGGCCCCAGCCTTTGAGGAATTCATAGATAAGTTGAACAAATAAATGGATCCCCGAGAATCCCTTGAGTACCCATGCCACTTAGGCGCTCAGGCTGGCCTGTCGGGCTCTGTCTCCTCCTTGACTTCTGTGTGCTTCATTTTCCTCATATGTGAAATAACAACATCACCAGTCTACTACAGAGGTTGCTTTATTAAATGAATTAATAAGGGCTAACACTCATAACTGTATACACTGTCTGCATATAGAGCCTGCATGCCAGAAGAGAGCATTGGATTCCATTATAGATAGCTGTGAGCTACCATGTGGGTGCTGGGAATTGAACCCAGGACCTCTGGAAATGCTCTTAACAGCTGAGCCATCTCTCCAGCCCTGAGTGATTTGGTTTTTACAAATTGTTTTCACAAGAAAATTAGGCCTGGGACAATATGCAAAATACCCTTGTTGAACTACTAGCAAGAACTCAAAGGCGTTATTTTCTTATTTGGTGTTAAATGAAGCTCTGTACACAGCTTAGAATTATGAGATCCTTGAGTGACAAGACATCTTGGAATTTATCTCAGGCAAATTTCAAATGGATTTTTAGAGTTAAGCTATCTATTTTCTTTCTTTCCTTCTTCCTTCCCTGCCTCCTCTCCCCTCCTACTGCCCTTCTTCCTCCTCCTCATCACCAACAACATCATAATTATATGCGTGTGCATGCACAGCCTTCCTTAGGAGGTCAGGAGACAATACTGTGACATTAGTTTTCCTTCTCCACCCTTAGATGGGTTCCAGTTCCAGGGATCAAACTCAGGCTATAAGGTTTGACTTATTAGACAGCAAGCACCTTTACTAACTGAACAATCTTTCCAGTTCCTCTTCTTCTTTCCTTTCCCTTAAAAACATTTTTGTTTTTATTTATTTGTTTGAGACAAGGTCTCATGTAGCACAGGCTGGTTTTGAACTCTTGACTTCCTGTCTCTATCTCCCAAGTGTTAGTACTGCAGGCATAGCCACTATGCCTGGGTCAGGGTTAAGAAAGTTGGTATAAAAGAAAAAAATCTGAACAAAATTAAGCATTCTAGGATCCATCCTGAAAGAACACACTGTGTGGCCATGTTCAATCTCCCCCGCCATATATCTTTAGCTCTCAACCTGACGTAAGCCTAGAGTCACCGGGAAGAGAGACCCTCAACTGAAGAATTGTCCAGATCACATTTGGCTGTGTCTGTGTCTGTGTCTGTGAGGCATTTTCTTAGTTGACACTTTGTATACGATGGCCCAGCACAGTAACAGGCTGAGCAAGCCATAGGGAGCAAACCAGTAACAGAAACTCCACAGTTTCTGCTTCAGTTCCTACCTTTAGATCCTGCCCGGCTTCCATAAATAATGGACTACAATTGTAAGCGGATACAAACCCTTTCTTCCCCAGAATGAAGATTAGAACAATGTCTAAAACACACTAACTACCATCGCAGATAGTTCTTTTCACTATGTTTATGGTATTAGAAATATTTGTAATATAAAATGTAGACTGCCAATCCATGCATATTTGTTGAAGTCCTATTTTGAATGAGATGCATAAATCCCAAAGGTTTATGTAAAGTGACACACCCATCTTATGATGGGACAAAGCAGATGTTCAAAGGATTTTAGTACATGTATTAAGTGCCTTCCCTGCCTGATTCATGCAAAGATTTAAACTTTATTTCAGCCTCAGAACAGTATATGGTAGGTGCTGTTGTTCTTATAGTCAGGGTCAAATACAAAGAACCAAGCCTCAGAGGCATCTTATTTTGAAAACATTTAGTGATAGCTTGTATATAAATAGCAAGTTTGGCACTGAAAAAAAAACTCTCCTCATTTTCTCCATTGAAACCTAACAAATCAAAGGTCTAAGTAATAAGTGGAAATGAAAATGTTCATGGGAACTACAGAGTGACAAGCCCTCCACTATTTTAAAATACTGAGTCTCCCCATTGTATTTTGTGCTCCTATAAGCATCTAATTCCCACAACACAACGAACAGCCTATTCATATGCTACTGATGATGTTGTTAGTGTCTAAAGTGGCTCATCATTCACTTGAATCAGCCATCATGGCCACTTTAGATTGTTTTTCTTTTTGTCTACATGTTTCTGTTTGGATATTAAATTTGGATATTAAATCCTCCCAGGGGCTCATGTATTTTGATGCTTGATTCCCCGCTGGAAGGAACTGAAAAGTATGAGGTGGATCCTGAATGGAGGACGTAGGACTCTGGGGGTGTGTCTTTGGAGGACTGCATCTTGCCTTGACCCTTTCCTGCTACACTCACTATTTTCTGTCCACCATGATGTGAGCTGTGCTGTTTCCTGTCTGCCCTGAGTTCAGTAGTTCCTCTCCATGAGATGTCGGCTGCCGTGATGTTCTGCCCAAGCATGTAAGGGCTGTATTTGTTACTTTCCTACTGCTGTGGTAAAGTATCACAACCCAAAGAAACTTATGAAAGAAAGAGATTTTTGGCATATGGTTCCAGGGAGATAAGATGTTATGAGCATATACAAGGGGGAGGAGGTCCCCCTTAGTCACAGTCATAGGGGAGGAGAGTAGGGGGAAAGCGGGAGGGAGGGAGGAATGGGAAGATACAAGGGATGGGATAACAATTGAGATGTGATATGAATAAATTAATAAAATATTTTAAAAATAAGAAATAACTTAAAAAGATGTTATTATGGTGGGGAGGCACGGCAGCAAGCATTAGGAATAGTGGCTAGAACTGGAGGCTGCAGATCACATGCTTAGCTATAAACACAACGCATAGAAAGTGATCTGGAACAGGGTGTGGCTGTAGACTCTAAAAGCCAGCAAGAATTTCCTGTGGCAAATCTGAACCCCTCCCTAAAGAGGAATACCTGAGTCTATGGGGGGGGGGGGTCATTCCCAACCAAACTACCACAGCATCCAAGCAAACATGACCTGAACTATCTAAAACTATAAGCCAAGATAAATCATTTCCCCTTTGAGGCATGTCTCTCAGGCATTTTAGTCATGGCCATACATGACATATTTACCTCCATATTAAAGATAGGAGGAGCATAAGTTGGTAGTATCAGTTTACCCATCCCAACATTGGTCTGATGCCTCATATCCTGTGGATATTGGCTCTTTCTTGGAGTATACTCTTTTTACCTTCACTTGGGACAACTAATAATAATATTTTGGATTTATAGAAAAGAAAATCAATTACTGTAATGATCTATATATGCAACTTCTGTAAGTCTTACCTTAGAGAGTTTTTTTTAAAGATTTATAGTCTCTCTCTCTCTCTCTCTCTCTCTCTTTCTCTCTCTCTCTCTCTCTCTCTCTCTCTCTCTCTCTCTCTCTCTCTCTGTGTGTGTGTGTGTGTACACCACATGAAGTCTAAAGAAAAAGGTGTTAGATCCCCTGTAAGTGCTGGAGTTAGTAGACAGTTGTGAAGTAACCAGTGTGTGAGTGCTGGAACCGAACCCCACTCCTCTGAAAGAGCATAAAATACTCTAAAACAGAATGATCATCTCTCCTGCCCCCAGGCTCAAGATTTTAAACAGGGACATTTGTTGCGGGTGCCATATTGGCTAATTGATATTCAGAACTTCAATTGTCCATTTATCTGCATCTTCTCCCCACCCACAGACCTTGATAATATGTAAGATCTCCAAAGACTAGAACTTTCTCAATTGTGTTCTTGTCCCCCCACTGTAGTAGATGGCATGGTGGTGGTCACTGAAGGCAGTTTGGGTGGAGGTTGGGTGGATGGGTGGATGAAGTGGTGAGAACCAAAGCTACAAACCCTATTCCCTATGGGCTGTTTTTTTTTTTTTAAGAGCCAACGCTGAAGACTGAGCATTACATCCTCACTTACCCTGAGGGGAAGCAAGCTTGTAATAGTTAAGTTCCCACAATTACAGCCATTTGGAAGAAGAGTGGGTACCAGTGTCAATTCACAACAAGCATAGCTGAAGTGAGTTGTGTCCTCCTTGTCTCTTTTAGCTCAAGGCAAGGCTTTTAATAATCATGTATAAGGCTCAGATTCTAAGTCTTATTTCCTTACAACTGTGGATAATGTGTTAATTTTTCAAGGTTGGTGCAAGGAGTGAGAGTGAAGAAATATTTCATATTTCCTGGGGTATAGTTTTCAACCCTCTTGTACAACTATAACATGTTAGAAATACAAATACTATCCATTGCTTAGATCTCAGTGGTTAAGAAAAAGAAATCCAAACAGGAGAAAAAATGTTTTTATTTAAAATGTTTTACAATAGACCAGTAGCTAAAATACCATATTATTTCAGGACCTTTCTATTAAGGATAAATATTGAATGGCTTTGGAATTTAGTGATGTTTTATGAGCAAAGAAAAATGACATCCAACAACTCCTACTCTTGGGTACCCCAAAACCAATGAAACTTCCTGAGATGAATTTCATCAAGTTAGTTACAGAAATGATCTACTTCCTCGGAGAGCAGTTTCTAAAAATAATTTGTCCGTATTTTGTATGGTCTTTCTGTAATAGCATTTTCTGTTGTCAGTGTTCCCCTGGGAAGCCAAAGGATTAAGTCTGGCTTGTGGCAAATTCATGGGGAAGAATGATGTTGAAAGGAGTAATGGTGTCATGAAAATCTGTCTGTGACTCTAACTTTACCTTCCACGTTGTAGCACATATAGCCAGAGAGCAGGCCAGGGTCACACAGAATCACTGCGTGGTCTGTAGATGCTGCACTCACCCTATGAACTTTTGTTTCTAAATTGTTTGTTCAGCAAACAACTCTTTTCTTACCTTTTTTTTTAATAGCACAAAGCTATTCATATTGTTGTGTCTACATAATTCATGCTCAGTTCTTTATTATTAAAGGAGTGATGATTCCAGGCTCTATGTCACCAATAACCTCAATTAAAATTTTCAAAGTAAGAATTCAGTGACAGCTACAGGTCCGTAACTATGTTTTCTTCAAAGTTAATTATGCATGTTTGTCTCACTTATTTTCCTATGTTTTAAGGAAGTTCTAATTACAACTGAAGACACCAGTTTGCTTCAGTTTAGTCCACTATCTACTGGTCAGCCTTTTGTTAATAAAAGAGAGTTAAAAGAAAAACAACCAAAGAACACAGTTCTCCACCCATAACACAGCCTGTCTATTGTGTGTCATTTGGATCTAATTCTCTGCTCTCGCAAGTGCAGACTCACCTTTGAGCTATTGATTAGACATCATCTTTGCAAAGACTTGATTCTGGAAGCAATAGAAGACCATGTAGTCCTCACTGTTAGAACCCACCCCGTCATAGCAGATGGTTATAATGCCACGTCTCCTTCTTGACCAATCAGTCTGTTCATAGCCTCCAACTGCACCAACCCCTTAGCGGGCCTGGATTTCTTGTCTGTTAGTCTGACCCAGATTTTCACACCTGAGAGTTTAAATCTTAGGTACATAATAATTTATTGATTCTTTACCCCTGGGCCTGGCAGCACAAAGAGCCTCCGTCCCAGAGATGCTGTAGTTGAACTCCTCATCCAATTACATTCTACCAGCTCTAACACAAGGTAGAAATAAAGCTCTATATTTATCAGTATAGTGGCTGCTAGCCTTGGCTACGTCAGTGGTGTGTACAGCCCAAAGTGACTCAATGGTCACCGTGGCTTCAGGCTAAAGAATATAGCTTAGACTTATGTCCCCTAGTTCTCAGCCTCTTGGGGGCCGTGACTCAGGGGTGCACCTCCACTTCTGGCCTGTGAAGGAGACTGTCACTGAAGGCTCTCTAGAAACAGGAAGTGAAGCAGAAGATAAATCCAGGCTTCAGGTCAGTCTCGTGGACTTGGGTAAGTCACTGGCTGTGATGTGAAAATAGTCAGTGTTTACGGGAATATTCATCAGCAGGGCAAGGATGAAGCCTCTTTCTAACTGAGAAAGTGAACACAAAGTCCATCCAGAATCTCTGTGGCATTGAAAGGCTGGATTTAAAATTAAAGGGTGAAATTGATAAACATATTAAGGAAATAGATGACTTTATCACATTAAATGGATAATAGCAACTGACCATAAGTGATAGCAAATTTGGGGAACATGTGTAGATAAAATCTATTAATTAAGAGGCCGAGCTCCCTGACTGACAAAGAAGTGAAAAGTTATCTTAATGGCATCCTCTGTGTCTACATTCAATGTGCCATTCACTGTGAGCATCCCTGCTACCTGGCTATTTATAGATTCCCTGCAATGAGAGACACTCTCAGAATAAGTCTTTCTTTATGAAGACTGAAAGAATAAGTTTTTTCTTTCATCAATATATGAAGAAAAGGAGAAGCTGGTAACAGTACATGCTTTTCTAGAATGGAGAAATTAACCACCATCTACTGAAAGAATTGTCCGACGAGGAGGAGGGTTAAAGGCTGCACTAACCTATGGGAATTCGGATCTGTAGTTAGCAGACAGTCTAAGACAATGTCTTTTTTGGCAAAACAATAATAGTATTAGATTCTCCCTTGGAGCCTGTGACCTACCCGACCACGGGCTCTTGGTCCAATTACCAGCATCAGGGATGAGATATATCTTGTGAAGAGGACCTTAAACCCAACCATAGAGAAGTTGGTTATTCCCAAGACATTAGTGCCACTACTGCACCAATGCACAAACCTTGACAGAGCTCACAGCTGGGTAGAAGGTGCCCGTAGCAGCATCGCACCTTTGAACACGTCAGGTCACTAGCAGCTTGGGTCCTCCATGGCCCAAGCATTTGTTGTATTTAGCAACAGGAACAAGAACTTTATTTTGGACTTTATTAAACAACGGCACCAAACCAAACAGAAATAATGTGATATTGAATGTGAAGATCTCCCAGCCAGCTATGGCAACAGTTTCATGTGATAAAATTATTTTAAGAAGCTTTTACACGAACACTTACCGATATACTTATTGGGGGGAAAAATAGTCCTTTGCTCCTCTGAAGTTAATCACAGAGAACACTTTAGAATAACACATTTAAATTGCCACTAAATTTACATCAAAATTGGCTATGCTGTTATCTATCCCATTGAGAAAACACATGGTGTGTCTACTAATCACTGCTTCATGTTGAATATTAATCCATGAACTTTTTCCAATTAAAGGTCTATTCATCCCAGACATGGGCACATTATCATTTTAGGTACATCATTGTTCCTTTGACATTTGGGAATAGCGGGCCCTGCACCTATTAACAAAGACCTTTCAAATCGTATAACTTCTGAACCATTTAAAACATGGAAAGAGAAAAAAAAACCCACTTCCTAAGCTTTTAGTTAAGAAACCAGTTTTACAATAAAACTGGAAGTGGGTAGTTGTCTCTTGTATATTATTTAAAAGGAGTATGTAAAAGTTATATGCAATATTTATTCTTAAATTTACAGAATGTTTCTTTGAGTGTGCTTTAACATGTAAAATATCCTCGGATAATCCATGTAGTTTGTTCTAACACGGTCGATATTAACCATGCTTTCACTGGGAAAACAAACCAACAACATATTGCTTTTGACAGGAAAATAATTTCTGTTTTCAAAGAAAAATAATCCACTGTCTCTTTTAGTATTCCCAAGGGCCTTCCTCCCTGGCTTGACTGTGCACTGTTCTGTACAGCATATTGTTTACAGCTAAGTAGGTCCCCTTTTGCCTTCCTACAGAGCATCACCGCTCACAGAAATCGCCCTGTGAGATGAGGATAATTAGCCTTGAGATGCTTGGCTGCAGTCTCAGTGGACACCAAGAAGAGTCCTTTAAATTCTGCAGCACAGTGAGAACTATTCTAAGGCTGTGATCATCAGAAAGATACACTGTGGGGTTTAAAACCTGATATTTATGGGCTGTTGTGCAGTGAAATATTCATGAGCCTGCTTTGTCTCTCTCATTATTTCCACCTTATTTCTCTCCCACGACTGCTCTTTCATTCATTTGTTAGTCCGTTCAATTAGTCATCACACAGGTGGCATGGGCCTCACCGGGAGAATCCATGGTCCCCTTGGTGGACAGAGAGCATGAGCAGGAAAGAGGAATGTACAGAGGGAGAAATATGACACATCTGGAGTGTGTTGGAAGCTGACTCTGTCCACTCCACCTTAGTGTCACAGAAAGCCTGTGTGCTTGGCTTGGTCACAAGCCTATGGTCCATTAAGAAGTAGAGTGGAGAATCATCCAATTAAAAATGGGGTACCGAGCTAAACAGAGAATTCTCAACAGAGGAACACCGAATGGCTGAGAAACATTTTAAAAATTATATTCAACATCCCTAGTCATCAGGGAAATGCAAGTCAAAATGACTCTGAGATTCCATATTATACCTATAGGAATGGCTAAGATAAAAAAATTCAAGTGACACCACATGCTGGTAAGGATGTGGAGAAAGGGGAACACTCCTCCGTTGCTGGTGGGAGTGCAAACTTGTAAACCACTTTGGAAATCAATCTGGCACTTTCTCACAAAACTGGGAACCATACTACTGCAAGACCCAGCAAAACTACTCCTGGCTATATACCCAAAAGATGCTCCACCACACAACAAGGACATTTGCTCAACTATGTTCATAGTGGCTTTATTCATAGTAGCCAGAACCTTGACACAACCTAAATGTTCCTCAACTGAAGAATGGATAAAGAAACTGTGTTACATTTACACAATGGAATACTACTATTTAAAACAAGGAAATCTTGAAAGTTTCTGGCAAATGGATGGAACTAGAAATGCTCATCCTGAGTGAGGTAACCCAGACCCAGAAAGACACACATGGTATAGACTCACTCATAAGCGGATGTTAGCCCAACATAATGTTCTTTGAGAGACTCCACCCAGTGGCGGATCAGGACAGATGCTAGAACTCGATCCTGGTCTCCAAGTGGAGATCTGGGAGTGTTATGGAAGAATCGGGGGATGGAGGGACTCAGAGGGCTCAGGAGCCCCACAAGGAGACCATCAAGGCTGATGGATATGGACCCAACGGGGCCTGCACAAACTGTTGTACCAACCAAGGACAGTGCATGCACTAAACCTAGACCCCCTATTCTGATCTAGCTAATCAACAGCTCATTCTCCACAGTTCCGTGAGAGCCAGGACTGCCTCTGACATGAACTCTGGTGCCCTTGATTTGATCACTTCCCTTTGGTGGGGAGGCCTGGTGGGCACAGAAAGGGGAGGTAGGCTATTTGGATGAGACCTAATAGGCTGCGGTCAGATGGTGAAGGAGGTCTAGGGGAAGGGAATAGGGCAGAAGAGGGAGGGAGGGTGGGAACAAGAAGATACAAGCAAGGGGATAACAACTGGGATGTAATCTGAATAAATTACATTTTAAAAAAGACGAAGTATGGAAGTATTGGAAGGAATGGAGGTCACTGGGATGATCCCTTATGATCCCAGCGCTATATCCTCCTTCTTTGTGATCCGGCCACCCTGCCCCCACCACGGTGCTCCACCTCACGAAAGCAACAAGGCCAAGTGCACACGGACCAAAGCTTCTGAAACTGCAAGCCAAGGTGAACCTTCATGCTTTATAAGCTGTTTGCCTGTGGTGTGTTGTTATAGCAGCACAAAGCATAAACACAGAAACTTCTCTGAGGAGTTCAGCTATGAAGAGAACTAGGCCTCCAGCACTGCCCTACAGACTAATAGACAGCTAGAGGAAAGAGGAAGGGTTCTCGCATAGCCGAGCATGCCCAGGAAATGAGTTCTACAGCAAAGGACCATGGTCTGTCTCCGCCTCCTCTTCTACCTCTCTAACCCTGATTTTATGAAACACTATATATATATGTATATATGTATATATATGTATGTGTGTATATACACGTATACATATACATACACACACACACACACACACACACACACACACACACACACACACACACACATTTTTAACTGGAGGAGAATAAGGATTTAATTTAGGAGGTAGAGTTAATTGGTTGCCAAACAGTTCTTGCTCATCGTGGATTTGAGAAGATTCTGAACTGGCGGGGGTAGGGGGCGGGGAGTGGCTTTGCTTCTATTGCTCAAATGAATCTGACTGCTGTGCTTACCTTTAACCCTTTGGCGGGAGTCCTCTCATTGATCTGACTACATTTAAAATAGCTTCGGGTTTTTCTGTAGGGAGTCAATCTATGTTCTCTCCTGTGAGGAGCCATAGTTTTCCTGTTGAAAAACTGAACCCTGTGGGCTGTAGATCCCTTTCCTGTAGATTGTCCCTACTGATTTTTGTCATTGCTAGCACAGCCCTGGAACCCTAAAAAGCCAGTGATTCCTGCCAGAGGCAAGAAAGGAAGTTGCTGCTTGATAATCTCAGTAGTCAGCTAAAAACTGGCCCAGGGCTTTGTTTTGCACTTAATTTAGTGAGTTTTGTCTTATTTATTTATTTATTTATTTAGTCAGAGTCTCGTGTAGTCCAGCATGTTCTTGTTTTAGCTCAGTTTCCTGTTGCTGTGATGAAACACCTGGATGAAACCTACTTTAAGGTAGAAAGCTTTCATTCCAGCTTGAAATTTCGGATTACAGCCTGTCACTTCAGAGACATCAATGCAGGAGCCTGAAGTAGTTAGTCCCATCCACAGTCAAGAGCAAAGAGGGAGCAAATGCACATGCTTGGTGTTTAGCTTACCCTTGTGGCGCTAATAAAGCCAAGACCCACACTCAGGGGATGGCACCGCCTACGGTGCGCTGAGTCTTCTCACATCAACCAAGGATCAAAAGGATTCCCCACAGACTCACCCACAGGCCAACCTGACCTATGTAATCCGTCCCTCTTGAATAATCTATCCCCAAGTGACTCTAGACCGCATTGAACCAACAGTTAAAACCATCACCAGCCTGAATCTCCTTATAGAGCTCAGTGTGAAATTCTGGTCCTTCTTGCCTCTCTCTCCCTCTTCTGGTGATGTAGGAATTTTCCACCAACCATGTTTACAGTTGGTTCTAACTAGGGGCTTTGTGCACATTGGCACACAATCTATGGAGCTGCATCTCCAGCTCAGAGGTTTCCTTAAGCATCCTGACCAAGCCAGTCTTCTACCCTTGTGAGTTTGTTTGTGTTGGCAAATGCTTCTGAGAGTTGATAATTTTCCTTCATTTTCTGTTATAATAGAGCCTCGCTATTGGTGAGAAATGAGCAGTTGGGGCATTATTTGGTCTTTTCCAGGCACACCCACACCCACAGAGCCTTGTTTATGTAAGTGGCCTTTAAATCCCTATCAATCTGCCAAAGTCTTTCAAAAACCCACTTTGATTGACGTATCACTAACAGCATCTTCGTTTTGTTCTGATTCAGGTTCTTCTTAGTCAAACAATACTCCGGTGCCATTTAATCATCTGTGGTGCTAAACACTTATTGCTGATTGTTTTCAACAAATGTCTAGAGACAGGGCCTTTGAGCTGTCAATCAGGTCAGCTGATAACGGCCTATTCCCTCAACTTTTGAGTGTTATACACTTCTCTTTCTAAAATCCAGAAAAGCCTGATTAGAATGAGCTGGGACGGAGATTTAAACAATACTCCTGAAGTCAGAGAAAGATGAGTCTTTCAATGCCCACCAGTTCTCCCATCATAGGAAGATCTATCACCAGCTTGCTGGCATTCACAAAGACAGCAGACCCTGTCCTCAATGTCATGACTGCATAATTATGTTCACTTCCATGTAACTCCTGTGCTCATTTTAAATTAGCATTTTAGATATGTATCTGACTATGATAACAGCATTGCCTAGATAGGTGGAGTAATTACTCCTGCCTTAAGTTTTCCATGTATTTTAACTAGATTCCATGTAAAACATCTGGAGACACTAATTACTGCCTGTCCTATAAACTTACACTCCAATTTGCCCTTGTGACAGTCATGTCATTAACTGACTCAGAACCAACTTCTAATTAATCAGCTAACAAATATAGATGGTCCACCTGCTGGCCCCAGCACCATCTTTAGCCTGGCTCTAGCATACAATAATAGCCTAAGAGCCATGACCCCTTGAACATCCCCGGTACTAAGGAAGATGGTCTAGCTCTTGGGCTAAATTATAGAGAACAACTAAATAGAACTATCATAGCCAACATTGGTATCTTCTAGAATATCACCAGTGGAAGGTTAAATTTAGGAGAAAATAGGGAGTGTCCTGTATGTCTCTCTCATCTGCCCCACTTGGCCCCAAATGGCTGATTAATGGAGGGAGTTCAGGCACTTAGAGTTTCTTGGCTGCTTTGGCTGCATTCCACTCTGTGTAATTACCTTGTCCTCCCTTGTAACGAAAAATACAATCCCACCAAACTTGAGTGTTTCTAATGAAAGTGTCTCTTTAACTCCCCTCTTTAGGAAAACATGAAATGACCAGATTGCATTTCTACAGTGGCACTGGAGCTGCCATCAAACCAGAGGGCCTGGGCTTTAGAAATGGTTACGGTTTCCCAGTTGGTTCTGTGATATGCATTAGTGTCCTCTCGATAAAAGCTATCACTAGAGAGTAGCAGGTGTTATACAAATATTTTCTGTTGATCACAGAATGGGAAAATGTGTTTTCTAATCTATTTTCCTTAGTCACCATGATCTGTCTAAGATGTAAATGCAAGAATTACAATGTTTAAGTTGAAGGCCTGCATGCTACAAGGCATGAGTAAATGTACATACATGCACACATGCTCACATGCGTATGTATGTATATATGTATCCACAATAGACAGTGACCACTTATATGGATTCTGGATTGATATCTAGTGAGCGTTATTATCTTTTTGAAGAGCTCAAAATTTATGGAAATTTGAAATTGCCTTAAAAGATCCAGATGTGTTGATTTATGCCTGTGATCTCAGCCTTGGGAGGCGAGGCAGGGGGATTGGGAGTACGATGTTATCCTCTCCGCAGAGAGTTTGACAGCAACATAGGCTGCATGAGACCTTGTCTCACACAAACAAATGGTTTAAAAGACAACTTTAATTTGTAAAATACACATACATACATATATTATATGTGTGTATATATACATATATGTATATATATTACAGTCATTAAAACACACAGAAACACACACACACACACACACACAGAGAGAGAGAGAGAGAGAGAGAGAGAGAGAGAGAGAGAGAGAGAGATAGAGAGAGAGAGAGAGAGAGAGAGAGAGAGAGAGAGAGAGAGAGAGAGAGAGAGAGAGAATTTAGTGACTGCCTGGGGATTGTCAATTTCCTGCACTCAGTGATCAGATTAAAAATGTGAGGTTGACATTATCCTGCTTATTTAACTTTAAGAGAGCTTTGCTGCCTGGAAAGTACTAAACATGTTACTGTGTACTCTTTCTCAAATTGTAAATACACTTTGAGTTTTCAGTTGGTGATGTCATAGTTTGGTGTGACATCACAGTGCTGATGGTTTGGTCTCCATCTTGTGGTGCTGCTTTGGAAAGTCATGGAACGTTGAGAGAGGAGGCCCAGTTTTAGGCTGAAGACCACTGGAGGCCGGCATCTGAAGATTTTTCATCTTGCCCTTGGTCCCTTTCCTTACGTCCCTCTCTACCCTGTCTGGCCACTATGAGGTGAACAGCATTACCTCTATGTGACCTTCTACCTCGGAGTGCTCTGTCGCCTCAGGCCTAAGCGTTGTAGAGTTTGGGGGGAGGAGTGGGGCAAACAGTGCATTTTGGATATGAGAGGACCTTTGCTCTCATAGACTCATAGCAGCTTGGCTCACTACAGAAGACCTGTAGGTCAAGCCACTCCAGCATGGATGAGAGAAAGGAGTACCTGAACATCTGTATCTGAGGAACAGCTGTTGCCTTTTGGTCGAGGGGTCACTTTTCTTTAGTCCCTAATGAGTTAGCCATTCTCCAATTTATGAGCATAAACCCATGACTATATAGGCTGCACATAATGGACTTAAAGGGTTATTTTCTTTTTAAAAGGAAAGGGGCCATGGATTTGGTAAGGGAACATGGGGGCAGATCTGGGAGGAGTTAGAACAGGGAGGGTGTAAATATGATAGAAACCTTCAAAGGATGTATGTTTTCATATATACATGGGGGAAGCACCAGCCAAAACATGGACTGAAATCAAGAAAAAAAGGTCTTCTCTTTAAATTCTTTGTCTCAGTTATTTGCCACAGGATGGAGAATCTAAGCAGATGGCACTCTCTCCAGGTTGTAACAGGTATTTTAGTATACCTGTTGGTATGCCATCAGGGAACTTCCACATTGCTTAGTAAAGCTTTGTTATCCTGGCTTCAAAACATGAATATGATACAGTTGACAATCTCTGTGAAATGTATGTCATTCTAAAATCTTAAGTAAAGATGGACCGCAGTTTTTGTAGAGAAAATCAGATGAAGATGCAGTCATCTGAGGTATTTCTGTGCCTCACTAAGGCATGACATAATTTTCAAAGGATACCACATGGAAATACCTCAGTGAATAAAACAAAACCACATTTGTATGCCTTATTTGGTGTTAACTACCAAAGCATTGTGGCTTTTACTTTGAGAATAAACTAGGCCATCCTATTGAATACATTACATTCTGTTGTGCCTTGAGTAAATGTAGTTACAAAAGTCAGTATTTAGACTCATGTCAGTGTAGCCTTACATACAAAGTCAATTGGCCCAGAACTACTTAAAGGTAGGAACTATGCATTGTTTTGGGGTAGGGTTGTTGTTGTTGTTGTTGTTGTTGTTGTTGTTTCAAGATAGAGTTTCTCTGTGTAGCCTTGGCTGTCCTGAACTTGTTTTGTAGACCAGGCTGGCCTCGAACTCACAGAGATCCACTTGCCTCTGCTTCTCAAGTGCTGGTATTAAAGACGTGTACCACCACACTTGGCAGAACTGTGCATGCTAATAGCTGGTCCAAACTTTGATAAGTTGGACTCTATAGTTAACTGGCCTTTTTAGTCACTGACCTTCATAACATGTGGTGGCAGGGACGGTGCTACACTGATTCAATTTCAAATGGATTGGGTCTGCTTTTCTATTGCCACAGGGGGTCAATCCAAAGTAGGATAATTGCAGTTGAAAAAGATGTGTCCCAGTCTACTGATTTTCCAAGTTTATTAGATAAGTAAAATGATGCTTATAAGTTTAGAACAATACTCCACAGTGAAGCTCTTATAGCTAAGAAAACATCTCGGAAGAAGATGCTGGAACGATGACACAGGGTTTTTAAATTCTGTTTTTTGGTTTTAAATGGCACCACACAACTGGCATTCCTACCCTGCAATGAAAACGAGTCACAGCAAACCCCACACATCTTACTGGTTTTGCCTCCAGCCATCATGGGCTGTGGTTTAGAGACACCTTGGGCTGCCTTTTTTGATGTGGTTGCCCAGTGGCTGCACAGTCCGCTCCCCCACTTAGGACCTCTGATTTTGTGCCTCTGTCTCTCAGTTCCCACATACATTGAGAAGAGTTGCCATTAAAAGGTGTCTGTGAACAAAACATAGGAGCTAGAGAACGTGAGTGACAACAGGCAGTGGAGTTTCTGTAAACAGTACGAGGACCAAAGACACAGAAACAGCCGCCGCCTAGGTCCTCTCCTCTGCTCTGAGAGTTCCTCATTCTGTCTCTTCCCAGACTCAAATTCATTCCTAAAATCATCCCACTTCTCTATCCTCAGGTAATAAAAATGAGCAACCACAGAATGACATGGCCCGTAGACAGAGGAGCACATGTTTACAAGTTTGGCTCTTGCTGTTTTTCTAAAGAGAGGGGATTCACTTCTCACAGCTGTACACAAGGATTTGACGATCTCTGTCTCTGTCTGTCTGCCTGCCTTTCTCTCTCTCTCTCTCTCTCTCTCTCTCTCTCTCTCTCACACACACACACACACACACACACACACACACACACACTCACACTCATACATATCACATATACCTCTTATTTACACATGCACACACGAACACACCACATACACCTTTCTTTCTCTCTTTCTTTTACACACACGCTCATATACTCCTCTCTCTTTCACAAACACACCACATACACCTCTCTGTCTCTCTTTCATATACACATGCACACACACAGACACACACACACACACACACACACACACACACACACACACCACATACACACATACCACATACTCATACATGCCACATTTACCTCTTCACACAGACACATATCACGTACACCTTTCTTTCTCTTAGACACAAACACTCATTTATACCTCACTCTTTGACACACACATACACACACTACATATACCTCTGAAACACACACACACACACACACACACACACACACACACACACACACACACACCCCTGACACATGACAGCATGATCTTGAAATTAGTTTTACCACCTACAGATCAGGCTTGAATTTAGTCTATCTTAAAGAACTGAACTCAATGCTCCTTTCTTAGTAATGTGAAATGTAATTGTATTATCCAAATAGAACACAACTTCCCATTTGCCAACAGGAAAACCTGATGTAGAGCACTCACAAAAACTAGCTTTTCAGCTATTTAAAAAGCATCCCCCCACATCTCCTTAGGAAAAAGAAAAAAAAAGATGAAAAAAAAAAAAGAAAAATCAGAGAACACATTTAAATTCTGAAGGATCTGACATGCTCAAAAGATGGATTTTTTAAACCTTTTTATCCTTTCTATACATTAATTTCTGTTAATCAGATGATCTTGTGAACTAGTCAGGTTTGGATGACACAGTGGTGCAGGTGTGGAAGGAGAGACCAGGACACCCAGAATGAATAATTCCTAAAGACCTTCACTGCGCGTGCATGCAGCAAAGTACAATCAGGGCTGTCAAAACTAGGTTACAAGGGTTTATTATTATTATTATTAACATTTGTCTTTTGGGTACATGTATATTTGTGAGCCAAATGCATGCAGTACTACCAGAGACCAGAAGAGGACGTTGAGAATTAAAAGTGGCTGTGAGTGGCTACGTAGGTCAAACCTGTGTCCTCTGGAAGAGCAGCAAGTGCTCTTAAAAGCCGAGCCATCTCACCCACCTCAGATAACGATGTATGAAAATGACAAAAGATGTTAAAATGATACCCAGATGGGGTCAAAGCTTAACTGAAAGAAAAGAAAACGAGTCAGGCTCAGAAAGGAAATGATGGAGAGTGAACCAGAGAATGAGTCAAAAAGTAAAGAACACGACAGCACTCAACTTTCCGAAAATGGCTGTCTCTGTGTCCCTGCCCTACGGTTTCTGGCTCCACAGAACTGGTATTAGATACTCCTGGTGTTCAGCTAAGAGGACCAGTGATTCCAAGGTCCAGCTGGTCCAAGCGGATGAGCTTTAGCATCATGTAGCACTCTCCTGTTCTGCATGTTTATTTTTTAGACATATATGGACTTCAGGGAAAGCAGCTGAGGCTAGGGACAAGGCCTGTATCCTCAGCCACTTAGGGAGCCTGGATCGCAAATTCAAGGGCCACCCTGGGCTACACAGTGAGTTCAAAGGCAGCCTAAGAAAGTTGGTGTCAAAGATAAACACTTTTTTTTTTTTAGCCGAGGCAGGAGCTCTAAGGGTGTTCAGAGGTAGAGCACTACCTGGCACACATGAGACTGTAGATTTAATCCCTAGTACTGAAGAAAATGCAGAAAGCATTTTGGCACAGGTGTTCAGTATTATCCCTAAGGGCTGATGAGCCTGTAGCTCACGTGGCCTCCTTCCTGGTCTAACAAAGGATAACTCCTCGCTTGTTCAGCACTGCAGATTGCCGGGCAGAAAGTACAGGACTCAGTGTTTCCCAACAGAGAAGCTGAGCTCCTTGGCCTGACACGGTCCACCATAGAAAACCCTGCTATTACAGTGGAAGAGGCAGATGGATGATAAATGAGGTTTGTGACTAAGGCATTCAGAAGCCCAGAGAAATCAATTATGGTAAATATTTCTGAAAGCTCACCTGACATTCCATTGAGAATGCTTTTACTACAATGATTTACTTGCAGAGATAAAAGTCCAGGAAATACTTTTTCCCCCTACCTGGGAAAGGCACCAATTTTAAAACAATGAATATGCACAAAGATGATAATGACCTCTCTCTTTTGCATATTTTCAGAGACTCATCTTGTTTTGTGGTAAATGCATCATGTTGCACTCTTCATGCACAAAGTATCTTTGTTATTTCGGGGGAGCGGGGGGGGGGAACCTCCTAGGTCCCCTGTTGTTATTATTAAGAGCCTCTTTCCTCTTTCTGCGCTGTAAAACAGCCAATTGTCATTATTAACAGAATCATGAAAATAATCTAGGTTTAATGAGAAGCCTCTCAGTTGTTTGCCCCTTGCTGCACTGGCTTACACATGTACTGATAGCATTAACATATGCAATATTGTGATGCCTTCCAGCATTTACAAACTGGGTCGTAAACAGGCACTCCTGAGGTTTTAGGGAAACGACTGAAATGGATGCTATTTGGTATAGCGCCTTTGATCTCCAGCTGAACAAATGCTAAACTCCCAGAGACAGCACATGTTTGCCACGTCCATTGCTTCACAGTGTGTTAAACATGGTCCCGAACCACGAGGGCTCGGCAGACCTAGTGTCAGCCACATTCACTTTGCGGTCCCTTGGAACAGACCACCAAACCACTAGTCCAACAGGGCTTCTCGGTTTTGTAGGGCTAACCTCCCTGGGCTGCTGTGTTTGCAGATTTGGTTTTCAGAGACTCAGTGTAAGGAGACATTACTTTATGGTTGTCTTTACCATTTTCTGCCTGTAGCTCCAGCCTATTAGACTTGTTGTGAATTCAGATTCTGTCCCCAACATATTCATTATCTTTTAAATCTAGGCAAGTGGAAGGAGGTGTGTTTAATTTGTAGCCCAGCCAGTGTCACACAGCTGTTCTTTGAAAAATAGCGCGTGATTAAATACCATGTGGAGGAGAGGTAATTACTTTCCTTTGTCCCCAGAGAAGAGAGCTCCAAAGTCTTGCAAAACTAAGATATTGAGGAAGCTCATGGAATTAATCTCCAAATATTTACTTTCATTCCATATTTGTTTTCAACTTTGTTTCACGCAAAAGCAAAGCCCTGGTTGCTTTTGTCCTCACTAGATAGCCAAGGTCGGCATAGAAGTTAATTTCCCACCATCTTGAATGTATATTTGGTTTCTTCTAAATTTTATTCCAATCGCATTTTTGCAAGTGTTCCAAGATTCGTGTGAATCATTAACTTTCATAAGTTCAACTTACAGTCGAAAAAGTATCGTGCCTTAAAACGCCAAAGCTGAAAGTATTTTAGCACAGGGGGTTGGCTTTTCTAACCCGCTGGGAAGGGAGAGTTTGCATGCTTTATCTTATGATGATGAGAGCACGCACCTCATACTACGGTCTTTTGAAGATGAGCATCATATTGCAGTTTAAGCCACTTCCCGGTGAGGTCGTTCTCTCTGGTGTGTTGGCTTATGGTACCCAGTCTGTAGTTCTTGAGTCTTTTGAAATGAACTCACAAACGTTATACACTATACCACAGGATAAAGGGAAGATAATAAAGTATATAACCTGTGTCAGTGCTGTGTAAACATCAGGTGCTTAGTGTTTACTGGCTTATGTATACAGACAGAGTAAGTCTAACATAAAAGGATGCTCAGATAAAGAATATTTGAAGGCATTTAGGAGTAAATGGGCTTGTTAAACTAGAATTGTATTGCACTCATAAGATTAGGAGTCATGGTGGATAAGTGCTTAATGGTGTAACAGATGGAGGAAGTAGAGATCACAATGCGAAGCTCCACAGCTTCAGAACGTCCGCTGTAACTCTCCAGAAATCCTTTAAGATGTACAGACTTTACTGGGCTGAACAGTTTTGCTTAATAAAACATGAAAGCAAAGAAAAAAAAAAAACCAAAACTACTTTGTCAACCTTGGCAACCATTGCTGAAACAGTGGCCAGAAGGATGTACATGGGATCAATGTCCGATGCCCTAAAGGCTTTCTAACCAGGCATTGTTCCATTTCCTTTCACAGATGTCATAGTTGACCCCAATTCCAGAGCCCTAGATGATGATGACCCGGGATGCTTCAAAAGCTCCCACTGTGGATGCGTGTCAGGGTGGGTTTCAGTAGCAGCAATTCCCCTGGTAACGCCCCTTGTGCTGCCTCTGAGGGCGGTTCGTGCCAACAGGCTTCTGTTTCCTGGAGCTTGGCATGGGAGTGAGGGTAGGAAAGGAGACGCTGCTCTCCTCCACGGCTTAGCATGTGTCTGGTTGTGATTCCTCCCTCTGACCCCTGACTGTGACCCGTTCTCCACCTGCAGTGCGCTGTCCAAACTGCTTGAATTGCTGGCCAGTCTGTGGTCAGTCTAACCACAGGCCACACGACAGCTCTCCACTTCCATCTTGAATAGTTTGTAAAAATCAATATGAAAATTGCATTAGATTAAATTTAAAGTACTTGTTCCATTAATGAGAGGGAGGGGAGGAGGGAGGGATGGAGGGAGGGATGGAGGGATGGAAGGGAAGAAGAGAGACAGCTCACAAGGGCACATATGTGGATATGTACGTGCACACAATGTGTGTACTTGGATAGCTCTGAGTGCCAGAGTCTCACCTCTTATTCCAGACTATGCCTGAAATTGGAAGAGCTGGCTAGGCTAGCTGTCCAGCAAGCTCTAGGAATCTCTCTGTCTCTATTTTCTCATTGCTGGAAATGTACTGAGCTTCCAAACCTAGCTTTTTTTTTTAAAGAGGATTCTGGGGACTAAATTCAAGCCCTTAAGCTTGTCATACAAGTACTTTAACCAATTGGTCATAGCCCCAGGCTCATCAATAAAGAACAAGGGCCAGATGGCTAGCAATGACATAGTAAAGCATCCATCTAATGACAAACATTGAGGTGTCTTTTTTAAAAAATCATTCATTCATTCATTCATTCATTCATTTTATTCCTCCTCTGCTCTCTTCAACAAAACCAAATGTTCTTCTAGCACTAAGTACTTGGTACTATTTCTATGACAGGATCAGGATAAGTTTTCAATAACAAACTCCAGATTCATGAATGGATTATGTTTTAATCACCTTTGACCAAGTGAATGTCACTATTTGGAACAGAAATGTTTGCATTTTTCCTTGTCACAATCTTCAGTACATTTGTACTTTAATTGCGTTATTTTACCACGGACATGCAGTATGTGAGCTTATATATTGTAAATGTATCTTCTGTGCTACAGTGGGAGGTCTTCAAATCTTTCATCTCATATCACAAATCACTCATATTCTATTCTTATATTTCTGTAGTGTCAGTGGTCAGAGGGGACAGGAACGCAGCTCTGTGCTATCAGCCTCAACAGCCAGAAGTTTGAGGGGCTGCTTTCATCTTTTAGGGCGCTTGACTGAGGCTAAACTGTTATTCATGGGCTCCAGAAAGAATCTGAGAACTATCCAAGATGGAGCAGAGCTGGAGATTTTTTTTTTTTTTTTTTTTTTTTTTTTTTTTGGTTTTTCAAGACAGGGTTTCTCTGTGTAGGCTTGGCCATCCTGGACTCACTTTGTAGACAAGGCTGGCCTCGAACTCACAGCGATCCGCCTGCCTCTGCCTCCCGAGTGCTGGGATTAAAGGCGTGCGCCACCACGCCTGGCCAGAGCTGGAGATTTTATTAAGGGCACAAAGGGCTAGGGGAAATAGGGGTGCTCAGGAAGGAAGGACACCCAGGTGTGAGCATGGGCTCTTCAAGGGGAGGGGGGTGGTCTTCACATAGCCATGTACAGCATTGAGTTGCTATCAGGCCATGACAAACATTTGATAAGAAATCCTCCCTTCTTCCCCTCTCTTCCCCCCCCCCCCCCGTCTCTTTCTAGCTCTCTTTCTCTGATAAGTACTATTGTAGCATGGCTCCAGAGGTGTCTGGGATGGGATTGTACTCTGATGAGAAGGACTGGAGAGATGACCCAATAGTTAAGAGCAATGGCTGATCTTCGGTCCTGAGTTCAATTCCCAGCAACCACATGGCAGCTCACAACCACCTATAATGTGATCTGATGTTCTCTTCTGTCATGCAGGTATGCATGCAGAGAGAGCACTAGTATATAACAAACAAACAAACAAATTTTTTGGAAAGATACTGTGATGAGTATCCTTGTACCTCTAGGAGCCACTAGCATCACACAAGGAGTTTAAGACAGGTCTTTTTTCTCTAAATGGGATCTCTGATGAGATTGTTAGAAAAATTTCAGATTTCTTGCCTAAAAAGGGTAAAAAGCTTCAAGCCGTTGTTGTCGTGTTGAAACTCATCTTGCCAGAGGATGCAACCAAACCGCCACTGCAGGGACTCCGTTCCTCCTCCTGCCCGTAATTGCCCCCCTCTCTCCACCCTGCCCCATTAGCACCTGCTATTTGTGCCAAGGATTTGGGGGGAAAGTGAGAGAGAAAACTTACATTTCATGGCATAGCTGGGGACAACGTCTTTACATGTGTTGGCTTTTTTGACAATAGGTTCTTTTCTAATACAATACATCTTGAGCACAGTTCCTCCCCCCCCCCCCCATACCTCCCAGCTACTCTTTACCGCCCCTCTCCCGGAGATCTACTCCCCCTCCGTCTCCTCTTCAGAAAAGAGCAGACATCCAAGAGATGACAGACAAACAGGAAAAACAAAGACAAAAACAAAAGCTGCAACAGGACAAGGCTAAAGCTGGACAATGCAGCCCAATAAGAGGAAATGAGTCCCAAGAACAGGCCAAAAAGACAGGCGTAGACCTGCTCCCCGTGCTGAGTCCACAGAGCCACCAGGCTCACCGCCATAACAGGTACACAGAGCACCTGGGCAGACCTATGTATATGCCGACTTTTGAAAGAGAATCTTAAATGATAAATAAGAAAAGAGCCAAACAACTTAAAGAGGTGAAGAGCATTCAACACACAGGCAAAAAGGAAGGACAGGGTTCTAAATAAGGAACGTATGTAAGGAATTCTGGAAACTATTTGAAACTTGGAGTGATTGGGACAATGGTGTGGGAGGCTGTAGGAGATAATATTTAAAAGGTAGACATGTAAAGTCTTTGAAATAAATAAGGAAGTTCTTCAGTTATGCTGGGTACATGCTCAACATTATACGATAAAATAAAAATCAACTCTGTTCCACAAAGCAAACAAATCAAAAGAGAAAAATAGATTCATTTGCAAAGCAGCCAAAATATTCAGAGAATAAATATAGTAAAGATATTAAAAATCAAAAACATAATAAGGACTTGAAATATACCTGAATAAATAGAAATATATTTCTATTTTAATGCATAGATAAAGGTCAGTATTCACATAAACATTAATTATTCTTCTTCCTTCAACTCTATGTAATAAAATACAACTGGTCTTTCATGGTCTCTGAAGTAATATATATATATATATATATATATATATATATATATATATATACTGTCTAAGGAATAACAGGTTGGATGGTCTAGAAAATATGGGCTGCTTTATTCCCTCTTATATAAAACTTCCCTTGTGAAGACAACCCAGTTCCAATTGTTGGTTCACATTAGATCAAATTCTGCATGCACCAAGAATTCAACTTTTAATACACAAATCTGTAAAGTCTACACACCATGGCCATTTGGATCTCACTCCTTTAAACATACCTGGCAGGAGAAAACAATAGTATTATGAAAATGCCATGGGGTTGGGGGTGTGGATTTATATCCACTGAGCTCAGCACAGTCACTAGCAGATGTAGCTAAAGGCCACCAGAAGCTCTGGCAGTGACAAACTCTCCACATGGGCTTCATATTTGTACCTGGCACATGCGACTTCTGTTCACATTTGATTAGCAGCATCTGCTACATGAGGATAGGTAATAGAAAGTGTATAAAATCCAGATGGCCGCGCTAGCTTTGTGTCTGTCCTTGCCCTAATGTTGTGAGATCTTGGGCAACTCACTTAGCATCGAGTTGCTTCCCTTTTGTGGTTTGAAGCTTGACCTAGAAACCTGGGAGTCTCTAAGTCCCAGGGGGGCTGACTGAGCAAAGCTGCAGCCCAGAAGGGACACAAGGTTGTCTGTGAGGTCGGCCTGAAGTGTGCAGAAACTTGAGGGCTATCCGTGGCAGCAAGGATGGAGCTGCCTAGTCATCTCGTCTAGATCAGGGACCATCTTATCAGGGACCACAGATATAGGGATGGACCATCTGATCAGGGACCACAGATATAGGGATGGACCATCTGATCAGGGACCATGGCCATAGGGATGGACCATCTGATCAGGGACCACGGATATAGGGGTGGACCATCTGATGAGGGACCATGGGCCCTTCGCCATAGGGATGGACCATCTGATCAGGGACCACGGATTTAGGGATGGATCATCTGATCAGGGACCACAGATATAGGCATGGACCATCTGATCAGGGACCATGGCCATAGGGATGGACCATCTGATCAGGGACCACGGATATAGGGGTGCACCATCTTATCAGGGACCACAGATATAGGCATGGACCATCTGATCAGGGACCATGGCCATAGGGATGGACCATCTGATCAGGGACCGTGGGCATAGGGATGGACCATCTAATCAGGGACCATGGGCATAGGGATGGACCATCTGATCAGGGACCGTGGGCATAGGGATGGACCATCTAATCAGGGACCATGGGCATAGGGATGGACCATCTGATCAGGGACCATGGACATAGGAATGGACCATCTGAAGAGTTCCCATAGCCACCCATCTTCCTATGTACAAAGCACACCCACAGTGAGCATCTGCTGTTTTTAAAATATTGTGTTAATGTTCCTGTGTGTTGCCTTTAAACCATCCAGCAGACTGAAAGGAATCAGTCAAGTTTCTGAACATACGCTGCTGGGAATGAAGGCAGGAAGAGTGGAAATAATCCTCAGAGCACAGTCTAAAACAATCACCCCCAGACATCAGGTGCTGACGAGTGACAGTAGCAGGCAGGCTAATTTGGCACACAGTGATTAGAGACGGAGAGACAGGGATTCAGCCAGCGCATTCTATTATTAGTGACTTTCCTCAGCAGAGATGCTCAGTGAATGAATGCAATACCCTGTGTGAGCACTGTGAACTGCTTGAGGCAGCAGGGCCTTGTTATAGTCTGTACAAGCCAGCGTGCACATCACAGACTCTGCACAGAACTGTCATCAAGGTGACAGCTACCACCACAGTCATCGGCGTGGAGGGATAAATGGCAGGATCAAGGCCATGGAGCAAGCAAAGAGGCTGACAACTCTATTCCACTGCAGCACTGGCCATGACCCCTAGACAATCTTAACCAAAGCCCCCTTACTATCTGCCTAACATCCTATAGAAAAGGATGCATGAGAATTAAAGAGGTGATTGCAATGTAACCATCTAAACGAAAACAGAAATGAACAGTTTTCAGTAACTACCTCTATCTAAGGTCCAAACACTGTTTATCCTATATCTGCCTCATAGACAAATGAGCTAATGTTCAGGGCGTAAGGACCCTTCCCAGGGTTACCGCTCAATATGAAATTCTGACTGAAGAACATCCTCTGAGCCTGGTAAAGGTCAAGAAGCAAAGGGAGCCAGGCCATAGTGCTGCACGCCTTTAACCTCAGCACTCAGGGGGCAGAGATAGGTGAATCTTTGTGAGTTTGAGGCCAGCCTGATCTACAGAGTGAGCTCCAGGGCAGCCAGGGCCACCCAGAAAGTCCCTGCCTTGGAAAAAAAGGGCAAAGGGAATGAAAAAGAGAGTGGGTCCCAAATACCCACCTGCAGCTGCTGCCACTGTCACTGCCACTGTCTTCCTCTCCTCCTCCTCCTCCTCCTCCTCCTCCTCCTCCTCCTCCTCCTCCTCCTCCTCCTCCTCCTCCTCCTCCTCCTCCTCCTCCTCCTCCTCCTCCTCCTCTTCTTCTTCTTCTTCTTCTTCTTCTTCTTCTTCTTCTTCTTCTTCTTCTTCTTCTTCTTCTTCCCACTATCTCATGGGATAATGACTCCGAGGAATAGGCTGGAATACCCAGGGCTACCATTCTTACTGCGTATTTTCAAACTCAGAAACTACCAATTGGTTTCCCTCAACTCTTGTCATTGCATTGCTGTTTTGAGACAGGGTCTCATTATGAAACTCGCTATGTGAATGAGGTTGGCCTCAAACAGAGATTCCCCTGTCTCTGCTTCCTGAGTAATGGGATTAAGACCATGCGCTAGCCTTTCCCTTCGTAACCGATAGTGTACTTGAAATAAAAATTAAGCTTGGACGTGGTTTTGATTAGAATGGAGAGGGAAATTATGGGGAGGCCCTCTTAGTCCTTTGTGTGTGGCCTGTGAGGGCTGTGTGTGTGTGTGGTACATGTATATGACTGTGTAAGCATGTAGAGGTCAGGATGGAACTTCAGAACTTACGAGGGGGTTCCCACTGAACAGGATGCTCATACTAGGTTGCTTGCCAGCAGGCTCTTGAGTTCCATGTGTCTCTACCTTCCTCTGAGCAATACTACAGTCACAGGCAGGCTTAGACAGATATGGCTTTTTCCCCTCACCTTAAAAGAACCGATCGCTAAAAGTATCTCTAAAAATCCCATTCCTCGTATAATATTTCTTGCTCTCCAATAAAGTCAAGTGGATAAAATATGACCTTATACAATGGTCAATAAACAGTTACCATGTGCCATGATTTCATCAGATATGCACCAAGACTGTACTCAGATTTCTCTTGGCTGATTGAAATTCTTAATTTTAGTTTTAACTTGTTCACTATTAACATCTATAAAAATTTTGACACTTAAAAAAAAGGCTATTTATTGATGCAGTGAGCTTCTGAGCCACATTTGCTTTTTTCCCGTAACAGTCTTAGGCAAGGCTCCAGTCACAACGTACGCCTGTCATTTTCTGTAATTAAAAGTACACAGTCATATTTATGCATTCTGCCTCCTAGCAGCTGCAGTGAGATTAACTGTGAACAAAGAAAACATTTTGACACAGTTAATTATATGGCAGTTCTCCTGGGCGAGCAAATTCCAGCTACCTCCTTGCGTGGGTACCACTTTTTCTTCTGTTGTTTTACTTCCACATAATCTTCTAAGTAGCCAAGAAGAGCTTTGTTTTATATCTACAAGGAGTTTGCACCTTCAAGCTCTATCTCAATACAAGCTAAACATACATAGTAACATCATAAGGGTATGTATATCGTGTTATCAAGGTACAAGAGAAAATGCCTTACTTGGGGGAGTAAAATTTCAATCATTTTTTTTTAAAATATCACTTGAGAAGGAAAGTGAAAAAAGAATTCAGGTTCATCCTTACAAGGGATTAGAAACTTCGCGTGGATTCCTACATCTCTTGCTTTGTAAGTAAAAGCTATGCTGTTTGGGGGCGGGGCTTCATCGAGCATGAAACTTACATGCTAGAAAAGGGAAGCTGCAGCTTTAACTCAGTAGGAAAATGATATGGCCATGTCCATGGAGATGCGAGAGACAAGGAGGTCAGGGCACACTTTTGACTTGAAGCGTGAACTGACCTGTGACTAATGAGGAAGATCATTTCTGCTCACAATCCTCAGTGCTTGGTAAAAGAAGTGGGATAGAGCAGTAACTGTGGACCAGAGCTTCCACTCATTGCACAGACAGCCCAGCTCAAAGGATAGCCTGAAAGAAACCCAGGGAAATGTCACCCACAGGAACCCCAGTTCCCTTAGTTACTGCATCCATGTCCGCTCTTGTCATCCTCCTCCCATTTCTCATTTTCCTCTCCTCTCCTCTCTCCTACATTATGTCACTGTTCAGAATCTCAGAAATAATCAAATGGCCCTCAGCAGAGGCTGAGGGCAAGCTGGACCCGAGTGAGACCCTGCGGTTTCAGGAGACCCATTTGTTAAGTTCCTTAAAGACAAACATCAAAGTACTGTGATGTACTTGGTGGCTACAGGAGAGCTGGCTTGCTCATTCCCAGCAGTGAGTAGTGTCCCTGTGTGTGTCACATGTGAAAAGGGGCCAGCTCTTCTCACAGACATGTTCCAAGTGTTCAGTAAAATGATGCACACCGCGTGTTTACAGCATCAGGCCCTGCCTGCCTAAGTGGTTCCTCTCGTAAAACTCACTGAGTGATAAACATGCTCCTTTAGAAATAAGAAGCTGTTTCTTACCATCCCTACTATTTCTCTTAGGTGAGTGCAGCCAATCTTCACTGGTGTGTGGAGGTGGGGGGCGGGGCGTGGAGGGCTGGGAGTGAGAGAACAGACTTCCACCTCTGATATACTGCTGCATGGGAATGGAAGTATGAAAGCAGTGTCTATTACCTGTGAGAAAACAAATGTTGGTAATATCACCAAAACTTACACCATGCTGAAAGCCAATAATTTCTTCACAAAAAAAAAAAAAAAAAAAAAAAAAAAAAGCAAAGCCTAGGGAGTAAATAACAGCTATTTATTCCTAACACACATATATTTTCTGGATGACTAATGGAAATGTGCCCTACAGAGAAACCATTTAGGTACAGTGTGGGCTCATCCATGGGCTCAATAAAAGCACCTAAACCTGATTGTAGAAAGTCGCCTTTCTAATCTCTCAAACCCGAGCCTTATCTTTAGGGTGGGCTGAGCCGTGCATCGTCACAATTTATCCTGGGTCTTCACACCTCTGAAAAGTCTCTCTCTCTCACACACACACCCAGGTCACCATTCCTAATGTTCACTTCTGTCCAGATAGGTTCTATCTACAGCCTCTGACTGTGTATATTTCATACCTTCCTCTTCCACTGGCTCTCTGAGATTTGGGGGGAAGCGATGTGCTGGTGGCAGCTGCTGGAGGGAACGAGTGCTGTAACTTCCTACTCAAGCTGTCACCAGATCCATTACCACGGTCGCATGCTGGGTCAGACCCCATCAGGATGCCTAGCTGGACAAGAGCCAAGGGCCAAGGTAATTGGATTCCCTCTTAAAGTGCATCAAAGCGCATCCACAGAGAGGGTCCCCACTGGCCTCTGCTTTTCTACATGCAGCAAAGATGGACATGGATGCTCTGTGCTCTCTAACTCTCCTGCCCATCTCTCTGGTGTGCAGGGCCCCCATGGTCATTTGCAAACAGTGTGTCTCTTTGAAGGTTACTTATTCTGTAAAACTTTAGTGTGCACATAGCTGGGGAAACATGAACATCTGCATGTGGAATAAAATCAGGGCGGGGGGAGGTGTCTTCATAGTGAATGTAGGAATGATGTTATTTTGCTGTTAAATCTTTGTAACAGGTTATATATACATCATTGGAGATCCAATCCAAACCGACTTAAGAATGAAAATAATTAATTTTCTCCCGTAGTTGGACAAGCTGGGTCTAGGTGCATAAATATTTCTCTCTCTCTCTCTCTCTCTCTCTCTCTCTCTCTCTCTCTCACACACACACACACACACACACACACACACACACACACACACACACACACACACACACACACACACACACACACACACACACACACACACTTTTCTTTTTCAAATATTTTTCTCTCCTATCTACTAGCTTCGTTATATTTTACATTTTCCACTGGGCAGGAAAATGACATGAACAGCTAACATTTTTGGTAGCCTTTTATCTCTTGTTTTTAAATGGTCAGTCTCTGACCCCATTCATCTCAGAAATAGCATGCATCAATTCTCTGTCCCTGGTTTTGTCTGCCTGCTACTGGACCAGTTTCTGTGTCCTGGATTTGATATGCTGATTAGCCAGCCTGCCACGAAACCCTATGAACAGGGAAACAAGAGGCATGATTCCTCTAGGAAAGAATATAAGGTGTGGGTATAAAATTCTACCAGGAAGTATGTGCCTTTTGGAAATTGAATCTTGGACGTGAGAAGTTTGTGGTTTCTAACATTGTCTGAAAGGCAGCATTTGCTTCCATTCCCAGGCTGGTTGTAAAGTCAATGGTTACGCCTCAGAGACTGAGACCCTTGCATCAGAAACTGAGACCCTTGCAGAAAAGTATTTTGTCACATTTTTAAATCCAGAAACCGACAAGTTCTTAGTTTCTCCAAGTCCCTCACACAAGTCAATTCTATGTAAGCAGCCCAGCCCTTCCAGTGCTTTTTCTAGTTTCTGCTTTGCATTTTTAGGCCAAGATGAAGAGAGGTGGAGGAAGAAGATGCGAAACCAAGAACGCTTCCTCTAAAGGGGGATGCGGTTCTGAAATTGTCATAGTGGGAAAGGAATGCCAAAGCTCCAGGCTCGCCGGGCCCGGTCTGCTCTCAGCCACATGTCTGTGGTTCCCAGTGCTATCAATGGGACCTGTGTGTGCATGTGAACTGAAGACAGAAGTTGGCTGTGTATAAATAGCTCTGCAGTCGTGCAAGTCTCTTCTTGTGTGTTTGGTACAACAGAGGTAGTCTTATGCTGTGAGTGGCTGTTTTCTCCCTCTAGTAGAATGCAGACAGGCAATTGCAAGAAATCCTGTATCAGAATATTTGATGGCAATTAGCCCTGTCTCAAAGATTTCAGTTGAAGGGACCAGGAACAGTATTTGGCTAAACTCTTCTTGTTTGCCAAAGCAAAGGCAAGCCAGATTTAATGATGCCTTGCAGCACCAACCTTCCTTCCCTCCCCTTGGCTGAACTTCCCATCTGCTGGTTGACTTGGGTGATAAACAACTAGTTGGGAGGGTGAGTAGTCAGTATGATAATTTGGGGGGGGGGGCTAACAAGGATGTCTTCTTAAACAAAATGTTTACATTCCAGCTGGCTGCTCACCCTCCATGAGCTCTGACCCCACCCGTCAAGAGTGTGGGGATGATGATGCTGGATTCTCGGCAACTGTGGCTATCTGGCGTTCTGCCAGCCTCCCTGGTCCTGCATCTAACTTATTCGACCCAGGTTGTCATCGTCTTACGTAGCCTCAGTTAACGGATGCCTTTGAGTCACAGTTAAGGGCTCATCTTGTTATGCACTAAAACGAGAGACCTCAGCCAGGCAGGCTAATGCACACCTGTGAGCCCAGCATGAAGAGGGTAAGGCACTAGACTTTTGGTCCAGCCTAGCGTTCATAGCGAGACTTTGTCAGAAAGGAAGGGAAGGCGGGCAGAAGGAAGGAAGAGACATCTTCAAGTTACATGTGAGATAATCCAGGCTAGGAAAGCTGTTCACATTATTGTTAACATTTTTCTTTTCCATGCATTTAGTCTAGTGTTGTATTGGGTTTCTATTGTTTCCCTAACAAATTTCTACAGGTGTAGTGACTTTAACAGCACAAGTTGGTTCTCCTACAGTTGTAGAAAGCCAAGTGGATCTCACTGGGGTAGAAGCAAGATGTCAGAAGGCTGAGTTCCTTTCCACAGCTCTAGGGGAGCAGCCTGATGCTCATTTGGGATGTTGGCAGCATCCAGGTCCTAGCTGTTGTAGGACAGTGGACCCTGTTTCCTTATATGCAGTGTCCAGACTGTAGAGGCTATGCACGTCCTTGTGGTCACGGCCCCTTCCTGTCATTTCAAAGCAGGTCCAGTCTCTGTATACAGCCCACAAGCTACTTCCTGCCTTCCCCTTCCAGGTCTAAGCATGTGTGTGATTAGACTGATCCTAACGGAAAACTTCAGAGTCCCTTAACCGCTTAAGCACATTTACAGATTCCTCACCTGTACCTGGGCATTACTTATTCATCCCATTAAAAGAGCCTTGCGGAAGTCAGGTGATCGCCACTGAGGATGGTAACCATGTTAGTATATTGAGTGAACTAGGTCTATTTTAAGATCATCAATAAGTCAGATAATCTGGCATTCTCACAGGATGTGTGTGCATGTGTATGCATGTGTCCGTGAGTCTGTATGTTTAGTTTCTGAGACAGGGTATTACTCTATGATTCAAGCTGCCCTTGAACTTGAGATTCTGCCATGTCAGCTCTCAAGTGCTCAGATTCCAGGCACATGTCCCCATGCCGACCTTATTTGTCATAAAATTATATATATATATACATATATATATATATATGTATATATATATACATATATATATATGTATATATATATATATGTATATATATATATATATATCCCCAGTTTCCTCCTTCACTGAGTATCCTAGTTCTCCTTGTTGCCACACCAAGCAGATACAGAGATTTCTTGGGAAGAGTGGCTGGTTCTTTCTATTCTACAAAATCCCACCTGAGGAAAGCATCAAATTTTCCTGGGGTCAGTGTTAGACTACAGTGAGCAGAATCTGCTCCAGCAAGCTGTAGACAACTTCCGCTGGCTCCTCACCGGGAGAGAAGGATGGGTAAGCAGACTTCAGAGGACACACATTGCTGCTGTCATATGCAAGGTGACGGACGTGCAATAGGGGCGATAGAATGTCACACAAGGGAGCATTCAGAAACTATGCTGGGGAAATCTGTGGGAAGGAAATTTGAAATACAGTCCCCAGAGACAAAATTTTATATGTTCCTATAATGATGGGACTTTATTTTTTTTTACTTATTTATTAATTAAACTTTTTTGTTTTTTATATATACATGTATATTATTACACATATATACAATAAACTACCTATCGCAAAAATAACCATGACGCAATCAGGAATTATATAAATGTTACATTCTTAGTGTTCTGGCTGTTCGTATTTGACAGCCTTGAAGAAAACATCCCTCCTATCTTGGTGTGTCTAAAATTCTGAATGTAAATCAATCTCCATCACATCTTGTCATTAATGATGGGACTTTTCTACAGAAGGATGAGGAGAAAGATAGCAGCCACTCAAGGCTGAAGATATTCAGACCTGAAGTTGATTACATGTGGAGTTAGTCTGTTTGTCAGGGAATAGAGAAGCTTTGACGTTTGAGAGAGAGAGAGAGAGAGAGAGAGAGAGAGAGAGAGAGAGAGAGAGAGAGAGAGAGAGAGAGAGAAGTGAAAACTTAGAGGATAAAACTCAGGATCTTAAAGGAAAGGTGCTTTGGGCATGAGAGAAATAAGACCAATCACGATCGTCAACTTTCTGGATTCACACTTTCTCCTTGAACCTTAAATTTTTAAAAAATTCACAAAAGTTAAAAGCAATAAAGGGAGGGGGCAGGGGAAGACACTGCGGATGCAGTTGTGACCTGTAGAAAGGCATTTTCCATGTCTGCTCTCACCCTATTCCTCAAGGCTGGAAGAAGAAGGCAGGGCTTCCGAAACATCTAGAATCAGGAATGTGCAAGCGTCCATCCAGAGCTCACTGTGGTTGGGTTCTGCTGCTTTCAAGTGTTGTTCCAAAGGTTTGCATGTGAGGAGGAGACGGGGAGGAAGGGTGGACTCCAGAGATGGAGCGTGAATAAGAAAAGTCGAGACCAGGAAGAGAAGGAGAGATGGGCTAGGAAGAGACGTAGCTCCTTGGATGCTTAGAACAGTTTCGTACATGGTGAAAATCATATGGGGGTTGGACCTTGGGAAATGAAGTGGCCAACAATGGGGTGGTTCTCCTCAGTGTGCGCAGAGGGATTCCTGAGCAGTAGCAGCGTGCTAAAGCATGAAGCGTGGTGCCACGGAAGTGAGAGAGAGAGAGAGGGTGCCATGTTGGGCCATCTGCTGAGAGGCAACGTGTCAATCTCGCAGATGGTTTGTGAAAAGAGAAAGCCTTGATGCTGAATTGAGATCAGCATATGAAAAGAGCCACGGAATCACAAATGTAAAAGCCCCGTCCTTCTGTAGAGCAGTTTGAAAACTTCACAAAGTATGTTCCACTCGGATCTCTTCTGATCTGAAAGATCACGAGTGAGAGTCTGAATTTTCAGTGTAGGACTGTTTCAATAAGGTACACCATGCTTGCTTTTGCTTCTTTTAACCAGAAGTTGTGGTGCTAGGAGGTGGAAAGTATTATTCCTTTCATTGATTCATTTAAACTCATTCAGGTTTTATGGGAGTTTTATACAGGGATTAGGTAGTGGAGTTTGAAGGTCCGATTCAGTGTCCTTGGTGCTCAGCACTGTGTTTGTGAGATACATCTGAAGGCTTGGGCATATGGTCTGCTTCTGGAGTTCAGTTTCTAAATAAACACATGTTCACAGCCACGTGGATGGTGTTTGCTATTGAGTGAGAAAACGATGTGACAGATTTGCTGTGTTCACATAATACTGGGATGGCAGTACTAAGAAATGTTCAAAAATAGGGCATTTAGAGTGGTGTACATTTCTTATTATTTCATTTTTTTTAAAGTCAGGGTATAGTTTTTAATTTTATGCAAACTTCTTTAATAAGATTTCCAAAATTCATACATAAATATATTCTCATAGATCTAAACTATATTTTAAATGCTTGTAAGACTAACTACTATCAATATCTTTACTAACATGTTTGGGGTTCATATTATCAATATTTTAATATTTTTTTTCTTTTCTTTTCCTTTTTATGTATTCTTCTCTCATATATTACATCCTGACTGGAGTTTCCCCTCCCTCTCCTCCTTCCAATATCTCCCTGCCATCTCCACTTTCCCCCAGATCCTTCCAGGGACATCAACCAAATACAACCAAACGTGGCCTAACAAGCTACAAATAAGACCAGGCACATATTCTCCTACCAAGGCTGGACGAGGCATCAGTAGGAGGAAAGGAGTCCCAAAGGCAAAAGAGTAATAGGCAGTCCTGCATATACGGTTAGGAATCCCACAAGAACACCAAGCTATACAACCATAATCTATATGCAGGGTCTGGAGACATGGCTCAGTAGTTAAGGGCACTGGCTACTCTCCCTAGAGGACCCAGGTTCAATTCCCGGCACCTACAAATGGTGACTCACAACATCTATAACTTCAAATTAAAAAAAAAAATCAGTAATTTTGGGGCTGGAGAGATGGCTCAGTGGTTAAGAGTGCCACATGCTCTCTCAAAGGTCCTGAGTTCAATTCCCAGCAACCACATGGTGGCTCACAACCATCTCTAATGTAACCTGGCGCCCTCTTCTGGCCTGGAGATAAACAAGCAGACAACACTGTATACATAATAATAATACAAATCTTAAAAAACAAAACAACAACAACAAAAAAAATATATGCAGAGGACCTATGTCAGCCCCATACAGGCTGCCTGATCTCTGTGAGCCCACTTGAGTCGTCTGGTCAGTTGATTCTGCGGGCCGTGTTCTTGAGATGCCCTGGATCCCTCTGCCTCCTCCAGTCCTTCCTCCCCCTCCGCTTCAGGACTCCCAGAGCTCTGTTGCTTGCTATTTGGCTGTGGGACTCTGCATCTGCTCCCATAAGTTGCTGGATGAAGTCTCTCTGATGGAGATCATGCTAGGCTCTGGTCCCTACACATCCTGCAGGCATGTGTAGGTCAGAGGTCTTGTGGCTGGGTGGGTGACCCAGTTGCTCTGCTTGAGGCCTTGCCTCGTCACAGAGGATGGCTGATTCAGGCTCTGTGTGCCCCATTGCTAGGGGCTTTGCTAGTGTCAACTTCGTATATTCCGTGGAGTCTCCATTTCACAAGGGTTCTACCTCAATTCCCAAATGCCCTCTTATTTCAGTTGTGAAGACAGAGTATATTTATCTTCTATTTCAGTTAGAATCTGGTGATCATTTATATAGTCTCATATGCAAATCTACCTTTAACCTGGGACGTGTTCAAATGAACAATGAAGCTTATTTAAAAATTTTTTAATGTTTAATTCATGTTCAATGGCTGCCTCTTGCAGCAAATATTTTTTCTTTAATCATCCATTTCCTTTTTTTCCAGTAAATAATTTCTTTAGGTTTTTAAATTTTTCATAGACATGTGCAATGTATTTTAATCCTATCCAGGCCCCACTCTTTCCCTTAGTTCGTCAAAAAGGGGGAGCCACTCTTCCCCTCTCGCAACTTTATGTCTTGTGTTAACTAATTCTTTGAGAATTTCGTACAATTTGTTTTGATCATGTTCACCTCTTCCTGCTCCTCCCAAAACCATCCTTTTTTCCTACCCACGCAACATTGTCTCCTCTTTTTGTTGCTGTTGTTCATCAACTCCAATTTTGCTGCCCATATACACGTGGGTGTAAGGTTTTCAAAAAAAATATGTACTAACTATATTACTGTGGAATTAAATGGCCGTGGCAAAGCATAAATACATTTTGGTCTTGCATTCAGTCTCATGTTGAGTTAAGATGCCAAAGTTTCACAAAAGCAAGAAAACAGTGTGTTTTGTATGGGCGTTTTGCTGTCCTTGTTGCGACTGTGTTGTTGGGTGGTTTGACACCTTCCATCGAATCTGTTTGCATACTGCCAGGCCTGTGGTCAGTCAGCCACTTTATTCAAATCTTCCTGGCGGGGGGGGGGGGGGGGGGGGGGGGGGAGTGGCCAAGGTGAATGAGAGGAAGATAAAGTTAGACAAGTAAATTTTCAACTGTTAACATGAGAGGGTGGTGGGGAGGGAGAGTCCAGCTCATGTCTACAGGGAATTCAGACATGCCAGAAGAATTAGTATGACAGGAATGACATTGATTGACTTAAAACTGACAAGCTCCAGGGAAAGAATCAAAACACAAAGCACAGGCTTGGCCCAGAAAAAGAGTCTCAATTTCTCTACAGGAGGGTAAATTGAGAGCACTGACAGAGATGCCGAAGCGGGGGAAGTTGCTATCTGGTAGAGCAGGAGGGATGTCTAGTCAAGATGTAGAGCCTTGGAAGAGCAGAGGTGGAACCCAGAGGAACCGAGGCTCTAGAACAAATGCCCCATGGGATATTGAGAATCCCGTAACAAGGCTCTTGATAGCAAACAGAGCAAGGCATAGGGTGTGCTGAGGGGCCAGCTGCTCTGTAGTTGGGGTGAGTGATATCATCATACAATCTCTTACTAACCCCAGAAAACAGTGATAAGAGCTGTGTTTGGCCATCTAGTTGGAACTTAATGCATATTCACAGAAAGGATGAGGGAACGGTGGTTGCCTATAGCATATGGCAGATAACTATTGGCCATAAACATAAACCCAAAGGGAACATTAGCAATACCATATGTACACATCCTATTAGGGGTTTGAGCAACAGATAACGGATGGAGCTGGTGAAGGTATTTGCCATTTTGTAGAAACATCTCAGGACGTTTATGCAGCTGGGAATTCCAGTTAAAGAACCTAAGCTGTGAACACAGGTGCCCCACAGTTAACTCAGGTGTGGCTAACTTTACTGTATAAAAAGAGTGAACTTGAGTTTTAATGGCAGACTTCCAGGACGCACGTGCAAATGCACACACAGACTCAGGGGAAGAAGGCAAAGCTCTAATAAGGTAAATGAAGCGGATTGTGTCATCATTTTTAATAGAGTAGCATCCTTAAATGGCGCTTTACAGTTTACAAAGTGCTTTCACAGATTACCTCATTTAGACTTCACAGTACTCCCGTGAGATGGAAGTGACAAAGAGTCTTCCCCTCCCCCCCCAAAGAGTGGTGATGTGGCTGAGTGATGGGAGGTGAGTGAGCTGTCCTTGGTGGCCTCTGACAACTCTACCAGCTTTATTCATCAGGTAGTGAGTTTTCATATTCCCTGACCCGAGGCAAATACTAATTTTATTAAATATCTGTCACAAAGAAGGCTCATTCAAGAAGTCTCCCTAGACAAGACTTTTCCTTTAGCGTGATCAAGATCGACAAAGACAGGGCACCTGTCATGGCAGCACAGC
The DNA here is from genome assembly GCF_964271855.1 of Acomys minous. Taxonomy (NCBI): domain Eukaryota; kingdom Metazoa; phylum Chordata; class Mammalia; order Rodentia; family Muridae; genus Acomys; species Acomys minous. The sequence goes on from NC_140500.1 coordinate 12,536,571, forward strand.
ACTCTGTCACAGTCCGCTCCATCAAAAATTACCACAGAACAGATTGAGAGCTAAATATGAAGCGCAGAACACTCCAGTTAAAGCAGAGACCTCATTTCATTCAGCTCAATTCTAGACAGATAAGATGGAAGACGTGATAAGGAATGTGCCCTGCCCCCCACTGCCTTTGTTTTTCAGTCACAGTAGGACACTTTCCAGTTTGAGTCTGGGACAATTTATGGAGAAAATGGTATGGCATAGCATGAGTGGTCTATGATTTCAGTGCCTGGGCATATTCTAAAGAGAGAGCAGTTGCCTTCTGGGGGCTACGTTTCATAAAAAAGAAATCATCACCTTAAAAAACTCTCAAACACGGAGTTTATAATCCCACTGATAAACTGAAAAAAATATATATATTAAAAAAAGAAAGAAAAATAATCATCTCTGGGCAAATGCAATAAGCTTCTTTAAATTGTGTTGGCAGGTCATGTTTTTCTTCCACATCTTTTAAAAGACACTCTAATAAATTAAATAAAATGGATAGGAAAACAAACACAACCCTTATCTCCAGGTATGCTTTTTCTTTCTGAAACCAATTTCACAGAACAGTCAGATATGTAATAACGGGCCTCCCGGGGATGTGATTTTTTATTCAACTTGACATGCAAGTCGTGAGTAATTAATTATGTCTTCTATTTACACGTTGTCACATAAGAGTATTAAACAGAAGAACTGAGAGCTGCACCGAATGCCACCATTAATCGCTTTAATTTGCAAACCTAATGCAATCAAAAGGAAGACATTAGTGTTAAAATGGTTGTTGTCCTTTCTTAAAGGGACAGGCCTGTTTGGTGGGGAAAAGTCACACAAAGCCAGGGAGCCACAGCATCTCGAGTCTACCTGCGCGCTGCTGATGTCTTGGCTGTAGAAGGAAAGCCTAAGTGTACAAGCACGGAGAGCAGGCGCTTTCCACCCCAGCACACCACAGTTCCTTCATCTCTGTGTAATTATCCAACCAAGTGGAGAAGCAGCACCTGCACCAAAGTGCAGCAAGTGATAACGGAGGGCATAAACCTGATAGCTGTGAACTTATAGGGCCTGACAGCAGGCTTGGTCTGGAGACACATGACGTATAGATTGGTGGGCAAAATGGAAGAAATAAACACACACACACACACACACACACACACACACACACACACACGACTTGATGATCAAGAACTGTTATCAGGAAGAATCTTTATCCCATTTCTGTCCAAATGTCAGTCCTCACAGAAGGAATTAAAGGTAGATTCAGTCACAGGAGTCTCCAGATACACCTGTAGTAGGAGGGGAGGGAGAAGTGGCAAGCTGGTGAATGAGGAAGTGAAAACCAGGCCAGAAAAAGTGTGTAGTATGTGACGTGCTGTGCATCTTTACTATGCGCAGACCAGAGGCTCATTCTGGCTTCTTGTGCACATCACTGAAACTCAGTTCCTCCATTACTGAAATAGTGATAACGATGTAGAAAGTGATGCAAGGGTCAGATGGCAGTAATTTATGGAAAGGACCCCATCACTATGAATAAGGCAGTGGAGCTTGGGGGACTTATCTTCTGATCTCTGCTAGTTACATCTCTTGCTTTCATTTGAGACCAACTGATATGACCCTATTTGTAGAACCTTGATTTCCGAGCTACTATTTGTGTTTGCAACTGGCTCTTGATATCCCAGCTGGATTGGTCCAAGGACCCCTGGTGGTATCAGATACCATAACTGGTAGAATCCATAAATGGCGCAACGTTTGCATGTAATCTAGGTACCTCCTTCTATATACGCTATAAATAACTTATTTGTAGCAGCTGCGATGCGGATGCTAGACAGTTGTTATACTGAGTTTGTTCTGGAGCAGTGATGGGAAAAGGTGTCTGCACATGGTCAGTGCAGAGGCAGTGTTTTGGATACTTCCAACCTGAGGTCAGACAAAGCCGCAGACGTGGAAGCCCCCAGGCAGAGAGGGTTGGCTTTACTGTTGTACTACTCATAGTCTGTCTTTGCTTGGGGCTCCCAGCATTCCATTTTAACACACGGCTTTACATAAAGAAAAACCTGTGGAGGAAATTCCAAAATTATAAGAGCATATTAACACAAATTATAATTATTACGGTCACAAGAGCAATTTTTAGTCACTTCCAAAGGAAATAAATTTGAAAGCATGCCAACAGTTAACCTGAGTCTGAAGAAAAAAAAAAGTCCATTTATTCCCATTTGTCTGTAAGAGTGGCTACAGATTAATGCATAAGCAACAGGATCCAGGAGGGTTTAAGTCTAGGGACTAATTTACTGAACTACCCAAGCAACAGAGGATTAGTTTATCTAATTAAGACAGAGAGCGCGTATTTAGAACTAAGCATTTGCATTTAACAGCAAATTCAGAATTATAAAAGCAATTAAAGCTAAAATGAGGTATGATAATTTTTTGCGCATGGCGCCGAGGAACCAAAGCGCATCTTAATGTGTGCCTATGGAGCTGTGGCGCAGAAGCAGCGAGGACACACACGCTCTTCCTCCCTCCCTTCCAAACCCCTGCCCTCCTTGAGGCCGAATCCACCCACCAGGTCTTACTCAAGCCTAGGAAAACCTAGCTGAATCTTCTCACTCCTGAATTAACTTAGTGCAAGTACAGTTCAATCTGCATCCGGCCTCAGAATGAGCCTGCTTTTGTCACTGATAGTGTTTTATTAAGGTCGTTGGATTATTCCACATTAACTTAAATACCCCAGTTTCCCTACAGATGTGGTTCTTGATATTCTCTGTTCCTCCAACCTGAGAGCTTTCCTTAACCTAATCTCTGTGAAATCTATTGAACAGGACTCACCTAAACATGGATTTCTTTATAGCCCAAATGCTCCTTCAGGGCCTTATGGCCCGTTCTTCATTAGCGTGTGTTCGTGTCTCTTTGCTCTATAGCGTAATCCACTACTGTTTACGCGTCTAAGCCTTTCACAATATTCTCGTACACAGTTCCGGAAGGCTTTCTGTGTCCATGCTACCTCCATTTAGAGCACCAATGTTCTGATGACAGAGCATCATCTCATGCCCTTAAAAGGAGTCCAGTGCCATCTTTACTGGGGCAGTCGAATGCGCCTGAAGACAAGTGGTTGTCCTAAACATATAATCTTTTTCAAAAGTCCCCCCAACCACCTCACATTTTACTCAAACCTTGGAAACATATCTTATACTTTCTATTTAATTCCAACATATCTTATATAATTCATGATATGCTATAAAATAATCCCTAGAAGAACAGACTATTCTTTGCCAATCAGTCGTCTGCCCTGTTTACGTCCTACCATGGTGACTTCTGTGACGTCACTTTCATCTGATTCTCTGACGTCATTGAAGTGTATCTTTAGTGTTGATGTACTACGAGTGGGGGTGTCTTGACTCTTGGGCGTTTTAAGGTTTTGCAAGACAAATCTTGCAAATGTGCACGGTTAAATGTGCAACCTGCTTCAAAATAAATTTGCATCTGCGGGCTAATAGTATTTTTGTTAAGGTCCTTTCCCATTTTGTATATATTTTCCTAAAATAGTACACATTTATTCAGTTATCCTCACATTCCCTATAAATCTAATTCTTTTATTTCTGAGTTGCTATAGAACAGAGGCTATGTCTGTCAGCCGGCATGTTAAAATATTTAGAGAACTGACAGGCACAATAAAAACTCGACAAGATAGAATAAACAACAAAAGCACTAAAGTTTAACTTTGAAATAATTATGGACTTAACACAAAGTTGAAAGTAATGGCTGGGGCAGTGGTTCAGTGAGTGAAAACTGAGGGCGGAAATGCACCTCTGTAACAGGAGCATTCCTGGGGAGGGAGTGTAGGCAAGTGGATGCAGTAGGTTTGCCTGGCCGGCTAGCCTAGCCTAAATGGTAAGTTCTAGGTTTAGTGAAAGACCCTCTCTCAAAGAATAACATACAGAATTTTAGAGGGAGACACCAGACTTAGTCTTTGCCCTGTCCCTGCACACAGGCGAGCATACTTGCATACCCACAGGTACACACAAACACATACATTCCCCCTCTGCACACAAAAGCTGCAAAGGAATGTACAGGAAAGGGCCACACACTGTTCCTTTTGCCCCCTCCAGTGATAACAATGTTGCCTATCAAAATAAGAACGTACCCAAACAATGAACTGTTATTGGTACAAATCATTCCAATGTCACGTGCACGTGCACTCAGTTGCATATGAGCTCATGCATATGTATATGTTGGGGTACAGGGGTGCTGAGATGTCTAGATTGTGCAACTATGTATGGCTTAAAGTAATTGCCACTATAATGAAAAAAAACTGTATTTATATCATAAGGCTTCCTCAGGCTGCCCCTTTATAGATACAGACACCTTCTGCCCATATCTCCAACCCCAGTCCTTGGTAGGCAGGAATCGATTCCCCAGCTCAGTGATTTTGCTCTCTCGGGAATATTACATAAATATAACCATGGAGAATTCAAGCTTTTAAGGTTGTTTCTTCACTCGGCATGAAGTTACTATGTGCATCAATCTGTCCGCGGTTGCCAAACACCAAACGATGTGCCCCGGGTTCTAACCATTTCCACGCTGGAGGATGCTGTGTTTATCTTCAATGTGTGTCTAGTACAAACCCCGCAGTTCAGGCCTTAGTTTATTTAGGTAAACATGGTTCTTCTAATCTGCCTAGTTGTTGTTTAGCATAAAGGTTTCAGAACTGGGTGACAAGGGTCAGGAGATGTTGACAACACAGTGTGTAAAATAATGTCTGTGGGTAGGATCAGGAAGGGAGCCATCTGCCCTGATTTTCCCCAGAACAGGTCAATTTGTGTCTGCTGTCCCGGCATAATGATCTCGTTACTCACAAAAGTGCCCCAGTTGGTGTGACACGTTGTATAATCGCTCTGATTCCGATTCCTCAATGACCCTGAGAGCATCACTGCTGTGCCTGCTCAGCTATGATGGGACAGTAATTCAGTGGCTGCTGTTTTGTTGTTCTTTATACCCGTGGAGTGACTCAGTGGAGTCTGAGAGGTGAGATCCATCTTTTTGTAATGAAAGATAGTCTTACTGAGGTCCCTTCTGCCTCTGCCTGCTTCTTCTCCCGTATAAAATGATTCTCTCTGTCAGTTTTATGGTTGAGAACAGGATCTGAGCTCATGCCATAGAGCCATGCCCTTGGCTAGGTCCTGAGCATCCTAGCTCCAGTCACAGACCCCTCCCAAAAGCTGCAGGTCTGCAGTGAGCTTAGCTGGGGCAGCTGTTCAGCTCTAAGCTAGTCCCTCTGTCCAGGGCATAGAAGTCTGGAGGAGGGTGTCACCCGTTCTTATGTGAGATGAAGTCTCCTTAGAAGGTAGAAAGCTGGGGGTCTGGGCATGCAGGCTAGGCCACTGGAGGAACTGAAGGGACATCAGCACACACAACCACCTTGGCTTGTCTTCCATGAAGAGGACAGGACATTGCTAAATGGAATAATATAGCCAGTACAAAGCATAGCTAGAATTCAAGCGAAAATCTTCACTTATTTACCACTAAATAGTCTATGCTCTTAAGTTTCTCCCTTCCTCCCTCCTTCCCTCCCTCCCTCCCTTCCTCCCTCCCTCCCTCCCTCCTTTCTTTTTCTTTCTTTTCTTTCTTTCTTTCTTTCTTTCTTTCTTTCTTTCTTTCTTTCCTTCGAGCCAGGGTTTCTCTGTGTAGCCTTGGCTGTCCTGGACTCGATTCATACACCAGGCTGACCTCCAATGCACAGAGATCCACCTGCCTCTGCCCTCTCCAAGTGCTGGCATTAAAGGCATATGCCACCACAGCAGGCTGCTCTTCAGTTTCTCATGACAGGATTTGGTATAGAGAAATGGGAAATAAAATCTTGTTAATATAGCATTGAAAAGCTTTGCTAGGCATTTGCTTTTTGATTGCTCACACTAACTGATAGCATGCATGTAAGCAAAGATGATCCCCTGACTCTCCTAATCTCTGATCCCCATTTTATGGTTATGATCAGTATCTATGAAAATATTCCCTTAATTAATGGGAAGTTTATATAATTGATCCTTGGACTCAAGGATTAATGTAACAACTTCAGAAGGCCAAAAAATGCACAGGTCTTGAAAAAAATGTAGTACATTTAAGTCAGAAGAGCATGCATGGTAGGGCAGTTTAATGATTTTGAATATATATACATACATATATGTATATATATTCATATATACATATATGCATATATATGCATATACATACATATATGCATAGACATATCAGGCAAGTTTGGAATACATAACTCCAGAAGGCAGTGATTTTGGAATAGACTGTTTAGGAAAAAGCTCTTTTTCCTGTCTGTTGCTTTTGTGTTTTTGTTATGGTGAGTGTCTACTTTGAATTCTTAATATATTAATATAAAATTATTGTGGTTATAGATACATATATGATTCAGGCTTCCTTAAATATTGCAAATGAAGAATTTCCCACTTAAGATCCATGAAAAGTCCTGGAGTGGAAGGCTAACTAGACCTTCAGCATAGCAACAAGAATTTCAATGGAAAGAGTCTTCTTATGTTCTCCAATGTTGTATGAAGAATGGTCTATCAATCAAGGAGTTGAAACCACTGGGCAAACAGGACATAGATGAACATGGCTTTGAAGACCCTGTCGGCTTTTATGGTTTTCAAATACATAAAATCTAAATCCAAGAGTTCAACCCTGGACATCTTGAATGGTAGCTGAGTTTTACCAGATTGTGATAATTAAAAACAGAAATGACAACCCCACAAGTGCTTAAGCTGTGTTTTTAGAGAAGTCCAAAGAATTTAATCCTTTTACAGTACCAGCATATCTATTTTGCAAATCCCTGGAGTTAACCACTTTGAGTGAAGCCTGTAGCCATTTGTGACAGACTAATTAGAAAGTATAATTTGATAAAGAAAAACTACAGAGGGAAATTCCCCTGCACAATGCACCATAAGTTTGGTCACATCTTACCACTACATCTAAGTATAAATAACGGTCTGCATCAGTGCATTTCAATGCAAAAATGCCGATTTTCTTTTTTTTTTATTTCTTTTTTTAGTGTAAAAAAAGTTATATATATATATATCATATATTTATAAAATGATACATATAAAATATATGTAAATAAAATACATTAAAATAGTAAAATTACACATATATATGTATATGAAATGTTTGAAAGATAAGCTTTTTTTAAAAGAAAAGCTCCAGCACATTATTATGTGAAAGGAGCCTCCAAAGATGCCACTGAGTTTGTTTTCTGTCGTTCATTTATGCTGGGCATGCAGCCGACCCTTCTTTCTAGCATCTGACTATCTTAACCTGAGTTCCCTAGTAGTAGGAGTACATCTTATATGCTTTTTCTTTATCCCATAACACATTTTATAGATTCTACTGTGCATATGTATACCTAACACTGCCTCAAAAATATCTATGTAACAATGGCATGAAGAAAAAAAATCAATCACTAATCACAGCAAAGTGTATTCAATAGTTGCTAACTAAGAGGGGCTGACGCATCAGTAAACCAAAGCAACAAAAGTAACACCAACAAAATCCACAACCCAGGCACTAATTGAACTTGCCAATTTCATATCCATGTTCTTAACTGAGATTATTGTCCATAAATAAAGTAATTAATATACTTTAAATTGCATTGTATGGCCATAAACAACCTAAGCAAAGAAGGACATAGGAACATAGAGGGAGGACAGAACAAAAGGTAGATGATTGAACCTGCTCCTTAACTCAAGGCCTTAATTGTTACTCATAACAAAGGTTATGTCTAAGTCATTGGTATAGAATTTAGTATATTGATACAAAACATGGGCATGTCAAATACTTGTCAGATTTTAGCACAGGAATATATATCCTAAGTCTAACAGATAGATATGACTCTACTGATATATGAGATAAAATAGTTGAATAAGGTCTTCAAAAGCCTCAGAGACACACAGAGTATGGCATTCAAAGTTGTTTTTATGATACTAAATTTCTTTGACAACAAGACAAGTTAACTCCTGACAACACCCTGTCGACCTCAAAGAAGATGATGAACATCTTTCATATTTCTAAAGGGAGAACCACATAACTCAATATTTAATGACACATCACAGGCAACATGCAGTTAACTTTTGTTGCTATTTTAGGTTTTGTTGTTGTTCTAAAAAGGTTTTCACTATGCACTCTGGAACTGGTGACCCTCCTGCCTTGCTCCCAGGCCAGTGCTGGGCCACAGACACATGATGCCACGCGCAGTTTTCCTGGGTAGTAAACTTAAGATTTAGAAATGTCAAGCCATTTGTGATGCTGCTTTCTGGAAGAGGCAGTAGAACTGAGAGTTCAGGTCATCCTCAGGTACAGATCAAATTTGACTAAAAGGCTCTGTCTTCAATAAGTGCTCAGAATTTTGAGTACACCTAGATAATAGCCATTTTCTAATAGCAATTTGTTATTGTAAATATTGTGTTTATCCTTGGTGATTTGGAGCAAGAACACATCTTATAATATTTGTTTTTCCTTTTTCTTTTTTTGTTCTTCTTTCTTTTCTTTTTCTTTCTTTCTTTCTTTCTCTCTCTTTTTTTTTTTTATTCTCTGTGTAGTCTTGGCTGTCCAGAACTCACTTTGTAGACCAGGCTGGCCTTGAACTCAGAGATCCACCTGCCTCTGCCTCCTGAGTGCTGGGATTAAGGTATGCACCATGATGCCCAACATTTGGTTTGGTTTTTTTTTTTTTTGATGTGACAGAAAACAACTTACAAATAGAAGTCTTTCTTTCTTTTTCTTTTTCCTTTTTCCTTTTTTTTTTTTTAGGAAAAAAAGAATAATCATTTTTTACATGTATAAATGTTTTTGCCTGTGGGTATGTTCATGTACCAACTGCATGCATTTCCCTTAGAGGCCAGAAGAAGGCAGTGAACACATCCCCACCCCCCACCCCACCCCCACCAAGCTGGAGTGACAGATGGCACCATCTGGGTGCTCATGTGCAGAACCAACCCTGGGTTTTCTGCAAGAGCAGCCAGTGTTCTTAACCACAAACCACCCAGGAGGGTGAGTTCCTTTGCGCTCTCAGTTTGAGGTTATAGTCCATAGTAGCAGGGACGGCATCATGGCAGAAGTATGAGGCACCCAGTCACACTGAGTCCAAAGTTGGGAAACAGAAAATGTTAAGTCCTGGCTGTCGCTCACTACCTCTTTTACTCTTTTTTTATTCTATCTATGACTTCAGCCCATGGGATGAAGCTAAACTTCCAGGGAACAGATGTGTCTCATATGCAATCCAGCACCACATCCTTGTTTTTTATTCCTATACTTCAGATGTGAATATATTGCCAAATGAGTAGCTACCCCTGAGGAACATACTTAATTATATTTTCTGCTGAACCAACAAACTGACTTATGTTGAAAACTCCTGGCTAGTCGAGGAGAAAGATGGCGTCCGGCAAGAAGCCTTATGCTGCTGAGGCTGCTGCTTCGGGGACATACAGACCTAGTATAAATACGTTTTAGAAGTTCTCCAAAATATTGATTTGATAATAAATATTATTTAACATAATAAAAAAGTAACTAAAGAATTTTATAAAGAATTTCTAATATTATAAAAGTAACACTGTAGATGTAATTTTCAACACTTTTTATATTCATTTAATTTTCTGTGTTTGTGAGGGTGCATGCATAGCATGAAACACGTATGTTTCTTGGAGGGCAACTTCCCAGAATCCTCTCTTCTCATGTGGACTCTTGGATTAGACTTGGGCCATTGTGATGGACAGCAAGTACATTTTCCTAATAAGCCTTCTGCCCGGCCTCCAGGTGAAATTTCTTGTCATAAGTTCATGGAGCAGTGGGAAGCATTGCTTTCCGCCACAAATGTGAAAGCATAAATACTTTAATTATAGTTTCTCCTTAATTCTGGTTCTGATTGGCCAACAAACAAAGATGAAATTAAAGTTATAGAAAACCATTAGAGATAGCCAGACTTTAGCACACTAACAGTGCAATCATAGGCCATTCAAATAAACCAATCTGCCCTAAAGACTTACAACTCACAAGCAAGTATATGCTTTAAATATGTGTTTGTGTGTGTGTGTGTGTGTTTTAGTTGCTTGAAATTTTAATCATCTGTTTGTTAAGCTATATGCTAAAATTTTAATGATCACAACATTAATTCAATTAGCATGTTGTGCCTGCTGTTTAAGTTGAAAAGGAAAATGTCTGTGCTTCAAGATGTAGCTCATGCTTAAACTTAAACCACTAGATGCTTAAGTGTCTTTCCTCTGCTATCTTTTATTTTATTTTGTTTTATTAATTTGTTCATATTACATCTCAATGGTTATCCCCTCCCTTGTATCCTCCCATTCCTCCCTCCCTCCCATTTTCCCCTTACTCCCCTCCCCTATGACTGTGACTGAGGGTGACCTCCTCCCCGTGTATATGCTCATAGGCTATCAAGTCTCTTCTTGGTGACCTGCTATCCTTCCTCTGAGTGCCACCAGGCCTCCCCATTCAGGGGACATGGTCAAATTTGAGGCACCAGAGTACGTGTGAAGCACCAGCCAAGGACAATACAGGCCGTAAACTTCAAACTTCTCTGCTATCTCACACTAACTACATTTGTGTGACATTTTTCTGTTTCTGTGTCTATGTCCCCATAATGCCATTGCAAAGACACATCTGGCAATTAGCCACTCTTTCCCTGCAGGTTTTGTCAGCTCTTGGGACTTATTTGATCATCAGTAAGTGTTTGATGGACTGACTGTAACTGGACAATAAATCACTGTCCTGTAATCCAAATGACAGACTTCATACTGAAGAAGGAAGGTGATTTCCCAGTGCTTCCTTTTTGGGTTTGGGGAAAAGATTGATCTTCAACAACAAGGAAATGTATAGGCTGTTCTGTCAGGAAAACTAAAAGGCAAAGACAATCAATGAAGTTGACAGGGGGCCTGATGGTGAAGAGCAGAAACAAGGGCATGTGGGTTTACCATGTTCTCCTCCATAAGCAAACCAACTTATTCAGGAAAAAATAGAACAAAATAAAAGTCTCAGTTGTTTGAAAGAGTTGAAAGAAATAGCGCACGTGCGCATGCGTGCACGCGCACACACACACACACACACACACACACACACACATACACACAGAGAGAGAAATATTTATCATTTGAATCATATATATATATATAATTGAATCATATGATTGAGTTGCATAGATTGAAATATATATGAGTATTCTTGCTTTTTAGGTCTAATAGTAAAGGCTCATGAATCACTAGCATAAAATAGGTTTATTTTATCATTTACATTAAGACAGAAACAGATTTCTCAGGAACGTGAATTGTATTTCATTCTTCTTTGGAAAAGGCATTCCAAAAGTAGCACATGGATCTGTGAAATGGCACTTGCCACCAAGCCCAGAAGTGTTTGACTTCAGTCCCTGGGACCCACATCAGTAAGGAACAAACTTTCTTCAACAAGTTGTCCTCTGACTCCAAGTTGCAAAAATAAATAAGTGCAATTTTAAGTTACACATGTATCTGCATACAAATAGATGATGGCAATCTGTTTTCATTAAACTTAATTTCATTCTCCAAGACATTCATTTTTCTTTCAGAAATTATGTGTGTGCGTATAATTTGTAATACAGTACTTGAACTTACAGACCGATTTTCAATTTTGATTCTCTCTTTGTGAAATATTTTTCCAAGCATGTGTCATTTTTCCTCTTTATTGTCTCAACTGCTGACAGAGAAGAAAGGGGAAACCTTTTTTTTTTTATCAAGATTACCTGATTATTCCCATCAATAACATAAAAGTATTCTAATTTCTTCACATTCATCCGCATTTTTAAAGGAAAGCAATTCTACTCATAGGAGCCAATATATATTGTGGTTTTGGCTGGCATTTGCTTGAAGAATAGTGATATCAGTAACCCTGATGTATAGCGGCTGGATAGTCTTATGTGTTGGTTTGTTTTTGAAGGAATGTCTGTTCAAGTTCTTAAAAACGTAAGGTTGAATTATTCTTATGTATCTTGGGTATTAACATCTGTTAGACAAACAGTTTGAACATATTTTCCCACTTTTGGATGTGCTCTTTTAACCCCATTGATTGTTTCCTTTGTGGTGAAGTAACTTTGAGGAGTGTATTTTGACTTCTGTATTTAAAAATAAAATTTTTTTTTTGCCTGTAAAAAAAAAAAGATTAGCTAGCTTCAAGATCTGCTCTTTTGTTCTAAAATACAGAAATCAGAGGCATCGAGTTGTCTCTTAGCATCAAGACAACCTCAGGAAAGAAAAGACAATTCACTGTAAAGTTAGACACTGTAACAGTTGAGAAATGGGAACACAATATGGCCACACCTCTAGCAATAAGAGTTGAGGATTCTATTTACAAGGAGGAAAAAATTACCTAAGGCCTGGTTTTGTGGAGCCCTGTAGCACACATAGAAAAGAAAACAAAGAGGCTAAAGATCATGTGAGAGGTTTCTTTTTTTGTTTTGTTTTGTTTTTTCTCCCACAGATTTTTCCTTTTTATTAATTTATAATACATCTCAATTGTTATCCCATCCCTTGTATCCTCCCATTCCTCCCTTCTTCCCACTTTCCCCCCACTCCCCTCCCCTATGACTGTGACTGGGGGGGGACCTCCTCCCCCTGTATATGCTCATAGGGTATCAAATCTCTTCTTGGTTGCCTCCTTTCCTTCCTCTGAGTGCCACCAGGTCTCCCCATCAAGGGGACGTGGTCAAATATGGGGCACCAGAATTTGTGTGAAAGTCAGTCTCCACCCTCCACTCAACTGTGGAGAATGTCCTGTCCATTGGCTAGATCTGGGTAGGGGTTTAAAGTTTACTGCACGTATTGTCCTTGGCTGGTGCCATAGTTTGAGCAGAACCCCTGGGCCCAAATCTGCGTACCATAATGTTCTTCTTGTAGGTTTCTAGGACCCTCTGGATCCTTCTATTTCCCCATTCTCTCATGCTTCTGTCACCTAAAGTGTTAACAGGATGTCCTCCCCTCTGTCCCACTTTCCTGGCAAGTGAAGACTTTTATAGGACATGCCTTTGGGCTAGTGTCCAGATATAAGTGAGTATATACCATTTGAATCTTTCTGCTTCTGGGGTGAGATGTTTCTTAAAGTTGGTTTTTGTTGTTGCTATGATTATAGTTTCTGTTTTCTCCTCAATCGCTTGTAGAAACCATGTGGAACCTTCTAGAATCAGTAGCACCAGAAAACAGAGGAGAGTGTTGTGCCAGCTGCTTCACTGAACCTGTTCACATTCTTATTCACATTCACCTCTACTCCTACCAGGGTGCAATTAAGAGGCAGCTTAAGCAAGGAAGAGTGTGTTTGGATGATATTTTAAGAAGGAGCCCAGTCCCATCACATCAGAGAAGGCAGCCCCTCACCCTACAGCCAGGAAGCAGCAGAGAAAGAGCAGGAAGTGGGCCCAGCCTATAAAACTCCTGGGAACATACTTCCTCCAGTGAGGTTCCACTGCTTAAAAGTTCCTCAGCCTTTCAAAACAGCGCCACCAGCTGGGAGCCAAGTGTCCAAAAGCACAATCCAATGGGGGACATTTTACCACATCCTCCCTGCTTGGCTTCATGGATCAGTTGACACTAATGCACAGTGAAGCTCTCCCCCACCTATTGAAGCAGAAGGCTCTGAGACCAATGGGCACTATACAAGAGTTGTGGTTATGACCCACAACTGGGTTATGACCCAGGATCACTCCATATGCATTACCAACAGAGTCTGTTGAAACAGGCCCGTTGGAAGCAGTGTTCTCACAAAGTGTTGGAGGGTCTCCTCCTGCTAGGAACGCAGAACTATTGATGCAGTGGGAATGGGAGTGATCATGGGGGAAGGAGTGATGTGGAATATATGTATGTTTCAGCTTTTTAAAAAAAGCCATTTGTCTTCAGCATGTCAATTATGACTTGATTTTCTTTTTGAGAGAGATGACTCCATCTTACTGTAAGCCTAGGTAGCCGTGAAATTAAAAATCTCTTGCTTCAGCCTTCTGAGTGCTGGGTTGACAGACATGCAACATGATCCCCAGCTTCAATGGCTACAGGTTTTTTGTATTTGTTTTGTTTTTTAATGCATCCCTCCCTAGCATTGAACTTGCTCTATCATTAACTCTGTGACCCTGAATTCCTGATTGTACCTTCCAAGTGATGGGATTACAGGCATGCCGGCTTGTCATTGCTGCTTTGTTTAAAAGAGTTATTCACTTTTATTTTATGTAAATGAGTGATTTGGATGTATGCAGTAGTTGTGAGACCAGAAGACGGTGTTAGATCCTCTAAAAGTAGAGTTACAGATGTTTGTAAGCTGCCATGTTGGTATTGGTAACTGAACCTGGATCTTTTGCAAGAGCTGAAAGCACTGTTATCTGCCCAGTCATTTCTCCAGCCCCAATTACTGCTTTTAAACTGATAAAAATCAAGTCCTCATTTAAGAAACATTGATAAATAAATGCGTTATTGAGAATACATTTTTTGAGAAAAATAACATGCTTGTATTTTGATTTGTGATTTTAATAACATATTAGTACGTGATTGATAAAGGTTTACTATTTATAGTGTGGTGATTGCATTATAATTACAATTATTTAACTGTTATAATGATAGCTCTTCAGATTTTCCTTATATAGACATATTCACAAGTCAACTATTATAATATCTCAGAATGCTTGGGAGCTATTTATATAGTGAAGAAAATCATTATTCTCTTTATTAAGTTGTTATCACACTTCTAATGCCAGATGCTAGCACACAAGGAAAGACAAAAGTTATGAGATGAAACATTATCTTAGAAGTATTTTCAGAGTACTTGGATTCTTTAGATAAGGCCCATTAGATGTGGTAAAGCCCATCTTTGCACTAGGATATACCTATGAGAACGAGACATCAATGGACCCATGGATCTAAACTCATTAAACTGGAGGAGAAGAGAGCTCTGTAGTCATTGCTGTTACATTACCTATTTTGTCATACTGCCACTGACCAAAGTAATGATACCAACACAAAGATCCGTTTCCAAATCCTCAAGAGTCAAGCTGGTTAAGGACCACTGAAGTATTTGCCGTGCAAACATGAAAACCTGAGTTCCTATGTCCACCTCCAGGTGTGGAAAATATGTCTGTAACTCCACAGTAGGTCTCCAGAGCTCTCTGGCTAGCTGCTCTACCTTGAGTGGTGAGCTCAAGTTTCAGTGAAAGATACTGTTTTGTCTCAAAAAAAAAAAAAAATGAAGACAATGGAGAGTGACCGTGGAAGCTACCTGACATTAACCTCTGCTCTGTGTGCTTGTCACACACGCATGTATTGTACACAAACATACAAAATGCATACAGAGACTCAGCAGTTAGCCTTCAGTCGAGGCAGAGGAATGTGGATTGCTTCTGCCATACAACACTAGTCTTTTAAGTCATAAAGATCTAAGGCAAAAATGAGCTCACACTGGGAAGGCGCACCACCCATCACCTGCAAAAGCAAAGGCAGTGAACCATCCTCAGAACAGTCAAGATAAAATTTCCATGGGATAATGAGACACGTGAAGTGTTCATGTGGCAAGGGGGCGGGGAGGGGGAGAGGCAGGGACTGAGGGAGAGATCTCAGAGAAAGGCAAAAAGACTATGACCCTCAGGTATTTACTCTGGGTAAGCGTACAACGGCCAATATAATAACACTCATAAAATTAAACACAGATGTTTAAAAAAATAAAGTATTAAGGCTCCTTTCAAAATTAATGATCTTCAATGACATCTCATGTAAGAACATAAATATACAACTGTATAGACAGGATAAGAAAGGAATAAAGGACTCATGACAAGTCTACTAGTGAAGTGGGGAGCTTCCGGTTGACCATTAATAAGCGACACTTCAGGGAAGACAGACTTCAAATTCCGATGAGGTCATAGTCTGCAGCATGCTTCTTAGTGGACAAAGCACTGATATTGACTGGGCTGATGATCTAGGAAGCCACTTTCAGGAAAGGCAGTAAAAGTGTGACATTGTGTTGTTCTCAGCAGGAATTATGGGAAGACACTCAAGAGGGAGATACTAGATAAGCATTCCATTTGATCCATAGACAGAAGACTTAAGACTGGAAGGCTCTTGATTGATAATGGAGCTTTGATTTTGGTTTCTAGTTATACATACATGCTTACCGTCAATATCAATATACAACGCTAAGTGTTCCATGACCAGCGTTGGGTATATGGCACATCAGTTAGGTAGGTATCATTCCATAACGTATAGTGGCTGACTCAGACAACCTGAGTACCTTCTTAAATCAATCTATAATTAAAGTACGGACAAGCAATGAAGTCCAAAGCCTTGAAGGCACCACCTATTCTAGATTTCCTCAGTGAAACTGATTATGAACCTGCCTATCACATACATTCCCATCTTCCCACCTGAATTATAGAAATTATGAAATTATAAATCAAGCTTCAAAGTTGAATATATTTGACTTATATTCTTTAGAAAATTTTGCTTACACAGAGGATGTAAATATTAACAGTAATGACTACTGGTCATAGTTAAAGCTATGGAAAATTTTACAGGAGGTGGGAGAATGTCTCGTGCCCACAGACCATTTTAGGTTGTATTATTGAGATCTGGTAACTATTTGGCATTTAATAATGGACTTTTTTTATATTCATGCTGCCTTATGCATGGTTATATCTGTTTTTATTGATGTTTTCTTTAGTACTTTGTATCAAACTCTCAAAATTATAAAGAGATTATACTGTATGCTGGATGCACCATGTAATATAGTAACACAAAATGTATGATATTACACTATATGCCTAATTTAGCACTTTGAACATCTCTTGTTAACTGTAAGGAAGTGTGATCCAAAGAGTATGTGTGAAAATGCTTAGAAAATTGAGGATCAGTGGCTTTTTAACTTAGGGATTTTCCTTCTGGTATACTTTGTACTAGAGCGAGGCAATGTTATCCTTAAAATAAGTATTAATAACTTCCTTTGCAAAATTATTTTCTCATTACTGTAAAACTTCTTTAAATAAGATTTATCAATGTATGGGCTATGATGTGCAGCTTATCATAATAGAGATTTGGTGGCGAATGTTGAGAAATACGCATATTATGTGAAAGAGGATGAACGTCTATTATAGCCACTAGACACTAACCCTCACCCTGATTAGTTTTCTTAGATCATGCTCATGTTTTGATCGTCTGCCAGTTTTCTTTGCTTTTTAACCTTAATATTCTATCCTTTCTCTCAAGCTAAATTTTCTCATTTCTAGAGTTACCATTTACTACGAGGCAAAGACCTGAAGCTATTCCAAAGGCTAAAGGTAGCTCAGATGTCACACACACACACACACACACACACACACACCACACACCTCTTTTCAGGTCTCAAAAAAACCCAACAGTGTCTTAAATTCACAAAGAGTATTGCCTCAACATCTTAGTTGTTGCAGAGCCTGACAAATGGGTAAGCAAAGTTAATTATAAAAAACCAGTAAGCATATTATATCTCTGTGGTGTGTACTAAGGAGAAGTCTCCTATGGGAAAAACATACAACTGAATTTACTATTTACCAGACCTTAAAATAAAGTAATACCTGACAACTTAAAAATAGAAGATATATCAAGTACAACTCCTAACTTCAGTCGTGTGCTCTCGAGCTGTTCTCCTCGGATCCAGGAAGACAGGAAGAAAATACAGAGTATTCTACACTCATGCTGCTTGGGATTCGAGGTTCCTGCTCTCTGTAACCTTGGGGAGCATTCATAATTAATGGGCACAGAAGCAAGAAATGACTCCTCAATGCAGAAACATTTGCAGTCATTAATGTGTTGACCTTTGCTGGCTAGATAGCCACGAGGTGCTGAAAGGATAGCTCCGGATCACCTGTGGGCATCCTTGAGTCGCTGGGCTAAGAAGGGACTAGTAACACAGAACGAAAGCGGACCTTTGAAAACCAGGTCAGGGGATACCAATTCCTAACTTCCCTTCACATGCCAAGAAACAGCCAACTATTTTTTTTTAAATTACATGCATTAGGTGTCAAGCTGTTGGGTTTTTTTTTAATAGTATTTTTCTTTTCACTTTTCTCTCCAAGTACGATTTTGAGCCACAACGTTCCAGAGAGGACAGGAAAAGGTGAATTTTACAAATCATATATTCCACCATTAAAATCAGAGGCAGCATCCTCTGTGACGAGGGGATGGAAGTGGAGGAAGTGCGGAGAGTTTACCAGGCATCTCCAGGTGGCTGGAGGTTAGGACAGGGAGAGCCCTCCTTATCTGATTCCTTATTCAATGGAGCCCTCTGCCCCCGGTGCGTCTAGTCCAGAGCTCAGCTCCCTGCGTGTGATTCCCCGCAGAAAGAGAATTGATTGAGACAAAGCAGCCGCACAGAGGCTCCACTGGGGGAGGGCGCGAAGGTGAAGAGGAATTGGGGTGCAGTGGGGACCAGTAAAGAAAGTGACCTCATTTTGCCTGCGAGAGTCCGATTCCGCAAGCCCATCTTTGAGGTGGCAGAGTACAAAGGGCGACAACTGAAAGGCTCAAACTTCCAGATCTTTCCACCCACAGACCCGCAGCCTAGCCGGCGCTGAGGACAAAGCGTGCGCGGCTGGCGCTCCCCGCCTGGCCACCGCACCCTGAGTGCGTAGCTCCCCACGGAGGGATGGATCCTCCTCCCCGAGAACTGGGGGTGTCCCTACCTTGAGCAGCACAAAGAGCCCGAGCAGAGGTAGCAGGCGGTGGCCCCTGCGCATTTCCCTGGGCAGATGCCCCATCGTGGAGCGGCCAGAGACCCGGGAGGGATGGTAGCGCCAGCGGGGTCCCAGTGGTGCTCACAATGACCACTCTCCGCTGGCAGCCTCAGAGCCCCGGCGCCCGGGTGGCTCCAGGCGGCCGCATGTCGCCTGGCAAGTCTCCCCCGTGCCTCTGGATGGGTCGCTCTCCTCTTCTGAGCCCGAGTCTTGCTAAAACGTGCCAGGAGCCGGCTTTGCTTAACAGCTAAGGATGGAGAGGGTGGAGATGGCAGTGGGCGAGGCTCTGCGCCACAGCTACAGTGGTTGCCACGGAAGGCAGGGGTCGGCTTACTGAGGGAGCAGCCCCGGCTCCGCAGGCAGGCAGCCCACCGTGGTCCCCTAGCAACAGGGATGTTCTCTCAGAGACAGGAACTCCTAAAGTGCAGATCTCGGGTCCTCCCACCAGGGCCTAGCCGCTTCCCATTGCTTGGCAGCCCCCAGACCAGGCTCCGCCTTAACCTTCCCACAGTCTCCTCAAAGGGGGTGTCTGTGGGGTTTCCCCTCTGATGCCTCTTCTGTCAGGTCCTCTTCAACCTCCCTTCCCTTGCCCTTGTACTTATAGTCACTAGGGACAAGTGACACTTAAATGTTTTTGAAGGGGGTGAATCTCAAGTCATATATCCCTCAACATAAACTCACCTAGGAAGATGTAGTAATTCTGTGAGTCTCCCACCCCACCCCACGCCGCTCCTATTACCACACCTAGTTCACTGTATTTTACACATATATAGAATATGTAAGTAATATATTCTCTGTGTGTACGAATGCACTGAATATCCTTCTACCCTATAGCCACCCTAAGACTTCAGATCACAAGCAAGGGCTTCCGTGCAGCGTGTCTCTTCTCTACTTATCTGTCTCTAGAGTTTTTGTGCAGTTTTTGAAAGATAACTCTATCAAAATATATCATGGGACACACCACTTAGATATTAAGTCGTTTCTTCTTGTCATCTAAATATCCTGGGCATGTTCTGAAGTAACGGAGTTCGTTTTTATTCTTCAAAGTGTGAACCAGGGCACAGGAAAGGCCACCTTGGTGATGCACTTTGGAGTGCGGGCACCAATTCTCTGGGGGCACGGCTGGGGAATGGTGACCTGTAATAGGACCAAACTTGTGTCTGCCCATCATTTTCTACAGGAAGGCTGGAGACTGAAGGTCTGGGTTAAGAACTGTGGCATGGGTAGATGGAGGCACAGCAGATCTTCTGCAGGAAACAGAACGGTGGTCTCGGCTTGCTGCGGATGCTTTGGCTCAGCAGCGCCCTCCTGCTTGCCTTCTGTTGACCTGACTCTCTTGCCTTCTCTTTAGGGAAAGATTTTCAAGGCTTCCCACTTCTAGGCTGGACTCAAAAGCTTTCTAAGAAATGGTTGCTTTGGGCTGCACTTTCAGAACCTTTGGTTTAATATGTTTTTCTTTTATTTTTGAGCTTTTAAAAGTGGCTTTCCATTTCCGCCTACATCAAAGAGGCTCCAAAGTGATCTAATCTCCAGACAGGGTTGGGGCCTAGTGGTACTTACAAGATTTTGACAATTACTCTTCTAAATAGAGTTTTATTTTAGTGTCAGTATGTGAACCAAAGACATATGTGAGGTTAATTGTGCATATGTTCGTGTGTATACATATAAATATATTCAATAAACATGGGTTTGTCTGGTCTATTTTAACCATTAAAAAGCAATTTGCTCAATTATTAATCTTATAAATGCAAAACTTGCAAGATAATGCATTACTTTAAATAATCCTATTTAGTTGTGTCATTTTGCTTTCTCTTTGCTCAATTAAATCACAAATTGCTTGGCCCCTTTTGCTCTCATACAGATGTGTATGTGGACCGCTTTCAGGGAGCGGCAGTATTAAGTGGCTAGTACAGCATCACCCAGGAAAACCTTAGTAATTAGCATTATTAATATTCCATTAGCAGCACTGTGACTAGATGGCCTGAACACTGGAGGTTTTATTTGGTAATCATAGAGGAGTTCCTTCCAGAGAAAAGCATTTTACATAGTGATCACAGGGGGAAAAATACTTTCATTTGTTATTATATTTAAACCAATAACAGGACTGCAGTTTCTTTACCAGAGACTCCCACGAAGAATGTGTGTGTGGCGGGGGGGCATAGCCAGTGGTCTGTTTCCTCAGACCAGTGCCTACTTTCCCAATGTAGCTTTACTAAATTTTATTAAATCTTACTGAACTATTTGCAGGATTCCAACAGGAGTGGCCACGGGTAGCATTAGTGTAGCCAGTCATTTTGGTCACCAGTTGCCTGAGAGTATAATTAGGTGTCTTTGTCACAACCATGCAAGTTCCCAAAGAGGCGCAGATCATTTCATTCTCTGTCTGAAGAAAGATACACACGGAATCAAACGGACCTCTTGCGCATCGAGTTTAAAATGAAAAGGCTCACAGAATAAAACAAAGCTATGTGCTTTGAAAAATGATAATAATAACAGTTAGTAGTTTAATGATCTGGGAGACTAATATTAAGTCTGAAGGATGTGGACTTACCTTTTTTTTTTTTTTTTTTTTGGCCAGAAGAAACAATCTTTTTCTAAATATGTAAAACTCTGGTCTTGCCTCTGTGGGTCACATCTATCTTTCACATACAAGCAGAAGTAATAGCCAGAGGAAGTAGCTAGAATCCCTTGGAGAGCCCTAATGAGCAGTCAAATGGGACTCAGGCCCTGCCTTGGCCAATGAAGCTCAATTGTGTCCCCCAGAGATAACTCTAATGTTAGTTCCACGTGTGTAGTCTTGGCTTCCAGGACTGAAATAGCTTGCAAGGCTGTCAGCACTTTCGACAGTAGATAGTTGTTCGTATGGGGGCTTCCCATTGACAAATGATTTGCTTTATGTGGATTGCAGGAAAGAAGAAAACCTAAGTCATGAATCGCAAATGGTCCTCCACTTGAAAAGCACGTTAATAGATATTAAGATTGTCAGCCATTTCCCACAGATTACAATGTTTACAGTGTGTGAACTAAAGATTACATGGAACGCAAAAAAAAAAAATTTACAAGATAAGGACACCAAGCAGTGCTTTGGTTTTCAGTTTATTTTGGATATTTGTTTAGCTCTTTTCCTCTGATGAGCACTGATTTCTCACCTAAGAATTGTGTTAACAACTCATAAACTCCATGTCTTTCAAAGCGCACATGATTGACAGCTCTCGGGTGTCATGATGCAACTGCCAAGATTCCTTAGGCTTGCCAGGCTGGGCCAGGCTGGGAAAGCAGTGGGACACACCACAAAAGATCGTCTCCCCTTTCACACGGAGGCATGTTACTTGTTACCGCTTTTTCTCTGCAAATAATTCCTAAGATGTCGTACTTCTCCCTTTTCACTTTACTCCTTACATAGTTCTAGAAAAGGAGCCAAAAGGAAGTAGTGCGTCACAAGATGTAGTCCTTGTAACTCAGAAGTATCTACTGTAAAAACAAGAATATATATGTATAGAAAATATGAGTAGGTAGTTATCACTGAGCACAAATTGCAGAGTGAGCAGTCTTACATTAGAAAGGCGTATGGCTACTGCTTAGATGATGTTCTTTGGCCCTGTTTTTTGGTGTCGTGCTAGGATGACTATTTCTGATAGTTAGATTACCTTCAAACAGCTTTAACTAATTTATCTTATATTTTTATATTTGATTTCTTCTAAAAAATATTGTGAACAATAAATTTCTAAAATACTTTCCTGGCCGTTCTATGCATTGATATCAATTTCTTACTTAGCTCCTCCTCACCACTGGGTTTTGTGGCTCATTTCACTTTAAAGTTTTAACATCCTGTGTGTGAGTTTGGCAGGAAGTAAGGTTAGAACTTGAATATGATTTGTAGCTGATGCAAGACATACCACATGCTAAGTATAAATGGTGTCTCCTCCCTCTTCCCTTCCTTCCTTCTTTACTAAGACTACACAACTGAGCATGTGTAGTCTCCTGTGTGTCTAATATACAATACCATTGAAATACACATCACCTTACATTAGAGAGAATCTGGTGATGGTGATGCCAGAAACTGTATACAAATTAGAACCCATTAATCATACATTTGAAAAATGCACTGATTTAATGAGTAAGGATTCTACCAAGAGGCATAATGGCATTTCATTGACATTTGTACTTGAAATCAATCACTGTAGATCCGTTGTCTGGCTCACATTATAAAGCTGGTAGACTTCCCAGATCTAATTGTGAGAGAAGA